>NW_027422054.1:0-338050 GCF_037893015.1 Macrotis lagotis | reverse complement strand
AGTCTAGGCAATGCACGGCAAGGCAAGGAAACCGTAACGGAAGGCAAGGAAAGGCAAGAAACAGCACGGCAAAGCAACGGTAACGGAAGGCACGGCAAGGGAAGGACAAGGCAAGGCACGGCATGGCAAGGCAAGACAATGCTAAGGCACGAGAACGCATGTAGAGGTAATGCTCGGCAATGCAAGGAAAGGGTAACGGAAGTCAAGGCAAGGCAAGGCAAAGCAAGGGAAGGGAAGGGCAACGGAAGGCAAGGAAAGCAAGGCAATTCAAGGCAAGGCAAGGGTAACGGAAGCACGGCAAGGCAACGCAAGGGTAACAGAATGTACGTCAATGCAATGCAAGCCAAGCTAGGCTAAGGCAAGGCAAGGCAAGGCTATGGCAGAACGGAAGGCTACGCAATGTACGACAAGGCAAGGCAAGGGTAACGCAAGGCAAGGCAAGGCAAGGGTAACGGAAGGCACGGCAAGGCAAGGGAAGACAAGAAATGCTAAGGAAAGGAAAGGCAAGGATATGGCACGACAACGCAAAGCTAGGCAATGCACGGCAAGGCAAGGCAAGGGAATAGAAACGGAAGGCAAGGCAAGGGAAGACAAAGCAAGGCTAGGCAACGGTAAAGGAAGGCACGGCAAGGTAAGTGAAGGACAACGCAATGCACCGCAAGGCAAGGCAAAGCTAAGGCAAGTCAAAGCAAGGCTAAGCAATGCACCGCAAGTTAAGGAAACGTTAATGGAAGGCAAGGCAAGGCAAAACAAGGCCAGGCAAGGGAAACGGAAGGCAAGGCACCACAAGGCAAGGCCAGCCAATCAAGGCTAAGTCAAGGGAAGGCAAGTCTATGGCACGACAACGCAAGTCGAGGTAATAGTCGGCAATGCAAGGAAAGGGTAACGGAAGTCAAGGCAAGGCAAGGCAAAGCAAGGGAAGGCAAGGGTAACGGAAGGCAAGGAAAGCAAGGCAAAGCGAGGCAAGGCAAGGGTAACGGAAGGCACGGCAATGCAATGTAAGCCAAGCTAGGCTAAGGCAAAGCAAGGCAAGGCTATGGCAGAACGGAAGGCTACGCAATGTACGACAAGGCAAGGAAACGGTAACAGAAGTCAAGGCAAGGAAAGGGCAACGGAAGGCAAGGCAAGGCTAAGGCACGACAATGCAAGGCTAGGCAATGCACGGCAAGACAAGGAAACCGTAACGCAAGGAAAGGCACGCTCAGGCAAGGCAAGGCTAAGGCACGACAACGCAAGGCTACGCAATTCACGGCACGGTAAGGAAAGGGTACTGGAAGGCAAGGAATGTAAGGCAAAGCAAGGCAAGGCAAGGGTAACGGAAGGCACGGCAAGGCAAGGGAAGACAAGCAAGGCTAAGGCAAGGCAAGGCAAGGCTATGGCACCACAACGGTTGGCAAGGCAATGCACAACAATTCAAGGAATCGGTAACAGACGGCAAGGCAAGGAAAGACAAAGCAAGGCAAGGCAATGGTAACGGAAGACACGGCAAGGGAAGGGAAGGACAAGGCAAGGCACGGCAAGGCAACGAAAGGCTAACGGAAAGCATGGCACAGCAAGGTAAGGCAAGGCTAAGGAAAGGCAACGCAAGGCTAGGCAATGCACGGCAAGGCAAGTAAAGGGCAACGAAAGGCAAGGCAAGGCAAGGCAAAGCAAGGCATGGCAAGGGTAACGGAAGGCACGGCGATGCAAGGCAAGGCAAGCTAGGCTAAGGCAAGGCAAGGCAAGGCTATGGCAACACAACGGATGGCAAGGCAATGTACGAAAAGGCAAGGAATCTGAAACGGAAGGCAACGAAAGGCAAGACAAAGCAAGGCAAGCAAGGGAAACGGAAGACACGGCAAGGGAAGGGAAGGATAAGGAAAGGCACGGCAAGGCAAGGCAAGGCAAGGCTAAGGCACGACAACGCAAGGCTAGGCAATGAACGGCAAGGCAAAGAAAGGCTAACGGAAGGTATGGCACAGCAAGGCAAGGCAAGGCTAAGGCAAGGAAAGGAAAGGGCAACGGAAGGCAAGGCAAGGCAGGGCAAATCAAGGCAAGGCAAGGGCAATGGAATGCACGGCAATGCAAGGCAAGCCAAATAGGCTAAGGCAAGGCAAGGCAAGGCTATGGCACGAAAACGGAAGGCTAGGCAATGTACGACAAGGCAAGAAATGGGTAACGGAAGGCAAGGCAAGGCAAGACAAAGAAAGGCATGGCAACGGTAACGGAACACACGGCAAGGTAAGGGAAGGACAAGGCAAGGCAAGGCAAGGCAAGGCAAGGCTAAGGCACGACAAGGCAAGGCTAGGCAATGCACGGCAAGGCAACGAAAGGCTAACGGAAGGCATGGCACAGCAAGGCAAGGCAAGCCTAATGCAAGGCAACGCAAGGCTAGGCAATGCATGGCAAGGCAAGGGAAGCGCAACGGAAGGCAAGGCAAGGCAAGCCAAGCTAGGCTAAAGCAAGGCAAGGAAATGTTATGGAACTACAACGGAAGGCAAGGCAATGTACGAAAAGGCAAGGAATGGGTAACGGAAGGCAAGGCAAGGTAAGACAAAGCAAGGCAAGGCAAAGGTAACGGTAACGGAAGGCACGGCAAGGGAAGGGAAGGACAAGGCAAGGCATGGCAAGGCAAGGCAAGGCTTAGATACGACAACGCAAGGCTAGGCAATGCACGGCAAGGCAAGGAACCGGTAACGGAAGGCAAGGCAAGGCAAGAAAAAGCAAAGCAAGGCAACGGTAACGGAAGGCACGGCAAGGTAAGGGAAGGACAATGCAAAGCACGGCAAGGCAAGGCAAGGCAAGGCTAAGGCAAGCTACCGCAAGGCTAAGCAAAGAACCGCAAGTCAAGGAAACGTTAACGGAAGGCAAGGCAAGGCAAAACAAGGCCAGGCAAGGGTAACGGAAGGCAAGGCACCACAAGGCAAGGCCAGCCAATCAAGGCTAAGTCAAGGGAAGGCAAGGCTATGGCACGACAAGGCAAGTCGAGGTAATGGTCGGCAATGCAAGGAAAGGGTAACGGAAGGCAAGGCAAGGCAGGGCAAAGGAAAGGAAGGCAAGGGTAACGGAAGGAAAGGAAAGGAAAGGCAAACAAGGCAAGGCAATTGTAACGGAAGGCACGGCAAGGCAAGGCAAGGGTAACGGAAGGTACGGCAAAGCAAGGCAAGCCAAGCTAGTCTAAAGCAAAGCAAGGCAAGGCTATGGCGGAACGGAAGGCTAGGCTATGTACGACAAGGCAAGGAAATGGTAACGGAACGCAAGGCAAGGCACTGCAAACCAAGGCAAGGCAAGTGTAATGGAACACACGGCAAGGTAAGGGAAGGACAAGGCAAGGCACGGCAAGGCTAAGGCACGACAACGCAAGGCTAGGCAATTCACGGCAAGGCAAGGAAAGGCTAACGGAAGGCATGGCACAGCCGGGCAAGGCAAGGCTAACGCAAGGCAACGCAACGCTAGGCAAGGCATGGCAAGGCAAGGAAAGGGCAACGGAAGGCAAGGCAAGGCTAAGGCACGACAACGCAAGGCTAGGCAATGCACGGCAAGACAAGGAAACCGTAACGCAAGGAATGGCATGCTCAGGCAAGGCAAGGGTAAGGCACGACAACGCAAGGCTACGCAATTCACGGCACGGTAAGGAAAGGGTAATGGAAAGCAAGGAATGTAAGGCAAAGCAAGGCAAGGCAAGGGTAACGGAAGGCACGGCAAGGCAAGGGAAGACAAGCAAGGCTAAGGCAAGGCAAGGCAAGGCTATGGCACCACAACGGTTGGCAAGGCAATGGACAACAATTCAAGGAATCGGTAACGGACGGCAAGGCAAGGCAAGACAAAGCAAGTCAAGGCAATGGTAAAGGAAGACACGGCAAGGGAAGGGAAGGACAAGGCAAGGCACGGCAAGGCAAGGCTAAGGCACGACAACGCAAGGCTAGGCAATGCACGGCAAGGCAACGAAAGGCTAACGGAAAGCATGGCACAGCAAGGCAAGGCAAGGCTAAGGCAAGGCAACGCAAGGCTAGGCAATGCACGGCAAGGCAAGGGAAGGGCAACGGAAGGCAAGGCAAGGCAAGGCAAAGCAAGTCATGGCAAGGGTAACGGAAGGCACGACAATGCAAGGCAAGGCAAGCTAGGCTAAGGCAAGGCAAGGCAAGGCTATGGCAACACAACGGATGGCAAGGCAATGTACGAAAAGGCAAGGAATCGGAAACGGAAGGCAACGAAAGGCAAGACAAAGCAAGGCAAGCAAGGGAAACGGAAGACACGGCAAGGTAAGTGAAGGACAACGCAATGCACCACAAGGCAAGGCAAAGCTAAGGCAAGTCAAAGCAAGGCTAAGCAATGCACCGCAAGTTAAGGAAACGTTAACGGAAGGCAAGGCAAGGCAAAACAAGGCCAGGCAAGGGTAACGGAAGGCAAGGCACCACAAGGCAAGGCCAGCCAATCAAGGCTAAGTCAAGGGAAGGCAAGTCTATGGCACGACAACGCAAGTCGAGGTAATAGTCGGCAATGCAAGGAAAGGGTAACGGAAGGCAAGGCAAGGCAGGGCAAAGGAAGGGAAGGCAAGGGTAACGGAAGGAAAGGAAAGGCAAGGAAAACAAGGCAAGGCAAGGGTAACGGAAGGCACCGCAAGGCAAGGCAAGGGTAACGGAAGGCACGGCAATGCAAGGCAAGCCAAGCTAGGCTAAAGCAAGGCAAGGCAAGGCTATGGCAGAACGGAAGGCTAGGCTATGTACGACAAGGCAAGGAAAGGGTAACGGAACGCAAGGCAAGGCAATGCAAACCAAGGCAAGGCAAGTGTAACGGAACACACGGCAAGGTAAGGGAAGGACAAGGCAAGGCACGGCAAGGCAAGGCAAGGCTAAGGCACGACAACGCAACGCTAGGCAATTCACGGCAAGGCAAGGAAAGGCTAACGGAAGGCATGGCACAGCCGGGCAAGGCAAGGCTAACGCAAGGCAACGCAACGCTAGGCAAGGCATGGCAAGGCAAGGAAAGGGCAACGGAAGGCAAGGCAAGGCTAAGGCACGACAACGCAAGGCTAGGCAATGCACGGCAAGACAAGGAAACCGTAACGCAAGGAATGGCATGCTCAGGCAAGGCAAGGGTAAGGCACGACAACGCAAGGCTATGCAATTCACGGCACGGTAAGGAAAGGGTAATGGAAAGCAAGGAATGTAAGGCAAAGCAAGGCAAGGCAAGGGTAACGGAAGGCACGGCAAGGCAAGGGAAGACAAGCAAGACTAAGGCAAGGCAAGGCAAGGCTATGGCACCACAACGGTTGGCAAGGCAATGGACAACAATTCAAGGAATCGGTAACGGACGGCAAGGCAAGGCAAGACAAAGCAAGTCAAGGCAATGGTAACGGAAGACACGGCAAGGGAAGGGAAGGACAAGGCAAGGCACGGCAAGGCAAGGCTAAGGCACGACAACGCAAGGCTAGGCAATGCAAGGCAAGGCAACGAAAGGCTAACGGAAAGCATGGCACAGCAAGGCAAGGCAAGGCTAAGGAAAGGCAACGCAAGGCTAGGCAATGCACGGCAAGGCAAGGAAAGGGCAACGGAAGGCAAGGCAAGGCAAGGCAAAGCAAGGCATGGCAAGGGTAACGGAAGGCACGGCAATGCAAGGCAAGGGAAGCTAGGCTAAGGCAAGGCAAGGCAAGGCTATGGCAACACAACGGATGGCAAGGCAATGTACGAAAAGGCAAGGAATCGGAAACGGAAGGCAACGAAAGTCAAGACAAAGCAAGGCAAGCAAGGGAAACGGAAGACACGGCAAGGTAAGTGAAGGACAACGCAATGCACCGCAAGGCAAGGCAAAGCTAAGGCAAGTCAAAGCAAGGCTAAGCAATGCACCGCAAGTTAAGGAACCGTTAACGGAAGGCAAGGCAAGGCAAAACAAGGCCAGGCAAGGGTAACGGAAGGCAAGGCACCACAAGGCAAGGCCAGCCAATCAAGGCTAAGTCAAGGGAAGGCAAGTCTATGGCACCACAACGCAAGTCGAGGTAATAGTCGGCAATGCAAGGAAAGGGTAACGGAAGGCAAGGCAAGGCAGGGCAAAGGAAGGGAAGGCAAGGGTAACGGAACACACGGCAAGGTAAGGGAAGGACAAGGCAAGGCACGGCAAGGCAAGGCAAGGCAAGGCTAAGGCACGACAACGCAAGGCTAGGCAATGCACGGCAAGGCAAAGAAAGGCTAACGGAAGGCATGGCACAGCAAGGCAAAGCAAGCCTAAGGCAAGGAAAGGAAAGGGCAAAGGAAGGCAAGGAAAGGCAGGGCAAATCAAGGCAAGGCAAGGGTAATGGAATGCACGGCAATGCAAGGCAAGCCAATTAGGCTAAGGCAAGGCAAGGCAAGGTGATGGCACGAAAACGGAAGTCTAGGCCATGTACGACAAGGCAAGGAATGGGTAACGGAAGGCAAGGCAAGGCAAGACAAAGAAAGGCATGGCAACGGTAACGGAACACACGGCAAGGTAAGGGAAGGACAAGGCAAGGCAAGGCAAGGCAAGGCTAAGGCAAGCTACCGCAAGGCTAAGCAAAGAACCGCAAGTCAAGGAAACGTTAACGGAAGGCAAGGCAAGGCAAAACAAGGCCAGGCAAGGGTAACGGAAGGCAAGGCACCACAAGGCAAGGCCAGCCAATCAAGGCTAAGGAAAGGACAGGCAAGGCTATGGCACGACAACACAAGTCGAGGTAATGCTCGGCAATGCAAGGAAAGGGTAACGGAAGTCAAGGCAAGGCAAGGCAAAGCAAGCGAAGGCAAGGGTAACGGAAGGCACGGCAATGCAATGGAAGCCAAGCTAGGCTAAGGCAAGGCAAGGCAAGGCTCTGGCAGAACGGAAGGCTACGCAATGTACGACAAGGCAAGGAAACGGTAACAGAAGTCAAGGCAAGGCAAGGGTAACGGAAGGGACGGCAAGGTAAGGGAAGGAAAACCCAAGGCACGGCAAGGGAAGGAAAGGCTAAGGTAAGGCAACGCAAGGCAAGGCAATGCACGGCAAGGCAAGGGAAGGGTAACGGAAGGCAAGGCAAGGCAAAGCAAGAAAACGCAAGAGTAACAGAGGGCACGGCAAGGCAAGGCAAGACAAGTAAGGCTAAGGAAAGGCAAGGAAAGGCTATGGCACGACAACGCTAGGCTAGGCAATGCACGGCAAGGCAAGGAAAGGGCGGAAGGCAAGGCAAAGCAGGGCAAATCAAGGCTAACGGAATGGCAATGCAAGGCAAGCCAAGCTAGGCTAAGGCAAGGCAAGGCAAGGCTATAGCACGACAAGGGAAGGCTAGGCCATGTACGGGCAAGGAATGGGTAACAAGGCAAGGCAAGACAAAGCAAGGCAAGGCAACGGTAACGGAAGGCACGGCAAGGTAAGGGAAGGACAAGGCAAAGCACGGCAAGGCAAGGCAAGGCTAAGGAACGACAACACAAGGTTAGGCAATGCACGGCAAGGCAAGGAAACGGTAACTGAAGGCACGGCAAGGCAAGGCAAACAAGGCAAGGCAAGGGTAACGGAAGGCACGGCAAGGCAAGGCAAGGGTAACGGAAGGCACGGCAATGTAAGGCAAGCCAACCTAGGCTAAAACAAGGCAAGGCGAGGCTATGGCAGAACGGAAGGCTAGGCAATGAACGACAAGGCAAGGAAAGGGTAACGGAAGGTAAGGCAAGGCAATGCAAACCAAGGCAAGGCAAGGGTAACGCAAGGCACGGCAAGTCAAGGGAAGACAATTAAGGCTAAGACAAGGCAAGGCAAGGCTATGGCACCACAACGGATGGCAAGGCAATGTACTACAAGGCAAGGAATCGGTAACGGAAGGCACGGCAAGATAGGCCAAAGCAAGGCAAGGCAAGGGTAACGGAAGACACGGCAAGGTAAGGGAAGGACAAGGCAAGGCTAAGGCACGACAACAAAAGGCTAGACAATGTACGGCAAGGCAACGAAAGGCTAACGGAAGGCATGGCACAGCAAGGCAAGGCAAGGCTAAGGCAAGGCAACGCAAGGCTAGGCAATCTCCGGCATGGCAAGGAAAGGGCAACGGAAGGCAAGGGAAGGGAAGGCAAAGCAAGGCATGGCAAGGGTAACGGAAGGCACGGCAATGCAAGGCAAGGCAAGAGTAACGCAAGGCAAGGCAAGGCAAGGGAAGACAAGCAAGGCTAAGTCAAGGCAAGGCAAGGCTATGGCACCACAACGGATGGTAAGGCAATGTACGACAAGGCAAGGAATCGGTAACGGAAAGCAAGGCAAGGCAAGACAAAGCAAGGCAAGGCAAGGGTAATGGAAGACACGGCAAGGTAAAGGAAGGACAAGGCAAGGCACGGCATGGCAAGGCAAGGCAAGGCTAAGGCACGACAACGCAAGGCTAGGCAATGCACGGCAAGGCAAGGAAAGGGTAACGGAAGGCAAGGAACGGCAAGGCAATGCAAGGCTAAGGCACGAAAACGCAAGGCTAGAAAATGCACGTCAAGGCAAGGAAAGGGAAACGGAAGGCAAGGCAAAGCAGGGCAAATCAAGGCAAGGCAAGTGTAACGGAGGGCAAGGCAAGGCAAGGCAAGGGTAACGGAAGACACGGCAATGCAAGGCAAGCCAAGCTAGGCTAAAGCAAGGCAAGGCAAGGCTATGGCAAAACGAGAGGCTAGGCAATGTACGACAACGCAAGTAAAGGGTAACGGAAGGGAAGGCAAGGCAATGCAAACCAAGGCAAGGCAAGGGTAACGCAAGGCACGCCAACTCAAGGGAAGACAAGCAAGGCTAAGGCAAGGCAAGGCAAGGCTATGGCACCACAACGGATGGCAAGGCAATGTACGACAAGGCAAAGAATCGGTAACGGAATGCAAGGCATGGTAAGAAAAAGCAAGGCAAGGCAAGCGTAACGGAAGACACGGCAAGGTAAGGGAAGGACAAGGCAAGGCACGGCAAGGCAAGGCAAGGCAAGGCTAAGGCACGACAACGCAAGGCTAGGCAATGCACGGCAAGGCAACGAAAGTCTAACGGAAGGCATGGCACAGGAAGGCAAGGCAAGGCTAAAGCAAGGCAACGCAAGGCTAGGCAATGCTTGGCAAGGCAAGGAAACGGCAACGGAAGGCAAGGCAAGGCAAGGCAAAGCAAGGCATGGCAAGGGTAACGGAAGGCAAGGAAAGCAAGGCAAAGCAAGGCAAGGCAAGGGTAACGGAAGCACGGCAAGGAAACGCAAGGGTAACAGAAGGTACGGCAATGCAATGCAAGCCAAGCTAGGCTAAGGCAAGGCAAGGCAAGGCTATGGCAGAACAGAAGGCTACGCAATTTACGACAAGGCAAGGCAACGGTAACGCAAGGCAAGGCAAGGCAAGGGAAGACAAAAAAGGCTAAGGAAAGGCAAGGCAAGGATATGGCCCGACAACGCAAAGCTAGGCAATGCACGGCAAGGCAAGGCAAGGAAACGGTAACGGAAGGCAAGGCAAGGGAAGACAAGGCAAGGCTAGGCAACGGAAAAGGAAGGCACGGCAAGGTAAGTGAAGGACAACGCAATGCACGGCAAGGCAAGGCAAGGCTAAGGCAAGGCAACGCCAGGCTAAGCAATGCACCGCAAGTTAAGGAAATTTAACGGAAGGCACGGCAAGGCAAAACAAGGCCAGGCAAGGGTAACGGAAGGCAAGGCACCACAAGGCAAGGAAAGCCAATCAAGGCTAAGTCAAGGGAAGGCAAGGCTATGGCACGACAACGCAAGTCGAGGTAATGGTCGGCAATGCAAGGAAAGGGTAACGGAAGGCAAGGCAAGGCAGGGCAAAGGAAAGGAAGGCAAGGGTAAAGGAAGGAAAGGAAAGGCAAGGCAAACAAGGCAAGGCAATTGTAACGGAAGGCACGGCAAGGCAAGGCAAGGGTAACGGAAGGTACGGCAATGCAAGGCAAGCCAAGCTAGTCTAAAGCAAGGCAAGGCAAGGCTATGGCGGAACGGAAGGCTAGGCTATGTACGACAAGGCAAGGAAAGGGTAACGGAACGCAAGGCAAGGCACTGCAAACCAAGGCAAGGCAAGTGTAATGGAACACACGGCAAGGTAAGGGAAGGACAAGGCAAGGCACGGCAAGGCAAGGCAAGGCTAAGGCACGACAACGCAACGCTAGGCAATTCACGGCAAGGCAAGGAAAGGCTAACGGAAGGCATGGCACAGCCGGGCAAGGCAAGGCTATGTCAACGCAACGCAATGCTAGGCAAGCCATGGCAAGGCAAGGAAAGGGCAACGGAAGGCAAGGCAAGGCAAGGCCAAGCAAGGCATGGCAAGGGTAACGGAAGGCAAGGCAAGGCAAGGGTAAAGCAAGGCACGGCAAGGCAAGGGAAGACAAGCAAGGCTAAGGAAAGGCAAGGCAAGGCAAGGCTAAGGCAAGATATCGCAAGTCTAGGCAATGCATGGCAAGGCAACGAAAGGCTAACGGAAGGCATGTCACAGCAGGGCAAGGCAAGGCTAAGGGAAGGCAACGCAATGCAAGGCAATGCATGGCAAGGCAAGGAAAGGGCAAGGGAAGGCAAGGCAAGCCAAGGCAAAGCAAGGCGTGGCAAGGCTAACGGAAGGCACGGCAATGCAATGCAAGCCAAGCTAGGCTAAGGCAAGGCAAGGCAAGGCTATGGCACCACAACGGATGGCAAGGCAATGTACGACAAGGGAAGGATTCGGTAACGGAAGGCAAGGCAAGGCAAGACAAAGCAAGGCAAGGCAAGGGTCACGGAAGTCACGGCAAGGTAAGGGAATGACAAGGCAAGGCACGGCACGGCAAGGAAAGGCAAGACAAGGCTAAGGCACGACAACGCAAGGCTAGGCAATGCAGCGCAAGGCAAGGAAAGGGAAACCGAAGGCAATGCAAGGCAATGCAAAGCACGGCAAGGCAAGTGTAACGGAAGTCACGGCACGGCAAGACAAGGCAAGGCCAAGGCAACGCAACGCTAGGCAAGGCATGGTAAGGCAAGGAAAGGGCAACGGAAGGCAAGGCAAGGCTAAGGCACGACAACGCAAGGCTAGGCAATGCACGGCAAGACAAGGAAACCGTAACGCAAGGAATGGCATGCTCAGGCAAGGCAAGGGTAAGGCACGACAACGAAGGCTACGCAATTCACGGCACGGTAAGGAAAGGGTAATGGAAAGCAAGGAATGTAAGGCAAAGCAAGGCAAGGCAAGGGTAACGGAAGGCACGGCAAGGCAAGGGAAGACAAGCAAGGCTAAGGCAAGGCAAGGCAAGGCTATGGCACCACAACTGTTGGCACGGCAATGGACAACAATTCAAGGAATCGGTAACGGACGGCAAGGCAAGGCAAGACAAAGCAAGTCAAGGCAATGGTAACGGAAGACACGGCAAGGGAAGGGAAGGACAAGGCAAGGCACGGCAAGGCAAGGCTAAGGCACGACGACACAAGGCTAGGCAATGCAAGGCAAGGCAACGAAAGGCTAACGGAAAGCATGGCACAGCAAGGCAAGGCAAGGCTAAGGAAAGGCAACGCAAGGCTAGGCAATGCACGGCAAGGCAAGGAATCGGTAACGGAAAGCAAGGCAAGGCAAGACAAAGCAAGGCAAGGCAAGGGTAACGGAAGACACGGCAAGGTAAAGGAAGGACAAGGCAAGGCACGGCATGGCAAGGCAAGGGAAGGCTAAGGCACGACAACACAAGGCTAGGCAATGCACGGCAAGACAAGGAAACCGTAATGCAAGGAATGGCATGCTCAGGCAAGGCAAGGGTAAGGCACGACAACGCAAGGCTACGCAATTCACGGCACGGTAAGGAAAGGGTAATGGAAAGCAAGGAATGTAAGGCAAAGCAAGGCAAGGCAAGGGTAACGGAAGGCACGGCAAGGCAAGGGAAGACAAGCAAGGCTAAGGCAAGGCAAGGCAAGGCTATGGCACCACAACGGTTGGCAAGGCAATGGACAACAATTCAAGGAATCGGTAACGGACGGCAAGGCAAGGCAAGACAAAGCAAGTCAAGGCAATGGTAAAGGAAGACACGGCAAGGGAAGGGAAGGACAAGGCAAGGCACGGCAAGGCAAGGCTAAGGCACGACAACGCAAGGCTAGGCAATGCACGGCAAGGCAACGAAAGGCTAACGGAAAGCATGGCACAGCAAGGCAAGGCAAGGCTAAGGCAAGGCAACGCAAGGCTAGGCAATGCACGGCAAGGCAATGAAAGGGCAACCGAAGGCAAGGCAAGGCAAGGCAAAGCAAGGCATGGCAAGGGTAACGGAAGGCTCGACAATGCAAGGCAAGGCAAGCTAGGATAAGGCAAGGCAAGGCAAGGCTATGGCAACACAACGGATGGCAAGGCAATGTACGAAAAGGCAAGGAATCGGAAACGGAAGGCAACGAAAGGCAAGACAAAGCAAGGCAAGCAAGGGAAACGGAAGACACGGCAAGGTAAGTGAAGGACAACGCAATGCACCACAAGGCAAGGCAAAGCTAAGTCAAGTCAAAGCAAGGCTAAGCAATGCACCGCAAGTTAAGGAAACGTTAACGGAAGGCAAGGCAAGGCAAAACAAGGCCAGGCAAGGGTAACGGAAGGCAAGGCACCACAAGGCAAGGCCAGCCAATCAAGGCTAAGTCAAGGGAAGGCAAGTCTATGGCACGACAACGCAAGTCGAGGTAATAGTCGGCAATGCAAGGAAAGGGTAACGGAAGGCAAGGCAAGGCAGGGCAAAGGAAGGGAAGGCAAGGGTAACGGAAGGAAAGGAAAGGCAAGGAAAACAAGGCAAGGCAAGGGTAACGGAAGGCACCGCAAGGCAAGGCAAGGGTAACGGAAGGCACGGCAATGCAAGGCAAGCCAAGCTAGGCTAAAGCAAGGCAAGGCAAGGCTATGGCAGAACGGAAGGCTAGGCTATGTACGACAAGGCAAGGAAAGGGTAACGGAACGCAAGGCAAGGCAATGCAAACCAAGGCAAGGCAAGTGTAACGGAACACACGGCAAGGTAAGGGAAGGACAAGGCAAGGCACGGCAAGGCAAGGCAAGGCTAAGGCACGACAACGCAACGCTAGGCAATTCACGGCAAGGCAAGGAAAGGCTAACGGAAGGCATGGCACAGCCGGGCAAGGCAAGGCTAACGCAAGGCAACGCAACGCTAGGCAAGGCATGGCAAGGCAAGGAAAGGGCAACGGAAGGCAAGGCAAGGCTAAGGCACGACAACGCAAGGCTAGGCAATGCACGGCAAGACAAGGAAACCGTAACGCAAGGAATGGCATGCTCAGGCAAGGCAAGGGTAAGGCACGACAACGCAAGGCTATGCAATTCACGGCACGGTAAGGAAAGGGTAATGGAAAGCAAGGAATGTAAGGCAAAGCAAGGCAAGGCAAGGGTAACGGAAGGCACGGCAAGGCAAGGGAAGACAAGCAAGGCTAAGGCAAGGCAAGGCAAGGCTATGGCACCACAACGGTTGGCAAGGCAATCGACAACAATTCAAGGAATCGGTAACGGACGGCAAGGCAAGGCAAGACAAAGCAAGTCAAGGCAATGGTAACGGAAGACACGGCAAGGGAAGGGAAGGACAAGGCAAGGCACGGCAAGGCAAGGCTAAGGCACGACAACGCAAGGCTAGGCAATGCAAGGCAAGGCAACGAAAGGCTAACGGAAAGCATGGCACAGCAAGGCAAGGCAAGGCTAAGGAAAGGCAACGCAAGGCTAGGCAATGCACGGCAAGGCAAGGAAAGGGCAACGGAAGGCAAGGCAAGGCAAGGCAAAGCAAGGCATGGCAAGGGTAACGGAAGGCACGGCAATGCAAGGCAAGAGAAGCTAGGCTAAGGCAAGGCAAGGCAAGGCTATGGCAACACAACGGATGGCAAGGCAATGTACGAAAAGGCAAGGAATCGGAAACGGAAGGCAACGAAAGTCAAGACAAAGCAAGGCAAGCAAGGGAAACGGAAGACACGGCAAGGTAAGTGAAGGACAACGCAATGCACCGCAAGGCAAGGCAAAGCTAAGGCAAGTCAAAGCAAGGCTAAGCAATGCACCGCAAGTTAAGGAACCGTTAACGGAAGGCAAGGCAAGGCAAAACAAGGCCAGGCAAGGGTAACGGAAGGCAAGGCACCACAAGGCAAGGCCAGCCAATCAAGGCTAAGTCAAGGGAAGGCAAGTCTATGGCACCACAACGCAAGTCGAGGTAATAGTCGGCAATGCAAGGAAAGGGTAACGGAAGGCAAGGCAAGGCAGGGCAAAGGAAGGGAAGGCAAGGGTAACGGAACACACGGCAAGGTAAGGGAAGGACAAGGCAAGGCACGGCAAGGCAAGGCAAGGCAAGGCTAAGGCACGACAACGCAAGGCTAGGCAATGCACGGCAAGGCAAAGAAAGGCTAACGGAAGGCATGGCACAGCAAGGCAAAGCAAGCCTAAGGCAAGGAAAGGAAAGGGCAAAGGAAGGCAAGGAAAGGCAGGGCAAATCAAGGCAAGGCAAGGGTAATGGAATGCACGGCAATGCAAGGCAAGCCAATTAGGCTAAGGCAAGGCAAGGCAAGGTGATGGCACGAAAACGGAAGTCTAGGCCATGTACGACAAGGCAAGGAATGGGTAACGGAAGGCAAGGCAAGGCAAGACAAAGAAAGGCATGGCAACGGTAACGGAACACACGGCAAGGTAAGGGAAGGACAAGGCAAGGCAAGGCAAGGCAAGGCTAAGGCAAGCTACCGCAAGGCTAAGCAAAGAACCGCAAGTCAAGGAAACGTTAACGGAAGGCAAGGCAAGGCAAAACAAGGCCAGGCAAGGGTAACGGAAGGCAAGGCACCACAAGGCAAGGCCAGCCAATCAAGGCTAAGGAAAGGACAGGCAAGGCTATGGCACGACAACACAAGTCGCGGTAATGCTCGGCAATGCAAGGAAAGGGTAACGGACGTCAAGGCAAGGCAAGGCAAAGCAAGCGAAGGCAAGGGTAACGGAAGGCACGGCAATGCAATGGAAGCCAAGCTAGGCTAAGGCAAGGCAAGGCAAGGCTCTGGCAGAACGGAAGGCTACGCAATGTACGACAAGGCAAGGAAACGGTAACAGAAGTCAAGGCAAGGCAAGGGTAACGGAAGGGACGGCAAGGTAAGGGAAGGAAAACCCAAGGCACGGCAAGGGAAGGAAAGGCTAAGGTAAGGCAACGCAAGGCAAGGCAATGCACGGCAAGGCAAGGGAAGGGTAACGGAAGGCAAGGCAAGGCAAAGCAAGAAAACGCAAGAGTAACAGAGGGCACGGCAAGGCAAGGCAAGACAAGTAAGGCTAAGGAAAGGCAAGGAAAGGCTATGGCACGACAACGCTAGGCTAGGCAATGCACGGCAAGGCAAGGAAACGGTAACTGAAGGCACGGCAAGGCAAGGCAAACAAGGCAAGGCAAGGGTAACGGAAGGCACGGCAAGGCAAGGCAAGGGTAACGGAAGGCACGGCAATGCAAGGCAAGCCAACCTAGGCTAAAACAAGGCAAGGCGAGGCTATGGCAGAACGGAAGGCTAGGCAATGTACGACAAGGCAAGGAAAGGGTAACGGAAGGCAAGGCAAGGCAATGCAAACCAAGGCAAGGCAAGGGTAACGCAAGGCACGGCAAGTCAAGGGAAGACAATTAAGGCTAAGACAAGGCAAGGCAAGGCTATGGCACCACAACGGATGGCAAGGCAATGTACTACAAGGCAAGGAATCGGTAACGGAAGGCACGGCAAGATAGGCCAAAGCAAGGCAAGGCAAGGGTAACGGAAGACACGGCAAGGTAAGGGAAGGACAAGGCAAGGCTAAGGCACGACAACACAAGGCTAGACAATGTACGGCAAGGCAACGAAAGGCTAACGGAAGGCATGGCACAGCAAGGCAAGGCAAGGCTAAGGCAAGGCAACGCAAGGCTAGGCAATCCCCGGCATGGCAAGGAAAGGGCAACGGAAGGCAAGGGAAGGGAAGGCAAAGTAAGGCATGGCAAGGGTAACGGAAGGCACGGCAATGCAAGGCAAGGCAAGAGTAACGCAAGGCAAGGCAAGGCAAGGGAAGACAAGCAAGAATAAGGCAAGGCAAGGCAAGGCTATGGCACCACAACGGATGGTAAGGCAATGTACGACAAGGCAAGGAATCGGTAACGGAAAGCAAGGCAAGGCAAGACAAAGCAAGGCAAGGCAAGGGTAATGGAAGACACGGCAAGGTAAGGGAAGGACAAGGCAAGGCACGGCATGGCAAGGCAAGGCAAGGCTAAGGCACGACAACGCAAGGCTAGGCAAAGCACGGCAAGGCAAGGAAAGGGTAATGGAAGGCAAGGAACGGCAAGGCAAGGCAAGGCTAAGGCACGAAAACGCAAGGCTAGAAAATGCACGTCAAGGCAAGGAAAGGGAAACGGAAGGCAAGGCAAAGCAGGGCAAATCAAGGCAAGGCAAGTGTAACGGAAGGCTCGGCAAGGCAAGGCAAGGGTAACGGAAGACACGGCAATGCAAGGCAAGCCAAGCTAGGCTAAAGCAATGCAAGGCAAGGCTATGGCAAAACGAGAGGCTAGGCAATGTACGACAAGGCAAGTAAAGGGTAACGGAAGGGAAGGCAAGGCAATGCAAACCAAGGCAAGGCAAGGGTAACGCAAGGCACGCCAACTCAAGGGAAGACAAGCAAGGCTAAGGCAAGGCAAGGCAAGGCTATGGCACCACAACGGATGGCAAGGCAATGTACGACAAGGCAAAGAATCGGTAACGGAATGCAAGGCATGGTAAGAAAAAGCAAGGCAAGGCAAGCGTAACGGAAGACACGGCAAGGTAAGGGAAGGACAAGGCAAGGCACGGCAAGGCAAGGCAAGGCTAAGGCACGACAACGCAAGGCTAGGCAATGCACGGCAAGGCAACGAAAGTCTAACGGAAGGCATGGCACAGGAAGGCAAGGCAAGGCTAAGGCAAGGCAACGCAAGGCTAGGCAATGCTTGGCAAGGCAAGGAAAGGGCAACGGAAGGCAAGGCAAGGCAAGGCAAAGCAAGGCATGGCAAGGGTAACGGAAGGCAAGGAAAGCAAGGCAAAGCAAGGCAAGGCAAGGGTAACGGAAGCACGGCAAGGAAACGCAAGGGTAACAGAAGGTACGGCAATGCAATGCAAGCCAAGCTAGGCTAAGGCAAGGCAAGGCAAGGCTATGGCAGAACAGAAGGCTACGCAATTTACGACAAGGCAAGGCAACGGTAACGCAAGGCAAGGCAAGGCAAGGGAAGACAAAAAAGGCTAAGGAAAGGCAAGGCAAGGATATGGCCCGACAACGCAAAGCTAGGCAATGCACGGCAAGGCAAGGCAAGGAAACGGTAACGGAAGGCAAGGCAAGGGAAGACAAGGCAAGGCTAGGCAACGGAAAAGGAAGGCACGGCAAGGTAAGTGAAGGACAACGCAATGCACGGCAAGGCAAGGCAAGGCTAAGGCAAGGCAACGCCAGGCTAAGCAATGCACCGCAAGTTAAGGAAATTTAACGGAAGGCACGGCAAGGCAAAACAAGGCCAGGCAAGGGTAACGGAAGGCAAGGCACCACAAGGCAAGGAAAGCCAATCAAGGCTAAGTCAAGGGAAGGCAAGGCTATGGCACGACAACGCAAGTCGAGGTAATGGTCGGCAATGCAAGGAAAGGGTAACGGAAGGCAAGGCAAGGCAGGGCAAAGGAAAGGAAGGCAAGGGTAAAGGAAGGAAAGGAAAGGCAAGGCAAACAAGGCAAGGCAATTGTAACGGAAGGCACGGCAAGGCAAGGCAAGGGTAACGGAAGGTACGGCAATGCAAGGCAAGCCAAGCTAGTCTAAAGCAAGGCAAGGCAAGGCTATGGCGGAACGGAAGGCTAGGCTATGTACGACAAGGCAAGGAAAGGGTAACGGAACGCAAGGCAAGGCACTGCAAACCAAGGCAAGGCAAGTGTAATGGAACACACGGCAAGGTAAGGGAAGGACAAGGCAAGGCACGGCAAGGCAAGGCAAGGCTAAGGCACGACAACGCAACGCTAGGCAATTCACGGCAAGGCAAGGAAAGGCTAACGGAAGGCATGGCACAGCCGGGCAAGGCAAGGCTATGTCAACGCAACGCAATGCTAGGCAAGCCATGGCAAGGCAAGGAAAGGGCAACGGAAGGCAAGGCAAGGCAAGGCCAAGCAAGGCATGGCAAGGGTAACGGAAGGCAAGGCAAGGCAAGGGTAAAGCAAGGCACGGCAAGGCAAGGGAAGACAAGCAAGGCTAAGGAAAGGCAAGGCAAGGCAAGGCTAAGGCAAGATATCGCAAGTCTAGGCAATGCATGGCAAGGCAACGAAAGGCTAACGGAAGGCATGTCACAGCAGGGCAAGGCAAGGCTAAGGGAAGGCAACGCAATGCAAGGCAATGCATGGCAAGGCAAGGAAAGGGCAAGGGAAGGCAAGGCAAGCCAAGGCAAAGCAAGGCGTGGCAAGGCTAACGGAAGGCACGGCAATGCAATGCAAGCCAAGCTAGGCTAAGGCAAGGCAAGGCAAGGCTATGGCACCACAACGGATGGCAAGGCAATGTACGACAAGGGAAGGATTCGGTAACGGAAGGCAAGGCAAGGCAAGACAAAGCAAGGCAAGGCAAGGGTCACGGAAGTCACGGCAAGGTAAGGGAATGACAAGGCAAGGCACGGCACGGCAAGGAAAGGCAAGACAAGGCTAAGGCACGACAACGCAAGGCTAGGCAATGCAGCGCAAGGCAAGGAAAGGGAAACCGAAGGCAATGCAAGGCAATGCAAAGCACGGCAAGGCAAGTGTAACGGAAGTCACGGCACGGCAAGACAAGGCAAGGCCAAGGCAACGCAACGCTAGGCAAGGCATGGAAGGCAAGGAAAGGGCAACGGAAGGCAAGGCAAGGCTAAGGCACGACAACGCAAGGCTAGGCAATGCACGGCAAGACAAGGAAACCGTAACGCAAGGAATGGCATGCTCAGGCAAGGCAAGGGTAAGGCACGACAACGAAGGCTACGCAATTCACGGCACGGTAAGGAAAGGGTAATGGAAAGCAAGGAATGTAAGGCAAAGCAAGGCAAGGCAAGGGTAACGGAAGGCACGGCAAGGCAAGGGAAGACAAGCAAGGCTAAGGCAAGGCAAGGCAAGGCTATGGCACCACAACTGTTGGCACGGCAATGGACAACAA
This sequence comes from Macrotis lagotis, assembly GCF_037893015.1. Classification (NCBI taxonomy): domain Eukaryota; kingdom Metazoa; phylum Chordata; class Mammalia; order Peramelemorphia; family Peramelidae; genus Macrotis; species Macrotis lagotis. Next base: position 319,043 of record NW_027422054.1, on the reverse strand, counting down.
TTCAAGGAATCGGTAACGGACGGCAAGGCAAGGCAAGACAAAGCAAGTCAAGGCAATGGTAACGGAAGACACGGCAAGGGAAGGGAAGGACAAGGCAAGGCACGGCAAGGCAAGGCTAAGGCACGACGACACAAGGCTAGGCAATGCAAGGCAAGGCAACGAAAGGCTAACGGAAAGCATGGCACAGCAAGGCAAGGCAAGGCTAAGGAAAGGCAACGCAAGGCTAGGCAATGCACGGCAAGGCAAGGAATCGGTAACGGAAAGCAAGGCAAGGCAAGACAAAGCAAGGCAAGGCAAGGGTAACGGAAGACACGGCAAGGTAAAGGAAGGACAAGGCAAGGCACGGCATGGCAAGGCAAGGGAAGGCTAAGGCACGACAACGCAAGGCTAGGCAATGCACGGCAAGACAAGGAAACCGTAATGCAAGGAATGGCATGCTCAGGCAAGGCAAGGGTAAGGCACGACAACGCAAGGCTACGCAATTCACGGCACGGTAAGGAAAGGGTAATGGAAAGCAAGGAATGTAAGGCAAAGCAAGGCAAGGCAAGGGTAACGGAAGGCACGGCAAGGCAAGGGAAGACAAGCAAGGCTAAGGCAAGGCAAGGCAAGGCTATGGCACCACAACGGTTGGCAAGGCAATGGACAACAATTCAAGGAATCGGTAACGGACGGCAAGGCAAGGCAAGACAAAGCAAGTCAAGGCAATGGTAATGGAAGACACGGCAAGGGAAGGGAAGGAGAAGGCAAGGCACGGCAAGGCAAGGCTAAGGCACGACAACGCAAGGCTAGGCAATGCACGGCAAGGCAACGAAAGGCTAACGGAAAGCATGGCACAGCAAGGCAAGGCAAGGCTAAGGAAAGGCAACGCAAGGCTAGGCAATGCACGGCAAGGCAAGGAAAGGGCAACGGAAGGCAAGGCAAGGCAAGGCAAAGCAAGGCATGGCAAGGGTAACGGAAGGCACGGCAATGCAAGGCAAGGCAAGCTAGGCTAAGGCAAGGCAAGGCAAGGCTATGGCAACACAACGGATGGCAAGGCAATGTACGAAAAGGCAAGGAATCGGAAACGGAAGGCAACGAAAGGCAAGACAAAGCAAGGCAAGCAAGGGAAACGGAAGACACGGCAAGGTAAGTGAAGGACAACGCAATGCACCGCAAGGCAAGGCAAAGCTAAGGCAAGTCAAAGCAAGGCTAAGCAATGCACCGCAAGTTAAAGAAACGATAACGGAAGGCAAGGCAAGGCAAAACAAGGCCAGGCAAGGGTAACGGAAGGCAAGGCACCACAAGGCAAGGCCAGCCAATCAAGGCTAAGTCAAGGGAAGGCAAGTCTATGGCACGACAACGCAAGTCGAGGTAATAGTCGGCAATGCAAGGAAAGGGTAACGGAAGGCAAGGCAAGGCAGGGCAAAGGAAGGGAAGGCAAGGGTAACGGAAGGAAAGGAAAGGCAAGGAAAACAAGGCAAGGCAAGGGTAACGGAAGGCACGGCAAGGCAAGGCAAGGGTAACGGAAGGCACGGCAATGCAAGGCAAGCCAAGCTAGGCTAAAGCAAGGCAAGGCAAGGCTATGGCAGAACGGAAGGCTAGGCTATGTACGACAAGGCAAGGAAAGGGTAACGGAACGCAAGGCAAGGCAATGCAAACCAAGGCAAGGCAAGTGTAACGGAACACACGGCAAGGTAAGGGAAGGACAAGGCAAGGCACGGCAAGGCAAGGCAAGGCTAAGGCACGACGACTCAAGGCTAGGCAATTCACGGCAAGGCAAGGAAAGGCTAACGGAAGGCATGGCACAGCCGGGCAAGGCAAGGCTAACGCAAGGCAACGCAACGCTAGGCAAGGCATGGCAAGGCAAGGAAAGGGCAACGGAAGGCAAGGCAAGCCTAAGGCACGACAACGCAAGGCTAGGCAATGCACGGCAGGACAAGGAAACCGTAACGCAAGGAATGGCATGCTCAGGCAAGGCAAGGGTAAGGCACGACAACGCAAGGCTACGCAATTCACGGCACGGTAAGGAAATGGTAATGGAAAGCAAGGAATGTAAGGCAAAGCAAGGCAAGGCAAGGGTAACGGAAGGCACGGCAAGGCAAGGTAAGACAAGCAAGGCTAAGGCAAGGCAAGGCAAGGCTATGGCACCACAACTGTTGGCAAGGCAATGGACAACAATTCAAGGAATCGGTAACGGACGGCAAGGCAAGGCAAGACAAAGCAAGGCAAGGCAATGGTAACGGAAGACACGGCAAGGGAAGGGAAGGACAAGGCAAGGCACGGCAAGGCAAGGCTAAGGCACGACAACGCAAGGCTAGGCAATGCACGGCAAGGCAACGAAAGGCTAACGGAAAGCATGGCACAGCAAGGCAAGGCAAGGCTAAGGAAAGGCAACGCAAGGCTAGGCAATGCACGGCAAGGCAAGGAAAGGACAACGGAAGGCAAGGCAAGGCAAGGCAAAGCAAGGCATGGCAAGGGTAACGGAAGGCACGGCAATGCAAGGCAAGGCAAGCTAGGCTAAGGCAAGGCAAGGCAAGGCTATGGCAACACAACGGATGGCAAGGCAATGTACGAAAAGGCAAGGAATCGGAAACGGAAGGCAACGAAAGGCAAGACAAAGCAAGGCAAGCAAGGGAAACGGAAGACACGGCAAGGTAAGTGAAGGACAACGCAATGCACCGCAAGGCAAGGCAAAGCTAAGGCAAGTCAAAGCAAGGCTAAGCAATGCACCGCAAGTTAAGGAAACGTTAACGGAAGGCAAGGCAAGGCAAAACAAGGCCAGGCAAGGGTAACGGAAGGCAAGGCACCACAAGGCAAGGCCAGCCAATCAAGGCTAAGTCAAGGGAAGGCAAGTCTATGGCACGACAACGCAAGTCGAGGTAATAGTCGGCAATGCAAGGAAAGGGTAACGGAAGGCAAGGCAAGGCAGGGCAAAGGAAGGGAAGGCAAGGGTAACGGAAGGAAAGGAAAGGCAAGGAAAACAAGGCAAGGCAAGGGTAACGGAAGGCACGGCAAGGCAAGGCAAGGGTAACGGAAGGCACGGCAATGCAAGGCAAGCCAAGCTAGGCTAAAGCAAGGCAAGGCAAGGCTATGGCAGAACGGAAGGCTAGGCTATGTACGACAAGGCAAGGAAAGGGTAACGGAACGCAAGGCAAGGCAATGCAAACCAAGGCAAGGCAAGTGTAACGGAACACACGGCAAGGTAAGGGAAGGACAAGGCAAGGCACGGCAAGGCAAGGCAAGGCTAAGGCACGACGACTCAAGGCTAGGCAATTCACGGCAAGGCAAGGAAAGGCTAACGGAAGGCATGGCACAGCCGGGCAAGGCAAGGCTAACGCAAGGCAACGCAACGCTAGGCAAGGCATGGCAAGGCAAGGAAAGGGCAACGGAAGGCAAGGCAAGCCTAAGGCACGACAACGCAAGGCTAGGCAATGCACGGCAGGACAAGGAAACCGTAACGCAAGGAATGGCATGCTCAGGCAAGGCAAGGGTAAGGCACGACAACGCAAGGCTACGCAATTCACGGCACGGTAAGGAAAGGGTAATGGAAAGCAAGGAATGTAAGGCAAAGCAAGGCAAGGCAAGGGTAACGGAAGGCACGGCAAGGCAAGGGAAGACAAGCAAGGCTAAGGCAAGGCAAGGCAAGGCTATGGCACCACAACGGTTGGCAAGGCAATGGACAACAATTCAAGGAATCGGTAACGGACGGCAAGGCAAGGCAAGACAAAGCAAGTCAAGGCAATGGTAACGGAAGTCACGGCAAGGGAAGGGAAGGACAAGGCAAGGCACGGCAAGGCAAGGCTAAGGCACGACAACGCAAGGCTAGGCAATGCACGGCAAGGCAACGAAAGTATAACGGAAGGCATGGCACAGCAAGGCAAGGCAAGTCTAAGGCAAGGAAAGGAAAGGGCAAAGGAAGGCAAGGAAAGGCAGGGCAAATCAAGGCAAGGCAAGGGTAATGGAATGCACGGCAATGCAAGGCAAGCCAATTAGGCTAAGGCAAGGCAAGGCAAGGCTATGGCACGAAAACGGAAGGCTAGGCCATGTACGACAAGGCAAGGAATGGGTAACGGAAGGCAAGGCAAGGCAAGACAAAGAAAGGCATGGCAACGGTAACGGAACACACGGCAAGGTAAGGGAAGGACAAGGCAAGGCAAGGCAAGGCAAGGCTAAGGCAAGCTACCGCAAGGCTAAGCAAAGAACCGCAAGTCAAGGAAACGTTAACGGAAGGCAAGGCAAGGCAAAACAAGGCCAGGCAAGGGTAACGGAAGGCAAGGCACCACAAGGCAAGGCCAGCCAATCAAGGCTAAGCAAAGGACAGGCAAGGCTATGGCACGACAACACAAGTCGAGGTAATGCTCGGCAATGCAAGGAAAGGGTAACGGAAGTCAAGGCAAGGCAAGGCAAAGCAAGGGAAGGCAAGGGTAACGGAAGGCACGGCAATGCAATGGAAGCCAAGCTAGGCTAAGGCAAGGCAAGGCAAGGCTCTGGCAGAACGGAAGGCTACGCAGTGTACGACAAGGCAAGGAAACGGTAACAGAAGTCAAGGCAAGGCAAGGGTAACGGAAGGGACGGCAAGGTAAGGGAAGGAAAACGCAAGGCACGGCAAGGGAAGGAAAGGCTAAGGTAAGGCAACGCAAGGCTAGGCAATGCACGGCAAGGCAAGGGAAGGGTAACGGAAGGCAAGGCAAGGCAAAGCATGAAAACGCAAGAGTAACAGAGGGCACGGCAAGGCAAGGCAAGACAAGTAAGGCTATGGAAAGGCAAGGAAAGGCTATGGCACGACAACGCTAGGCTAGGCAATGCAAGGCAAGGCAAGGAAAGGGCAACGGAAGGCAAGGCAAAGCAGTGCAAATCAAGGCAAGGCAAGGGTAACGGAATGCACGGCAATGCAAGGCAAGCCAAGCTAGGCTAAGGCAAGGCAAGGCAAGGATATAGCACGACAAGGGAAGGCTAGGCCATGTACGACAAGGCAAGGAATGGGTAACGGAAGTCAAGGCAAGACAAAGCAAGGCAAGGCAACGGTAACGGAAGGCACGGCAAGGTAAGGGAAGGACAAGGCAAAGCACGGCAAGGCAAGGCAAGGCTAAGGAACGACAACACAAGGTTAGGCAATGCACGGCAAGGCAAGGAAACGGTAACGGAAGGCACGGCAAGGCAAGGCAAACAAGGCAAGGCAAGGGTAACGGAAGGCACGGCAAGGCAAGGCAAGGGTAACGGAAGGCACGGCAATGCAAGGCAAGCCAACATAGGCTAAAACAAGGCAAGGCGAGGCTATGGCAGAACGGAAGGCTAGGCAATGTACGACAAGGCAAGGAAAGGGTAACGGAAGGCAAGGCAAGGCAATGCAAACCAAGGCAAGGCAAGGGTAACGCAAGGCACGGCAAGTCAAGGGAAGACAATTAAGGCTAAGACAAGGCAAGGCAAGGCTATGGCACCACAACGGATGGCAAGGCAATGTAATACAAGGCAAGGAATCGGTAACGGAAGGCACGGCAAGATAGGCCAAAGCAAGGCAAGGCAAGGGTAATGGAAGACACGGCAAGGTAAGGGAAGGACAAGGCAAGGCTAAGCCACGACAACACAAGGCTAGACAATGTACGGCAAGGCAACGAAAGGCTAACGGAAGGCATGGCACAGCAAGGCAAGGCAAGGCTAAGGCAAGGCAACGCAAGGCTAGGCAATCCCCGGCATGGCAAGGAAAGGGCAACGGAAGGCAAGGGAAGGGAAGGCAAAGTAAGGCATGGCAAGGGTAACGGAAGGCACGGCAATGCAAGGCAAGGCAAGAGTAACGCAAGGCAAGGCAAGGCAAGGGAAGACAAGCAAGAATAAGGCAAGGCAAGGCAAGGCTATGGCACCACAACGGATGGTAAGGCAATGTACGACAAGGCAAGGAATCGGTAACGGAAAGCAAGGCAAGGCAAGACAAAGCAAGGCAAGGCAAGGGTAATGGAAGACACGGCAAGGTAAAGGAAGGACAAGGCAAGGCACGGCATGGCAAGGCAAGGCAAGGCTAAGGCACGACAACGCAAGGCTAGGCAATGCACGGCAAGGCAAGGAAAGGGTAACGGAAGGCAAGGAACGGCAAGGCAAGGCAAGGCTAAGGCACGAAAACGCAAGGCTAGAAAATGCACGTCAAGGCAAGGAAAGGGAAACGGAAGGCAAGGCAAAGCAGGGCAAATCAAGGCAAGGCAAGTGTAACGGAAGGCACGGCAAGGCAAGGCAAGGGTAACGGAAGACACGGCAATGCAAGGCAAGCCAAGCTAGGCTAAAGCAAGGCAAGGCAAGGCTATGGCAGAACGACAGGCTAGGCAATGTACGACAACGCAAGTAAACGGTAACGGAAGGGAAGGCAAGGCAATGCAAACCAAGGCAAGGCGAGGGTAACGCAAGGCACGCCAACTCAAGGGAAGACAAGCAAGGCTAAGGCAAGGCAAGGCAAGGCTATGGCACCACAACGGATGGCAAGGCAATGTACGACAAGGCAAAGAATCGGTAACGGAATGCAAGGCATGGTAAGAAAAAGCAAGGCAAGGCAAGCGTAACGGAAGACATGGCAAGGTAAGGGAAGGACAAGGCAAGGCACGGCAATGCAATGCAAACCAAGCTAGGCTAAGGCAAGGCAAGGCAAGGCTATGGCAGAACGGAAGGCTACGCAATTTACGACAAGGCAAGGCAACGGTAACGCAAGGCAAGGCAAGGCAAGGGAAGACAAAAAAGGCTAAGGAAAGGCAAGGCAAGGATATGGCCCGACAACGCAAAGCTAGGCAATGCACGGCAAGGCAAGGCAAGGAAACGGTAACGGAAGGCAAGGCAAGGGAAGACAAAGCAAGGCTAGGCAACGGAAAAGGAAGGCACGGCAAGGTAAGTGAAGGACAACGCAATGCACGGCAAGGCAAGGCAAGGCTAAGGCAAGGCAACGCAAGGCTAAGCAATGCACCGCAAGTTAAGGAAACGTTAACGGAAGGCACGGCAAGGCAAAACAAGGCCAGGCAAGGGTAACGGAAGGCAAGGCACCACAAGGCAAGGAAAGCCAATCAAGGCTAAGTCAAGGGAAGGCAAGGCTATGGCACGACAACGCAAGTCGAGGTAATGGTCGGCAATGCAAGGAAAGGGTAACGGAAGGCAAGGCAAGGCAGGGCAAAGGAAAGGAAGGCAAGGGTAACGGAAGGAAAGGAAAGGCAAGGCAAACAAGGCAAGGCAATTGTAACGGAAGGCACGGCAAGGCAAGGCAAGGGTAACGGAAGGTACGGCAATGCAAGGCAAGCCAAGCTAGTCTAAAGCAAGGCAAGGCAAGGCTATGGCGGAACGGAAGGCTAGGCTATGTACGACAAGGCAAGGAAAGGGTAACGGAACGCAAGGCAAGGCACTGCAAACCAAGGCAAGGCAAGTGGAATGGAACACACGGCAAGGTAAGGGAAGGACAAGGCAAGGCACGGCAAGGCAAGGCAAGGCTAAGGCACGACAACGCAAGGCTAGGCAATTCACGGCAAGGCAAGGAAAGGCTAACGGAAGGCATGGCACAGCCGGGCAAGGCAAGGCTAAGTCAACGCAACGCAATGCTAGGCAAGCCATGGCAAGGCAAGGAAAGGGCAACGGAAGGCAAGGCAAGACAAGGCCAAGCAAGGCATGGCAAGGGTAACGGAAGGCAAGGCAAGGCAAGGGTTAAGCAAGGCACGGCAAGGCAAGGGAAGACAAGCAAGGCTAAGGAAAGGCAAGGCAAGGCTAAGGCAAGATATCGCAAGTCTAGGCAATGCATGGCAAGGCAACGAAAGGCTAACGGAAGGCATGTCACAGCAGGGCAAGGCAAGGCTAAGGGAAGGCAACGCAATGCAAGGCAATGCATGGCAAGGCAAGGAAAGGGCAAGGGAAGGCAAGGCAAGCCAAGGCAAAGCAAGGCGTGGCAAGGCTAACGGAAGGCACGGCAATGCAATGCAAGCCAAGCTAGGCTAAGGCAAGGCAAGGCAAGGCTATGGCACCACAACGGATGGCAAGGCAATGTACGACAAGGGAAGGATTCGGTAACGGAAGGCAAGGCAAGGCAAGACAAAGCAAGGCAAGGCAAGGGTCACGGAAGTCACGGCAAGGTAAGGGAATGACAAGGCAAGGCACGGCACGGCAAGGAAAGGCAAGACAAGGCTAAGGCACGACAACGCAAGGCTAGGCAATGCAGCGCAAGGCAAGGAAAGGGTAACCGAAGGCAATGCAAGGCAATGCAAAGCACGGCAAGGCAAGTGTAACGGAAGTCACGGCACGGCAAGACAAGGCAAGGCCAAGGCAACGCAACGCATGGCTAGGCAATGAAAGGCAAGGTAAGGAATGTGTAAGGGAAGCAAGGCGCGGCAAGGTCAAGAAAGGGAAGTCAAGGGTAACGGAAGACAAGGCAAGGCAAGGCAAAGCAAGGCAAGGCCAGCCAATCAAGGCTAAGGCAAGGCAAGGCAAGTCTATGGCACGACAACGCAAGCCTAGGTAATGCTCGGCAATGCAAGGAAACCGTAACGCAAGGAATGGCATGCTCAGGCAAGGCAAGGGTAAGGCACGACAACGCAAGGCTACGCAATTCACGGCACGGTAAGGAAAGGGTAATGGAAGGCAAGGAATGTAAGGCAAAGCAAGGCAAGGCAAGGGTAACGGAAGGCACGGCAAGGCAAGGGAAGACAAGCAAGGCTAAGGCAAGGCAAGGCAAGGCTATGGCACCACAACGGTTGGCAAGGCAATGGACAACAATTCAAGGAATCGGTAACGGACGGCAAGGCAAGGCAAGACAAAGCAAGTCAAGGCAATGGTAACGGAAGACACGGCAAGGGAAGGGAAAGACAAGGCAAGGCACGGCAAGGCAAGGCTAAGGCACGACAACGCAAGGCTAGGCAATGCACGGCAAGGCAACGAAAGGCTAACGGAAAGCATGGCACAGCAAGGCAAGGCAAGGCTAAAGAAAGGCAACGCAAGGCTAGGCAATGCACGGCAAGGCAAGGAAAGGACAAGGGAAGGCAAGGCAAGGCAAGGCAAAGCAAGGCATGGCAAGGGTAACGGAAGGCACGGCAATGCAAGGCAAGGCAAGCTAGGCTAAGGCAAGGCAAGGCAAGGCTATGGCAACACAACGGATGGCAAGGCAATGTAGGAAAAGGCAAGAAATCGGAAACGGAAGGCAACGGAAGGCAAGACAAAGCAAGGCAAGCAAGGGAAACGGAAGACACGGCAAGGTAAGTGAAGGACAACGCAATGCACCGCAAGGCAAGGCAAAGCTAAGGCAAGTCAAAGCAAGGCTTAGCAATGCACCGCAAGTTAAGGAAACGTTAACGGAAGGCAAGGCAAGGCAAAACAAGGCCAGGCAAGGGTAACGGAAGGCAAGGCACCACAAGGCAAGGCCAGCCAATCAAGGCTAAGTCAAGGGAAGGCAAGTCTATGGCACGACAACGCAAGTCGAGGTAATAGTCGGCAATGCAAGGAAAGGGTAAGGGAAGGCAAGGCAAGGCAGGGCAAAGGAAGGGAAGGCAAGGGTAACGGAAGGAAAGGAAAGGCCAGGAAAACAAGGCAAGGCAAGGGTAACAGAAGGCACGGCAAGGCAAGGCAAGGGTAACGGAAGGCACGGCAATGCAAGGCAAGCCAAGCTAGGCTAAAGCAAGGCAAGGCAAGGCTATGGCGGAACCGAAGGCTAGGCTATGTACGACAAGGCAAGGAAAGGGTAACGGAACGCAAGGCAAGGCAATGCAAACCAAGGCATGGCAAGTGTAACGGAACACACGGCAAGGTAAGGGAAGGACAAGGCAAGGCACGGCAAGGCAAGGCAAGGCTAAGGCACGACAACGCAAGGCTAGGCAATGCAAGGCAAGGCAACGAAAGGCTAACGGAAAGCATGGCACAGCAAGGCAAGGCAAGGCTAAGGAAAGGCAACGCAAGGCTAGGCAATGCACGGCAAGGCAAGGAAAGGGCAATGGAAGGCAAGGCAAGGCAAGGCAAAACAAGGCATGGCAAGGGTAACGGAAGGCACGGCAGTGCAAGGCAAGGCAAGCTAGGCTAAGGCACGGCAAGGCAAGGCTGTGGCACCACAACGGATGGAAAGGCAATGTACGACAAGGCAAGGAATTGGAAACAGAAGGCAAGGAAAGGCAAGACAAAGCAAGGCAAGCAAGGGAAACGGAAGACACGGCAAGGTAAGGGAAGGATAAGGAAAGGCACGGCAAGGCAAGGCAAGGCAAGGCTAAGGCACGACAACGCAAGGCTAGGCAATGCACGGCAAGGCAAAGAAAGGCTAACGGAAGGCATGGCACAGCAAGGCAAGGCAAGTCTAAGGCAAGGAAAGGAAAGGGCAAAGGAAGGCAAGGAAAGGCAGGGCAAATCAAGGCAAGGCAAGGGTAATGGAATGCACGGCAATGCAAGGCAAGCCAATTAGGCTAAGGCAAGGCAAGGCAAGGCTATGGCACGAAAACGGAAGGCTAGGCCATGTACGACAAGGCAAGGAATGGGTAACGGAAGGCAAGGCAAGGCAAGACAAAGAAAGGCAAGGCAACGGTAACGGAACACACGGCAAGGTAAGGGAAGGACAAGGCAAGGCACGGCAAGGCAAGGCAAGGCAAGGCTAAGGCACGACAAGGCAAGGCTAGGCAATGCACGGCAAGGCAACGAAAGGCTAACGGAAGGCATGGCACAGCAAGGCAAGGCAAGGCTAATGCAAGGCAACGCAAGGCTAGGCAATGCATGGCAAGGCAAGGGAAGGGCAACGGAAGGCAAGGCAAGGCAAGCCAAGCTAGGCTAAAGCAAGGCAAGGCAATGTTATGGAACTACAACGGAAGGCAAGGCAATGTACGACAAGGCAAGGAATGGGTAACGGAAGGCAAGGCAAGGTAAGACAAAGCAAGGCAAGGCAAAGGTAACGGTAACGGAAGGCACGGCAAGGTAAGGGAAGGACAAGGCAAGGCATGGCAAGGCAAGGCAAGGCAAGGCTTAGATACGACAACGCAAGGCTAGGCAATGCACGGCAAGGCAAGGAACCGGTAACGGAAGGCAAGGCAAGGCAAGAAAAAGCAAGGCAAGGCAACGGTAACGGAAGGCACGGCAAGGTAAGGGAAGGACAATGCAAAGCACGGCAAGGCAAGGCAAGGCAAGGCTAAGGCAAGCTACCGCAAGGCTAAGCAAAGAACCGCAAGTCAAGGAAACATTAACGGAAGGCAAGGCAAGGCAAAACAAGGCCAGGCAAGGGTAACGGAAGGCAAGGCACCACAAGGCAAGGCCAGCCAATCAAGGCTAAGCAAAGGACAGGCAAGGCTATGGCACGACAACACAAGTCGAGGTAATGCTCGGCAATGCAAGGAAAGGGTAACGGAAGTCAAGGCAAGGCAAGGCAAAGCAAGGGAAGGCAAGGGTAACGGAAGGCATGGCAATGCAATGGAAGCCAAGCTAGGCTAAGGCAAGGCAAGGCAAGGCTCTGGCAGAACTGAAGGCTACGCAATGTACGACAAGGCAAGGAAACGGTAACAGAAGTCAAGGCAAGGCAAGGGTAACGGAAGGGACGGCAAGGTAAGGGAAGGAAAACCCAAGGCACGGCAAGGGAAGGAAAGGCTAAGGTAAGGCAACGCAAGGCTAGGCAATGCACGGCAAGGCAAGGGAAGGGTAACGGAAGGCAAGGCAAGGCAAAGCAAGAAAACGCAAGAGTAACAGAGGGCACGGCAAGGCAAGGCAAGACAAGTAAGGCTAAGGAAAGGCAAGGAAAGGCTATGGCACGACAACGCTAGGCTAGGCAATGCATGGCAAGGCAAGGAAAGGGCAACGGAAGGCAAGGCAAAGCAGGGCAAATCAAGGCAAGGCAAGGGTAACGGAATGCACGGCAATGCAAGGCAAGCCAAGCTAGGCTAAGGCAAGGCAAGGCAAGGCTATAGCACGACAAGGGAAGGCTAGGCCATGTACGACAAGGCAAGGAATGGGTAACGGAAGGCAAGGCAAGACAAAGCAAGGGAAGGCAACGGTAACGGAAGGCACGGCAAGGTAAGGGAAGGACAAGGCAAAGCACGGCAAGGCAAGGCAAGGCTAAGGAACGACAACACAAGGTTAGGCAATGCACGGCAAGGCAAGGAAACGGTAATGGAAGGCACGGCAAGGCAAGGCAAACAAGGCAAGGCAAGGGTAACGGAAGGCACGGCAAGGTAAGGCAAGGGTAACGGAAGGCACGGCAATGCAAGGCAAGCCAACATAGGCTAAAACAAGGCAAGGCAAGGCTAAGGCACGACAACGCAAGGCTAGGCAATGCACGGCAAGGCAACGAAAGGCTAACGGAAGGCATGGCACAGCAAGGCAAGGCAAGGCTAAGGCAAGGCAACGCAAGGCTAGGCAATGCATGGCAAGGCAAGGGAAGGGCAACGGAAGGCAAGGCAAGGCAAAGCAAAGCAAGGCATGGCAAGGGTAACGGAAGGCACGGCAATGCAAGGCAAGGCAAGCTAGGCTAAGGCAAGGCAAGGCAATGCTATGGCACCACAACGGATGGCAAGGCAATGTACAACAAGGCAAGGAATCGGTAACGGAAGGCCAGGCAAGGCAAGACAAAGCAAGGCAAGGCAATGGTAACGGAAGACACGGCAAGGTAAGGTAAGGACAAGTCATGGCACGGCAAGGCAAGGCAAGGCAAGGCAAGGCTAAGGCACAACAACGCAAGGCTAGGCAATGCACGGCAAGGCAACGAAAGGCTAACGGAAGGCATGGCATAGCAAGGCAAGGCAAGGCTAAGGCAAGGCAACGCAAGGCTAAGCAATGCACCGCAAGCTAAGGAAACGTTAACGGAAGGCAAGGCAAGGCAAAACAAGGCCAGGCAAGGGTAACGGAAGGCAAGGCACGACAAGGCAAGGCCAGCCAATCAAGGCTAAGGCAAGGGAAGGCAAGGCTATGGCACGACAACGCAAGTCGAGGTAATGGTCAGCAATGCATGTAAAGGGTAACGGAAGGCAAGGCAAGGGAGGGCAAAGGAAGGGAAGGCAAGGGTAACGGAAGGCACGGCAAGGCAAGGCAAGGGTAACGGAAGGCACGGCAATGCAAGGCAAGCCAAGCTAGGCTAAAGCAAGGCAAGGCAAGGCTATGGCAGAACGGAAGGCTAGGCTATGTACGACAAGGCAAGAAAGGGTAACGGAACGCAAGGCAAGGCAATGGAAACCAAGGCAAGGCAAAGGTAACGCAAGGCACGGCAAGGCAAGGGAAGACAAGCTAGGCTAAGACAAGGAAAGGCAAGGCTATGGCACCACAACGGATGGCAAGGCAATGTACGACAAGGCAAGGAATCGGCAACGGAAAGCAAGGCAAGGCAAGACAAAGCAAGGCAAGGCAAGGGTAACGGAAGACAAGGTAAGGTAATGGAAGGACAAGGCAAGGCACGGCACGACAAGGCAAGGCAATGCTAAGGCACGACAACGCAAGGCTAGGCAATGCACGGCAAGGGAACGAAAGGGTAAGGGAAGGCATGGCACAGCAAGGCAAGGCAAGGGTAACAGAAGAAACGGCAAGGTAAGGGAAGGACAAGGCAAGGCAAGGCACGGCAAGGCAAGGCAAGGCAAGGCTAAGGCACGACAACGCAAGGCTAGGCAATGCACGGCAAGGCAACGAAAGGCTAACGGAAGGCATGGCACAGCAAGTAAAGGCAAGGCTAAGGCAAGGCAACAGAAGGCTAAGCAATGCAACGCAAGCTAAGGAAACGTTAACGGAATGCAAGGAAAGGCAAAACAAGGCCAGGCAAGGGTAACGGAAGGCAAGGCACGACAAGGCAAGGCCAGCCAATCAAGGCTAAGGCAAGGGAAGGCAAGGCTATGGCACGACAACGCAAGTCGAGGTAATGGTCAGCAATGCAAGTAAAGGGTAACGGAAGGCAAGGCAAGGCAGGGCAAAGGAAGGGAAGGCAAGGGTAACGGAAGGAAAGGAAAGGCAAGGCAAACAAGGCAAGGCAAGGGTAACGGAAGGCACGGCAAGGCAAGGCAAGGGTAACGGAAGGCACGGCAATGCAAGGTAAGCCAAGCTAGGCTAAAGCAAGGCAAGGCAAGGCTATGGCAGAATGGAAGACTAGGCTATGTACGACAAGGCAAGAAAGGGCAACGGAAGGCAAGGCAAGGCAAGGCAAAGCAAGGCATGGCAAGGGTAACGGAAGGCACGACAATGCAAGGCAAGGCAAGCTAGGCTAAGGCAAGGCAAAGCAAGGCTATGGCACCACAACGGATGGCAAGGCAATGTACGACAAGGCAAGGAATGGGTAACGGAAGGCAAGGCAAGGAAAGACAAAGCAAGGCAAGGCAAGTGTAACGGAAGACACGTCAAGGTAAGGGCAGGACAAGGCAAGGCACGGCAAGGCAAGGCTAGGCTTAGATACGACAACGCAAGGCTAGGCAATGCACGGCAAGGCAAGGAAACCGTAACGGAAGGCAAGGCAAGGCAAGAAACAGCACGGCAAAGCAACGGTAACGGAAGGCACGGCAAGGGAAGGACAAGGCAAGGCACGGCATGGCAAGGCAAGACAATGCTAAGGCACGAGAACGCATGTCGAGGTAATGCTCGGCAATGCAAGGAAAGGGTAACGGAAGTCAAGGCAAGGCAAGGCAAAGCAAGGGAAGGGAAGGGTAACGGAAGGCAAGGAAAGCAAGGCAAAGCAAGGCAAGGCAAGGGTAACAGAAGGCACGGCAATGCAATGCACGCCAAGCTAGGCTAAGGCAAGGGAAGGCAAGGCTATGGCAGAACGGAAGGCTACGCAATGTACCACAAGGCAAGGCAAGGGTAACGCAAGGCAAGGCAAGGCAAGGGTAACGGAAGGCACGGCAAGGCAAGGGAAGACAAGAAATGCTAAGGAAAGGAAAGGCAAGGATATGGCACGACAACGCAAAGTTAGGCAATGCACGGCAAGGCAAGGCAAGGAAATAGAAACGGAAGGCAAGGCAAGGGAAGACAAAGCAAGGCTAGGCAACGGTAAAGGAAGGCACGGCAAGGTAAGTGAAGGACAACGCAATGCACGGCAAGGCAAGGCAAAGCGAAGGCAAGTCAAAGCAAGGCTAAGCAATGCACCGCAAGTTAAGGAAACGTAAACGGAAGGCAAGGCAAGGCAAAACAAGGCCAGGCAAGGGTAACGGAAGGCAAGGCACCACAAGGGAAGGCCAGCCAATCAAGGCTAAGTCAAGGGAAGGCAAGGCTATGGCACGACAACGCAAGTCGAGGTAATGGTCGGCAATGCAAGGAAAGGGTAACGGAAGGCAAGGCAAGGCAGGGCAAAGGAAGGGAAGGCAAGGGTAACGGAAGGAAAGGAAAGGCAAGGCAAACAAGGCAAGGCAACGGTAACGGAAGGCACGGCAAGGGAAGGCAAGGGTAACGGAAGGCACGGCAATGCAAGGCAAGCCAAGCTAGGCTAAAGCAAGGCAAGGCAAGGCTAAGGCAGAACAGAAGGCTAGGCTATGTACGACAAGGCAAGGAAAGGGTAACGGAACGCAAGGCAAGGCAATGCAAACCAAGGCAAGGCAAGTGTAACGGGACACACGGCAAGGTAAGGGAAGGACAAGGCAAGGCACGGCAAGGCAAGGCAAGGCTAAGGCACGACAACGCAGGGCTAGGCAATTCACGGCAAGGCAAGGAAAGGCTAACGGAAGGCATGGCACAGCCGGGCAAGGCAAGGCTAACGCAAGGCAACGCAACGCTAGGCAAGGCATGGCAAGGCAAGGAAAGGGCAACGGAAGGCAAGGCAAGGCTAAGGCACGACAACACAAGGCTAGGCAATGCACGGCAAGACAAGGAAACCGTAACGGAAGGAAAGGCACGCTCAGGCAAGGCAAGGCTAAGGCACGACAACGCAAGGCTACGCAATTCACGGCACGGTAAGGAAAGGGTAATGGAAGGCAAGGAATGTAAGGCAAAGCAAGGCAAGGCAAGGGTAACGGAAGGCACGGCAAGGCAAGGGAAGACAAGCAAGGCTAAGGCAAGGCAAGGCAAGGCTATGGCACCACAACGGTTGGCAAGGCAATGGACAACAATTCAAGGAATCGGTAACGGACGGCAAGGCAAGGCAAGACAAAGCAAGGCAAGGCAATGGTAACGGAAGACACGGCAAGGGAAGGGAAGGACAAGGCAAGGCACGGCAAGGCAAGGCTAAGGCACGACAACGCAAGGCTAGGCAATGTACGGCAAGGCAACGAAAGGCTAACGGAAAGCATGGCACAGCAAGGCAAGGCAAGGCTAAGGAAAGGCATTGCAAGGCTAGGCAATGCACGGTAAGGCAAGGAAAGAGCAACGGAAGGCAAGGCAAGGCAAGGCAAAGCAAGGCATGGCAAGGGTAACGGAAGGCACGGCAATGCACGGCAAGGCAAGCTAGGCTAAGGCAAGGCAAGGCAACGCTATGGCAACACAACGGATGGCAAGGCAATGTACGAAATGGAAAGGAATCGGAAACGGAAGGCAAGGAAAGGCAAGACAAAGCAAGGCAAGCAAGGGAAACGGAAGACACGGCAAGGTAAGGGAAGGATAAGGAAAAGCACGGCAATGCAAGGCAAGGCGAGGCTAAGGCACGACAACGCAAGGCTAGGCAATGCACGGCAAGGCAAAGAAAGGCTAACGGAAGGCATGGCACAGCAAGGCAAGGCAAGGCTAAGGCAAGGAAAGGAAAGGGCAACGGAAGGCAAGGCAAGGCAGGGCAAATCAAGGCAAGGCAAGGGTAATGGAATGCACGGCAATGCAAGGCAAGCCAATTAGGCTAAGGCAAGGCAAGGCAAGGCTATGGCACGAAAACGGAAGGCTAGGCCATGTACGACAAGGCAAGGAATGGGTAACGGAAGGCAAGGCAAGGCAAGACAAAGAAAGGCAAGGCAACGGTAACGGAAGACACGGCAAGGGAAGGGAAGGACAAGGCAAGGCAAGGCAAGGCAAGGCTAAGGCACGACAAGGCAAGGCTAGGCAATGCACGGCAAGGCAACGAAAGGCTAACGGAAGTCATGGCACAGCAAGGCAAGGCAAGGCTAATGCAAGGCAACGCAAGGCTAGGCAATGCATGGCAAGGCAAGGGAAGGGCAACGGAAGGCAAGGCAAGGCAAGCCTGCTAGGCTAAAGCAAGGCAAGGCAATGTTATGGAACTACAACGCAAGGCTAGGCAATGCAGGGCAAGACAAGGAACCGGTAACGGAAGGCAAGGCAAGGCAAGAAAAAGCAAGGCAAGGCAACGGTAACGGAAGGCACGGCAAGGTAAGGGAAGGACAATGCAAAGCACGGCAAGGCAAGGCAAGGCTAAGGCAAGCTACCGCAAGGCTAAGCAAAGAACCGCAAGTCAAGGAAACGTTAACGGAAGGCAAGGCAAGGCAAAACAAGGCCAGGCAAGGGTAACGGAAGGCAAGGCACCACAAGGCAAGGCCAGCCAATCAAGGCTAAGCAAAGGACAGGCAAGGCTATGGCACGACAACACAAGTCGAGGTAATGCTCGGCAATGCAAGGAAAGGGTAACGGAAGTGAAGTCAAGGCAAGGCAAAGCAAGGGAAGGCAAGGGTAACGGAAGGCACGGCAATGCAATGGAAGCCAAGCTAGGCTAAGGCAAGGCAAGGCAAGGCTATGGCAGAACGGAAGGCTACGCAATGTACGACAAGGCAAGGAAACGGTAACAGAAGTCAAGGCAAGGCAAGGGTAACGGAAGGCACGGCACGGCAAGGCAAGACAAAGCTAAGGCAAGGCAACGCAAGGCTAGGCAATGCAAGGCAAGGCAAGGAAAGGGCAACGGAAGGCAAGGCAAGGCAGGGCAAATCAAGGAAAGACAAGATTAACGGAAGGCACGGCAATGAAAGGCAAGCCAAGCTAGCCTAAGGCAAGGCAAGGCTATGGCAAAACGGAAGGCTAGGCAATGTACGGAAAGGGAAGGAAAGGGTAACAGAGAAAAGGCAAGGCAATGCAAAGCAAGGAAAGTCAAGGGTAACGGAAGGCACGGCAATGCAATGGAAGCCAAGCTAGGCTAAGGCAAGGCAAGGCAAGGCTATGGCAGAACGGAAGGCTACGCAATGTACGACAAGGCAAGGAAACGGTAACAGAAATCAAGGCAAGGCAAGGGTAACGGAAGGCACGGCACGGCAGGGCAAGACAAAGCTAAGGCAAGGCAACGCAAGGCTAGGCAATGCAAGGAAAGGCAAGGAAAGGACAACGGAAGGCAAGGCAAGGCAGGGCAAATCAAGGAAAGACAAGATTAACGGAAGGCACGGCAATGCAAGGCAAGCCAAGCTAGCCTAAGGCAAGGCAAGGCTATGGCAAAACGGAAGGCTAGGCAATGTACGGAAAGGGAAGGAAAGTGTAACGGAAGAAAAGGCAAGGCAATGCAAAGCAAGGAAAGGCAAGAGTAACGCAAGGCACGGCAAGGAAAGGGAAGACAAGCAAGGCTAAGGAATGTCAAGGCAAGGCTATGGCACGACAACGCAAGGCTAGGCAATGCAAAACAAGGCAAGGAAACGGTAACGGAAGGCAAGGCAAGGCAATGCAAAGCACGGCAAGGCAAGTGTAACGGAAGTAACGGCATGGCAAGGCAAGGCATGGCCAAGGCAACGCAAATCAAGGATAGGCAATGAACGGCAAGGCAAGGAAAGTGTAAGGGAAGCAAGGCACGACAAGGTCAAGAAAGGGAAGGCAAGTGTAACAGAAGACCAGGCAAGGCAAGGCAAAGCAAGGCAAGGCCAGTCAATCAAGGCTAAGGCAAGGCAAGGCAAGGCTATGGCACGACAACGCAAGCATAGGTAATGCTCGGCAATGCAAGGAAAGGGTAATGGAAGGCAAGGAAATGCAAGGCAAAGCAAGGGAAGGCAAGGGTAACGGAGGGCACGGCAAGGTAATGGAAGGACAAGGCAAGGCACGGCAAGCAAGGCAAGGCAAGGCTAAGGCACGACAACGCAAGGCTAGGCAATGCACGGCACGGCAAGGAAACGGTAACACAAGGAAAGGCACGCTCAGGCAAGGCAAGGTTAAGGCAAGGGTAAGGGAAGGAACGGCAAGGCAAGGGAAGACAAGCAAGGCTAAGTCAAGGCAAAGCAAGGCTATGGCACCACAACGGATGGCAAGGCAATGTACGACAAGGCAAGGAATCGGTAACGGACGGCAAGGCAAGGCAAGACAAAGCAAGGCAAGGCAATGGTAACGGAAGACACGGCAAGGTAAGGGAAGGACAAGTCATGGCACGGCAAGGCAAGGCAAGGCAAGGCTAAGGCACAACAACGCAAGGCTAGGCAATGCACGGCAAGGCAACGAAAGGCTAACGGAAGGCATGGAATAGCAAGGCAAGGCAAGGCTAAGGCAAGGCAACGCAAGGCTAAGCAATGCACCGCAAGCTAAGGAAACGTTAACGGAAGGCAAGGCAAGGCAAAACAAGGCCAGGCAAGGGTAACGGAAGGCAAGGCACCACAAGGCAAGGCCAGCCAATCAAGGCTAAGGCAAGGGAAGGCAAGGCTATGGCACGACAACGCAAGTCGAGGTAATGGTCAGCAATGCAAGTAAAGGGTAACGGAAGGCAAGGCAAGGCAGGGCAAAGGAAGGGAAGGCAAGGGTAACGGAAGGAAAGGAAAGGCAAGGCAAACAAGGCAAGGCAAGGGTAACGGAAGGCACGGCAAGGCAAGGCAAGGGTAACGGAAGGCACGGCAATGCAAGGCAAGCCAAGCTAGGCTAAAGCAAGGCAAGGCAAGGCTATGGCAGAATGGAAGACTAGGCTATGTACGACAAGGCAAGAAAGGGTAACGGAACGCAAGGCAAGGCAATGCAAACCAAGGCAAGGCAAGTGTAACGCAAGGCACGGCAAGGCAAGGGAAGACAAGCTAGGCTAAGACAAGGAAAGGCAAGGCTATGGCACCACAACGGATGGCAAGGCAATGTACGACAAGGCAAGGAATCGGTAACGGAAAGCTAGGCAAGGCAAGACAAAGCAAGGCAAGGCAAGGGTAACGGAAGACAAGGCAAGGTAATGGAAGGACAGGGCAAGGCACGGCACGAAAAGGCAAGGCAATGCTAAGGCACGACAACGCAAGGCTAGGCAATGCACGGCAAGGCAACGAAAGGGTAAGGGAAGGCATGGCACAGCAAGGCAAGGCAAGGTTAAGGCAAGGCAACGTAAGGCTAGGCAATGCACGGCAAGGCAAGGAAAGGGCAACGGAAGGCAAGGCAAGGCAAGGCAAAGCAAGGCATGGCAAGGGTAACGGAAGGCACGACAGTGCAAGGCAAGGCAAGCTAGGCTAAGGCAAGGCAAAGCAAGGCTATGGCTCCACAACGGATGGCAAGGCAATGTACGACAAGGCAAGGAATGGGTAACGGAAGGCAAGGCAAGGAAAGACAAAGCAAGGCAAGGCAAGTGTAACGGAAGACACGGCAAGGTAAGGGCAGGACAAGGCAAGGCACGGCAAGGCAAGGCTAGGCTTAGATACGACAACGCAAGGCTAGGCAATGCACGGCAAGGCAAGGAAACCGTAACGGAAGGCAAGGCAAGGCAAGAAACAGCACGGCAAAGCAACGGTAACGGAAGGCACGGCAAGGGAAGGACAAGGCAAGGCACGGCATGGCAAGGCAAGACAATGCTAAGGCACGAGAACGCATGTCGAGGTAATGCTCGGCAATGCAAGGAAAGGGTAACGGAAGTCAAGGCAAGGCAAGGCAAAGCAAGGGAAGGGAAGGGTAACGGAAGGCAAGGAAAGCAAGGCAAAGCAAGGCAAGGCAAGGGTAACAGAAGGCACGGCAATGCAATGCAAGCCAAGCTAGGCTAAGGCAAGGGAAGGCAAGGCTATGGCAGAACGGAAGGCTACGCAATGTACCACAAGGCAACGCAAGGGTAATGCAAGGCAAGGCAAGGCAAGGGTAACGGAAGGCACGGCAAGGCAAGGGAAGACAAGAAATGCTAAGGAAAGGAAAGGCAAGGATATGGCACGACAACGCAAAGTTAGGCAATGCACGGCAAGACAAGGCAAGGAAATAGAAACGGAAGGCAAGGCAAGGGAAGACAAAGCAAGGCTAGGCAACGGTAAAGGAAGGCACGGCAAGGTAAGTGAAGGACAACGCAATGCACGGCAAGGCAAGGCAAAGCTAAGGCAAGTCAAAGCAAGGCTAAGCAATGCACCGCAAGTTAAGGAAACGTAAACGGAAGGTAAGGCAAGGCAAAATAAGGCCAGGCAAGGGTAACGGAAGGCAAGGCACCACAAGGGAAGGCCAGCCAATCAAGGCTAAGTCAAGGGAAGGCAAGGCTATGGCACGACAACGCAAGTCGAGGTAATGGTCGGCAATGCAAGGAAAGGGTAACGGAAGGCAAGGCAAGGCAGGGCAAAGGAAGGGAAGGCAAGGGTAACGGAAGGAAAGGAAAGGCAAGGCGAACAAGGCAAGGCAACGGTAACGGAAGGCACGGCAAGGGAAGCCAAGGGTAACGGAAGGCACGGCAATGCAAGGCAAGCCAAGCTAGGCTAAAGCAAGGCAAGGCAAGGCTAAGGCAGAACAGAAGGCTAGGCTATGTACGACAAGGCAAGGAAAGGGTAACGGAACGCAAGGCAAGGCAATGCAAAAAAAGGCAAGGCAAGTGTAACGGGACACACGGCAAGGTAAGGGAAGGACAAGGCAAGGCACGGCAAGGCAAGGAAAGGCTAAGGCACGACAACGCAGGGCTAGGCAATTCACGGCAAGGCAAGGAAAGGCTAACGGAAGGCATGGCACAGCCGGGCAAGGCAAGGCTAACGCAAGGCAACGCAACGCTAGGCAAGGCATGGCAAGGCAAGGAAAGGGCAACGGAAGGGAAGGCAAGGCTAAGGCACGACAACACAAGGCTAGGCAATGCACGGCAAGACAAGGAAACCGTAACGGAAGGAAAGGCACGCTCAGGAAAGGCAAGGCTAAGGCACGACAACGCAAGGCTACGCAATTCACGGCACGGTAAGGAAAGGGTAATGGAAGGCAAGGAATGTAAGGCAAAGCAAGGCAAGGCAAGGGTAACGGAAGGCACGACAAGGCAAGGGAAGACAAGCAAGGCTAAGGCAAGGCAAGGCAAGGCTATGGCACCACAACGGTTGGCAAGGCAATGGACAACAATTCAAGGAATCGGTAACGGACGGCAAGGCAAGGCAAGACAAAGCAAGGCAAGGCAATGGTAACGGAAGACACGGCAAGGGATGGGAAGGACAAGGCAAGGCACGGCAAGTCAAGGCTAAGGCACGACAACGCAAGGCTAGGCAATGTATGGCAAGGCAACGAAAGGCTAACGGAAAGCATGGCACAGCAAGGCAAGGCAAGGCTAAGGAAAGGCAACGCAAGGCTAGGCAGTGCACGGTAAGGCAAGGAAAGAGCAACGGAAGGCAAGGCAAGGCAAGGCAAAGCAAGGCATGGCAAGGGTAACGGAAGGCACGGCAATGCAAGGCAATGCAAGCTAGGCTAAGGCAAGGCAAAGCAACGCTATGGCAACACAACGGATGGCAAGGCAATGTACGAAATGGAAAGGAATCGGAAACGGAAGGCAAGGAAAGGCAAGACAAAGCAAGGCAAGCAAGGGAAACGGAAGACACGGCAAGGTAAGGGAAGGATAAGGAAAAGCACGGCAATGCAAGGCAAGGCGAGGCTAAGGCACGACAACACAAGGCTAGGCAATGCACGGCAAGGCAATGAAAGGCTAACGGAAGGCATGGCACAGCAAGGCAAGGCAAGGCTAAGGCAAGGAAAGGAAAGGGCAACCGAAGGCAAGGCAAGGCAGGGCAAATCAAGGCAAGGCAAGGGTAATGGAATGCACGGCAATGCAAGGCAAGCCAATTAGGCTAAGGCAAGGCAAGGCAAGGCTATGGCACGAAAACGGAAGGCTAGGCCATGCACGACAAGGCAAGGAATGGGTAACGGAAGGCAAGGCAAGCAAGACAAAGAAAGGCAAGGCAACGGTAACGGAAGACACGGCAAGGTAAGGGAAGGACAAGGCAAGGCAAGGCAAGGCAAGGCTAAGGCACGACAAGGCAAGGCTAGGCAATGCACGGCAAGGCAACGAAAGGCTAACGGAAGGCATGGCACAGCAAGGCAAGGCAAGGCTAATGCAAGGCAACGCAAGGCTAGGCAATGCATGGCAAGGCAAGGGAAGGGCAACGGAAGGC
The DNA here is from genome assembly GCF_037893015.1 of Macrotis lagotis. NCBI lineage: Eukaryota > Metazoa > Chordata > Mammalia > Peramelemorphia > Peramelidae > Macrotis > Macrotis lagotis. The sequence goes on along the minus strand of NW_027422054.1, from coordinate 296,007 downwards.
AAGGCAAGGCAAGCCTGCTAGGCTAAAGCAAGGCAAGGCAATGTTATGGAACTACAACGCAAGGCTAGGCAATGCACGGCAAGACAAGGAACCGGTAACGGAAGGCAAGGCAAGGCAAGAAAAAGCAAGGCAAGGCAACGGTAACGGAAGGCACGGCAAGGTAAGGGAAGGACACTGCAAAGCACGGCAAGGCAAGGCAAGGCTAAGGCAAGCTACCGCAAGGCTAAGCAAAGAACCGCAAGTCAAGGAAACGTTAACGGAAGGCAAGGCAAGGCAAAACAAGGCCAGGCAAGGGTAACGGAAGGCAAGGCACCACAAGGCAAGGCCAGCCAATCAAGGCTAAGCAAAGGACAGGCAAGGCTATGGCACGACAACACAAGTCGAGGTAATGCTCGGCAATGCAAGGAAAGGGTAACGGAAGTCAAGGCAAGGCAAGGCAAAGCAAGGGAAGGCAAGGGTAACGGAAGGCACGGCAATGCAATGGAAGCCAAGCTAGGCTAAGGCAAGGCAAGGCAAGGCTCTGGCAGAACGGAAGGCTACGCAATGTACGACAAGGCAAGGAAACGGTAACAGAAGTCAAGGCAAGGCAAGGGTAACGGAAGGCACGGCACGGCAAGGCAAGACAAAGCTAAGGCAAGGCAACGCAAGGCTAGGCAATGCAAGGCAAGGCAAGGAAAGGGCAACGGAAGGCAAGGCAAGGCAGGGCAAATCAAGGAAAGACAAGATTAACGGAAGGCACGGCAATGAAAGGCAAGCCAAGCTAGCCTAAGGCAAGGCAAGGCTATGGCAAAACGGAAGGCTAGGCAATGTACGGAAAGGGAAGGAAAGGGTAACGGAGAAAAGGCAAGGCAATGCAAAGCAAGGCAAGGGTAACGGAAGGCACGGCAATGCAATGGAAGCCAAGCTAGGCTAAGGCAAGGCAAGGCAATGCTATGGCAGAACGGAAGGCTACGCAATGTACGACAAGGCAAGGAAACGGTAACAGAAGTCAAGGCAAGGCAAGGGTAACGGAAGGCACGGCACGGCAGGGCAAGACAAAGCTAAGGCAAGGCAACGCAAGGCTAGGCAATGCAAGGAAAGGCAAGGAAAGGGCAACGGAAGGCAAGGCAAGGCAGGGCAAATCAAGGAAAGACAAGATTAACGGAAGGCACGGCAATGCAAGGCAAGCCAAGCTAGCCTAAGGCAAGGCAAGGCTATGGCAAAACGGAAGGCTAGGCAATGTACGTAAAGGGAAGGAAAGTGTAACGGAAGAAAAGGCAAGGCAATGCAAAGCAAGGAAAGGCAAGAGTAACTCAAGGCATGGCAAGGAAAGGGAAGACAAGCAAGGCTAAGGAATGTCAAGGCAAGGCTATGGCACGACAACGCAAGGCTAGGCAATGCAAAACAAGGCAAGGAAACGGTAACGGAAGGCAAGGCAAGGCAATGCAAAGCACGGCAAGGCAAGACCAGCCAATCAAGGCTAAGGCAAGGGAAGGCAAGGCTATGGCACAACAACGCAAGTCGAGGTAATGGTCAGCAATGCAAGTAAAGGGTAACGGAAGGCAAGGCAAGGCAGGGCAAAGGAAGGGAAGGCAAGGGTAACGGAAGGAAAGGCAAGGCAAGGCAAACAAGGCAAGGCAAGGGTAACGGAAGGCACGGCAAGGCAAGGCAAGGGTAACGGAAGGCACGGCAATGCAAGGCAAGCCAAGCTAGGCTAAAGCAAGGCAAGGCAAGGCTATGGCAGAACGGAAGGCTAGGCTATGTACGACAAGGCAAGAAAGGGTAACGGAACGCAAGGCAAGGCAATGGAAACCAAGGCAAGGCAAAGGTAACGCAAGGCACGGCAAGGCAAGGGAAGACAAGCTAGGCTAAGACAAGGAAAGGCAAGGCTATGGCACCACAACGGATGGCAAGGCAATGTACGACAAGGCAAGGAATCGGTAACGGAAGGCAAGGCAAGGCAAGACAAAGCAAGGCAAGGCAAGGGTAACGGAAGACAAGGTAAGGTAATGGAAGGACAGGGCAAGGCACGGCACGACAAGGCAAGGCAATGCTAAGGCACGACAACGCAAGGCTAGGCAATGCACGGCAAGGCAACGAAAGGGTAAGGGAAGGCATGGCACAGCAAGGCAAGGCAAGGCTAAGGCAAGGCAACGCAAGGCTAGGCAATGCACGGCAAGGCAAGGAAAGGGCAACGGAAGGCAAGGCAAGGCAAGGCAAAGCAAGGCATGGCAAGGGTAACGGAAGGCACGACAATGCAAGGCAAGGCAAGCTAGGCTAAGGCAAGGCAAGGCAAGGCTATGGCACCACAACGGATGGCAAGGCAATGTACGACAAGGCAAGGAATGGGTAACGGAAGGCAAGGCAAGGAAAGACAAAGCAAGGCAAGGCAAGTGTAACGGAAGACACGGCAAGGTAAGGGCAGGACAAGGCAAGGCACGGCAAGGCAAGGCTAGGCTTAGATACGACAACGCAAGGCTAGGCAATGCACGGCAAGGCAAGGAAACCGTAACGGAAGGCAAGGCAAGGCAAGAAACAGCACGGCAAAGCAACGGTAACGGAAGGCACGGCAAGGGAAGGACAAGGCAAGGCACGGCATGGCAAGGCAAGACAATGCTAAGGCACGAGAACGCATGTCGAGGTAACGCTCGGCAATGCAAGGAAAGGGTAACGGAAGTCAAGGCAAGGGAAGGCAAAGGAAGGGAAGGGAAGGGTAACGGAAGGCAAGGAAAGCAAGGCAAAGCAAGGGAAGGCAAGGGTAACGGAAGCACGGCAAGGCAACGCAAGGGTAACAGAAGGCACGGCAATGCAATGCAAGCCAAGCTAGGCTAAGGCAAGGCAAGGCAAGGCTATGGCAGAACGGAAGGCTACGCAATGTACGACAAGGCAAGGCAAGGGTAACGCAAGGCAAGGCAAGGCAAGGGTAACGGAAGGCACGGCAAGGCAAGGGAAGACAAGAAATGCTAAGGAAATGAAAGGCAAGGATATGGCACGACAACGCAAAGCTAGGCAATGCACGGCAAGGCAAGGCAAGGAAATAGAACTGGAAGGCAAGGAAAGGGAAGACAAAGCAAGGCTAGGCAACGGTAAAGGAAGGCACGGCAAGGTAAGTGAAGGACAACGCAATGCACCGCAAGGCAAGGCAAAGCTAAGGCAAGTCAAAGCAAGGCTAAGCAATGCACCACAAGTTAAGGAAACGTTAACGGAAGGCAAGGCAAGGCAAAACAAGGCCAGGCAAGGGTAACGGAAAGCAAGGCACCACAAGGCAAGGCCAGCCAATCAAGGCTAAGTCAAGGGAAGGCAAGGCTATGGCACGACAACGGAAGTCGAGGTACTAGTCGGCAATGCAAGGCAAGGGTAACGGAAGGCACGGCAAGGCAAGGCAAGGGTAACGGAAGGCACGGCAATGCAAGGCAAGCCAAGCTAGGCTAAAGCAAGGCAAGGCAAGGCTATCGCAGAACGCAAGGCTAGGCTATGTACGACAAGGCAAGGAAAGGGTAACGGAACGCAAGGCAAGGCAATGCAAACCAAGGCAAGGCAAGTGTAACGAAACACACGGCAAGGTAAGGGAAGGACAAGGCAAGGCACGGCAAGGCAAGGCAAGGCTAAGGCACGACAACGCAAGGCTAGGCAATTCACGGCAAGGCAAGGAAAGGCTAACGGAAGGCATGGCACAGCCGGGCAAGGCAAGGCTAACGCAAGGCAACGCAACGCTAGGCAAGGCATGGCAAGGCAAGGAAAGGGCAACGGAAGGCAACGCAAAGCTAAGGCACGACAACGCAAGGCTAGGCAATGCACGGCAAGACAAGGAAACCGTAACGCAAGGAAAGGCACGCTCAGGCAAGGCAAGGCTAAGGCACGACAACGCAAGGCTACGCAATTCACGGCACGGTAAGGAAAGGGTAATGGAAGGCAAGGAATGTAAGGCAAAGCAAGGCAAGGCAAGGGTAACGGAAGGCACGGCAAGGCAAGGGAAGACAAGCAAGGCTAAGGCAAGGCAAGGCAAGGCTATGGCACCACAACGGTTGGCAAGGCAATGGACAACAATTCAAGGAGTCGATAACGGACGGCAAGGCAAGGCAAGACAAAGCAAGGCAAGGCAATGGTAACGAAAGACACGGCAAGGGAAGGGAAGGACAAGGCAAGGCACGGCAAGGCTAGGCTAAAGCACGACAACGCAAGGCTAGGCAATGCACGGCAAGGCAACGAAAGGCTAACGGAAAGCATGGCACAGCAAGGCAAGGCAAGGCTATGGCAACACAACGGATGGCAAGGCAATGTACGAAAAGGCAAGGAATCGGAAACGGAAGGCAACGAAAGGCAAGACAAAGCAAGGCAAGCAAGGTAAACGGAAGACACGGCAAGGTAAGGGAAGGATAAGGAAAGGCATGGCAAGGCAAGGCAAGGCAAGGCTAAGGCACGACAACGCAAGGCTAGGCAATGCACGGCAAGGCAACGAAAGGCTAACGGAAGGCATGGCACAGCAAGGCAAGGCAAGGCTAAGGCAAGGCAACAGAAGGCTAAGCAATGCACCGCAAGCTAAGGAAACGTTAACGGAAGGCAAGGAAAGGCAAAACAAGGCCAGGCAAGGGTAACGGAAGGCAAGGCACGACAAGGCAAGGCCAGCCAATCAAGGCTAAGGCAAGGGAAGGCAAGGCTATGGCAGAACGGAAGGCTTCGCAATGTACGACAAGGCAAAGCAAGGGTAACGCAAGGCAAGGCAAGGCAAGTGTAACGGAAGGAAAGGAAAGGCAAGGCAAACAAGGCAAGGAAAGGGTAACGGAAGGCACGGCAAGGCAAGGCAAGGGTAACGGAAGGCACGGCAATACAAGGCAATCCAAGCTAGGCTAAAGCAAGGCAAGGCAAGGCTATGGCAGAACGGAAGGCTACGCCATGTACGACAAGGCAAAGCAAGGGTAACGCAAGGCAAGGCAAGGCAAGGGTAACGGAAGGCAAGGCAAGGCAAGGGAAGACAAGAAATGCTAAGGAAAGGTAAGGCAAGGATATGGCACGACAACGCAAAGCTAGGCAATGCACGGCAAGGCAAGGCAAGGAAATAGAACTGGAAGGCAAGGCAAGGGAAGACAAAGCAAGGCTAGGCAACGGTAAAGGAAGGCACGGCAAGGTAAGTGAAGGACAACACAATGCACGGCAAGGCAAGGCAAAGCTAAGGCAAGTCAACGCAAGGTTAAGCAATGAAACGCAAGTTAAGGAAACGTTAACGGAAGGCAAGGCAAGGCAAAACAAGGCCAGGCAAGGGTAACGGAAGGCAAGGCACCACAAGGCAAGGCCAGCCAATCAAGGCTAAGTCAAGGGAAGGCAAGGCTATGGCACGACAACACAAGTCGAGGTAATGGTCGGCAATGCAAGGAAAGGGTAACAGAAGGCAAGGCAAGGCAGGGCAAAGGAAGGGAAGGCAAGGGTAACGGAAGGAAAGGAAAGGCAAGGCAAACAAAGCAAGGCAAGGGTAACGGAAGGCACGGCAAGGCAAGGCAAGAGTAACGGAAGGCACGGCAATGCAAGGCAAGCCAAGCTAGGCTAAAGCAAGGCAAGGCAAGGCTATTGCAGAACGGAAGGCTGGGCTATGTACGACAAGGCAAGGAAAGGGTAACGGAACGCAAGGCAAGGCAATGCAAACCAAGGCAAGGCAAGTGTAACGGAACACACGGCAAGGTAAGGGAAGGACAAGGCAAGGCAAGGCAAGGCAAGGCAAGGCTAAGGCACGACAACGCAAAGCTAGGCAATTCACGGCAAGGCAAGGAAAAGCTAACGGAAGGCATGGCACAGCCGGGCAAGGCAAGGCTAACGCAAGGCAACGCAACGCTAGGCAAGGCATGGCAAGGCAAGGAAAGGGCAACGGAAGGCACGGCCAGGCTAAGGCACGACAACGCAAGGCTAGGCAATGCACGGCTAGACAAGGAAACCGTAACGCAAGGAAAGGCACGCTCAGGCAAGGCAAGGCTAAGGCACGACAACGCAAGGCTACGCAATTCACGGCACGGTAAGGAAAGGGTAATGGAAGGCAAGCAATGTAAGGCAAAGCAAGGCAAGGCAAGGGTAACGGAAGGCACGGCAAGGCAAAGGAAGACAAGCAAGGCTAAGGCAAGGCAAGGCAAGGCTATGGCACCATAACGGTTGGCAAGGCAATGGACAACAAGGCAAGGAATCTGTAACGGACGGCAAAGCAAGGCAAGACAAAGCAAGGCAAGGCAATGGTAACGGAAGACACGGCAAGGGAAGGGAAGGACAAGGCAAGGCACGGCAAGGGAAGGCAAGGCAAGGCTAAGGCACGACAACGCAAGGCTAGGCAATGCACGGCAACGCAACGAAAGGCTAATGGAAAGCATGGCACAGCAAGGCAAGGCAAGGCAAAGAAAGGCAACGCAAGGCTAGGCAATGCACGGCAAGGCAAGGAAAGGGTAACGGAAGGCAAGGCAAGGCAAGGCAAAGCAAGGCATGGCAAGGGTAACGGAAGGCACGGCAATGCAAGGCAAGGCAAGCTAGGCTAAGGCAAGGCAAGGCAAGGCTATGGCACCACAACGGATGGCAAGGCAATGTACGAAAAGGCAAGGAATCGGAAACGGAAGGCAAGGAAAGGCAAGACAAAGCAAGGCAAGCAAGGGAAACGGAAGACACGGCAAGGTAAGGGAAGGATAAGGAAAGGCACGGCAAGGCAAGGCAAGGCAAGGCTAAGGCACGACAACGCAAGGCTAGGCAATGCACGGCAAGGCAACGAAAGGCTAACGGAAGGCATGGCACAGCAAGGCAAGGCAAGGCTAAGGCAAGGAAAGGAAAGGGCAACGGAAGGCAAGGCAAGGCAGGGCAAATCAAGGCAAGGCAAGGGTAATGGAATGCACGGCAATGCAAGGCAAGCCAAATAGGCTAAGGCAAGGCAAGGCAAGGCTATGGCACGAAAACGGAAGGCTAGGCCATGTACGACAAGGCAAGGAATGGGTAACGGAAGGCAAGGAAAGGCAAGACAAAGAAAGGCAAGGCAACGGTAACGGAAGACACGGCAAGGTAAGGGAAGGACAAGGCAAGGCAAGGCAAGGCAAGGCAAGGCAAGGCTAAGGCACGACAAGGCAAGGCTAGAAAATGCACGGCAAGGCAACGAAAGGCTAACGGAAGGCATGGCACAGCAAGGCAGGGCAAGGCTAATGCAAGGTAACGCAAGGCTAGGCAATGCATTGCAAGGCAAGGGAAGGGCAACGGAAGGCAAGGCAAGGCAAGCCAAGCTAGGGTAAAGCAAGGCAAGGCAATGTTATGGAACTACAACGGAAGGCAAGGCAACGTACGACAAGGCAAGGAATGGGTAACGGAAGGCAAGGCAAGGTAAGACAAAGCAAGGCAAGGCAAAGGTAACGGTAACGGAAGGCACGGCAAGGGAAGGGAAGGACAAGGCAAGGCATGGCAAGGCAAGGCAAGGCTTAGATACGACAACGCAAGGCTAGGCAATGCACGGCAAGGCAAGGAACCGGTAACGGAAGGCAAGGCAAGGCAAGAAAAAGCAAGGCAAGGCAACGGTAACGGAAGGCACGGCAAGGTAAGGGAAGGACAATGCAAAGCACGGCAAGGCAAGGCAAGGCTAAGGCAAGCTACCGCAAGGCTAAGCAAAGAACCGCAAGTCAAGGAAACGTTAACGGAAGGCAAGGCAAGGCAAAACAAGGCCAGGCAAGGGTAACGGAAGGCAAGGCACCACAAGGCAAGGCCAGCCAATCAAGGCTAAGCAAAGGACAGGCAAGGCTATGGCACGACAACACAAGTTGAGGTAATGCTCGGCAATGCAAGGCAAGCGTAAAGGAAGACAAGGCAAGGCAAGGCAAAGCAAGGGAAGGCAAGGGTAACGGAAGGCAAGGAAAGAAAGGCAAAGCAAGGCAAGGCAAGGGTAACGGAAGGCACGGCAATGCAATGGAAGCCAAGCTAGGCTAAGGGAAGGCTATGGCAGAACGGAAGGCTACGCAATGTACGACAAGGCAAGGAAACGGTAACAGAAGTCAAGGCAAGGCAAGGGTAACGGAAGGCACGGCACGGCAAGGCAAGACAAAGCTAAGGCAAGGCCACGCAAGGCTTGGCAATGCACGGCAAGGCAAGGAAAGGGCAACGGAAGGCAAGGCAAGGCAGGGCAAATCAAGGAAAAACAAGATTAACGGAAGGCACGGCAATGCAAGGCGAGCCAAGCTAGCCTAAGGCAAGGCAAGGCTATGGCAAAACGGAAGGCTAGGCAATGTACGGAAAGGGAAGGAAAGGGTAACGGAAGAAAAGGCAAGGCAATGCAAAGCAAGGAAAGGCAAGAGTAACGCAAGGAACGGCAAGGAAAGGGAAGACAAGCAAGGCTAAGTCAAGGCAAGGCAAGGCTATGGCACCACAACGGATGGCAAGGCAATGTACGACAAGGCAAGGAATCGGTAACGGACGGCAAGGCAAGGCAAGACAAAGCAAGGCAAGGCAATGGTAACGGAAGACACGGCAAGGTAAGGGAAGGACAAGGCATGGCACGGCAAGGCAAGGCAAGGCAAGGCTAAGGCACAACAACGCAAGGCTAGGCAATGCACGGCAAGGCAACGAAAGGCTAACGGAAGGCATGGCACAGCAAGGCAAGGCAAGGCTAAGGAAAGGCAACGCAAGGCTACGCAATGCAGGGCAAAGCAAGGAAAGGGTAACGGAAGGCAAGGCAAGGCAAAGCAAAGCAAGGCATGGCAAGGGTAACGGAAGGCACGGCAATGCAAGGCAAGGCAAGCTAGGCTAAGGCAAGGCAAGGCAATGCTATGGCACCACAACGGATGGCAAGGCAATGTACAACAAGGCAAGGAATCGGTAACGGAAGGCCAGGCAAGGCAAGACAAAGCAAGGCAAGGCAAGGGTAACAGAAGAAACGGCAAGGTAAGGGAAGGACAAGGCAAGGCAAGGCACGGCAAGGCAAGGCAAGGCAAGGCTAAGGCACGACAACGCAAGCCTAGGCAATGCACGGCAAGGCAACGAAAGGCTAACGGAACGCTTGGCACAGCAAGGTAAGGCAAGGCTAAGGGAAGGCAACGCAAGGTTAAGCAATGCACCGCAAGCTAAGGAAACGTTAACGGAAGGCAAGGCAAGGCAAAACAAGGCGAGGCAAGGGTAACGGAAGGCAAGGCACGACAAGGCAAGGCCAGCCAATCAAGGCTAAGGCAAGGGAAGGCAAGGCTATGGCACGACAACGCAAGTCGAGGTAATGCTCGGCAATGCAAGGAAAGGGTAAAGGAAGTCAAGGCAAGGCAAGGCAAAGCAAGGGAAGGCAAGGGTAACGGAAGGCAAGGAAAGCAAGGCAAAGCAAGGCAAGGCAAGGGTAACGGAAGCACGGCAAGGCAACGCAAGGGTAACAGAAGGCACGACAATGCAATGCAAGCCAAGCTAGGCTAAGGCAAGGCAAGGCAAGGCTATGGCTGAACGGAAGGCTACGCAATGTACGACAAGGCAAGGCAAGGGTAACGCAAGGGAAGGCAAGGCAAGGGTAACGGAAGGCACGGCAAGGCAAGGGAAGACAAGAAATGCTAAGGAAAGGAAAGGAAAGGATATGGCACGAAACGCAAAGCTAGGCAATGCATGGCAAGGCAAGGCAAGGAAATAGAAACGGAAGGCAAGGCAAGGGAAGACAAAGCAAGGCTAGGCAACGGGAAAGGAAGGCACCGCAAGGTAAGTGAAGGACAACGCAATGCACGGCAAGGCAAGGCAAAGCTAAGGCAAGTCAAAGCAAGGCTAAGCAATGCACCGCAAGTTAAGGAAACGTTAACGGAAGGCAAGGCAAGGCAAAACAAGGCCAGGCAAGGGTAACGGAAGGCAAGGCACCACAAGGCAAGGCCAGCCAATCAAGGCTAAGTCAAGGGAAGGCAAGGCTATGGCACCACAACGGATGGCAAGGCAATGTACGACAAGGCAAGGAATCGGTAACGGAAAGCAAGGCAAGGCAAGACAAAGCAAGGCAAGGCAAGGGTAACGGAAGACAAGGCAAGGTAATGGAAGGACAAGGCAAGGCACGGCACGACAAGGCAAGGCGATGTTAAGGCACGACAACGCAAGGCTAGGCAATGCAGGGCAAGGCAACGAAAGGGTAAGGGAAGGCATGGCACAGCAAGGCAAGGCAAGGCTAAGGCAAGGCAACGCAAGGCTAGGCAATGCACGGCAAGGCAAGGAAAGGGCAACGGAAGGCAAGGCAAGGCAAGGCAAAGCAAGGCATGGCAAAAGTAACGGAAGGCACGACAATGCAAGGCAAGGCAAGCTAGGCTAAGGCAAGGCTAGGCAAGGCTATGGCACCACAACGGATGGCAAGGCAATGTACGACAAGGCAAGGAATGGGTAACGGAAGGCAAGGCAAGGAAAGACAAAGCAAGGCAAGGCAAGTGTAACGGAAGACACGGCAAGGTAAGGGCAGGACAAGGCAAGGCACGGCAAGGCAAGGCTAGGCTTAGATACGACAACGCAAGGCTAGGCAATGCACGGCACCGCAAGGAAACCGTAACGGAAGGCAAGGCAAGGCAAGAAACAGCACGGCAAAGCAACGGTAACGGAAGGCACGGCAAGGGAAGGACAAGGCAAGGCACGGCATGGCAAGGCAAGACAATGCTAAGGCACGACAACGCATGTCGAGGTAATGCTCGGCAATGCAAGGAAAGGGTAACGGAAGTCAAGGCAAGGCAAGGCAAAGCAAGGGAAGGGAAGGGTAACGGAAGGCAAGGAAAGCAAGGCAAAGCAAGGCAAGGCAAGGGTAACGGAAGCACGGCAAGGCAACGCAAGGGTAACCGAAGGCACGGCAATGTAATTCAAGCCAAGCTAGGCTAAGGCAAGGCAAGGCAAGGCTATGGCAGAACGGAAGGCTACGCAATGTACGACAAGGCAAGGCAAGGGTAACGCAAGGCAAGGCAAGGCAAGGGTAACGGAAGGCACGGCAAGGCAAGGGAAGACAAGAAATGCTAAGGAAAGGAAAGGAAAGGATATGGCACGAAACGCAAAGCTAGGCAATGCATGGCAAGGCAAGGCAAGGAAATAGAAACGGAAGGCAAGGCAAGGGAAGACAAAGCAAGGCTAGGCAACGGGAAAGGAAGGCACGGCAAGGTAAGTGAAGGACAACGCAATGCACGGCAAGGCAAGGCAAAGCTAAGGCAAGTCAAAGCAAGGCTAAGCAATGCACCGCAAGTTAAGGAAACGTTAACGGAAGGCAAGGCAAGGCAAAACAAGGCCAGGCAAGGGTAACGGAAGGTAAGGCACCACAAGGCAAGGCCAGCCAATCAAGGCTAAGTCAAGGGAAGGCAAGGCTATGGCACGACAACGCAAGTCGAGGTAATGGTCGGCAATGCAAGGAAAGGGTAACGGAAGGCAAGGCAAGGCAGGGCAAAGGAAGGGAAGGCAAGGGTAACGGAAGGAAAGGAAAGGCAAGGCAAACAAGGCAAGGCAAGGGTAACGGAAGGCACGGCAAGGCAAGGCAAGGGTAACGGAAGGCACGGCAATGCAAGGCAAGCCAAGCTAGGCTAAAACAAGGCAAGGCAAGGCTATGGCAGAACGGAAGGTAGGCAATGTACGACAAGGCAAGGAATCGGTAATGGAAAGCAAGGCAAGGCAATGCAAACCAAGGCAAGGCAAGTGTAACGGAACACACGGCAAGGTAAGGGAAGGACAAGGCAAGGCACGGCAAGGCAAGGCAAGGCTAAGGCACGACAACGCAAGGCTAGGCAATTCATGGCAAGGCAAGGAAAGGCTAACGGAAGGCATGGCACAGCCGGGCAAGGCAAGGCTAACGCAAGGCAACGCAACGCTAGGAAAGGCATGGCAAGGCAAGGAAATGGCAACGGAAGGCAAGGCAAGGCTAAGGCACGACAACGCAAGGCTAGGCAATGCACGGCAAGGCAACGAAAGGCTAACGGAAGGCATGGCACAACAAGGCAAGGCAAGGCTAAGGAAAGGCAACGCAAGGCTAGGCAATGCACGGCAAGGCAAGGAAAGGGCAACGGAAGGCAAGGCAAGGCAAGCTAGGCTAAGGCAAGGCAAGGCAAGGCTATGGCAACAAAACCCATGGCAAGGCAATGTACGAAAAGGCAAGGAATCGGAAACAGAAGGCAAGGAAAGGCAACACAAAGCAAGGCAAGCAAGGGAAACGGAAGACACGGCAAGGTAAGGGAAGGATAAGGAAAGGCACGGCAAGGCAAGGCAAGGCAAGGCTAAGGCACGACAAGGCAAGGCTAGGCAATGCACGGCAAGGCAACGAAAGGCTAACGGAAGGCATGGCACAGCAAGGCAAGGCAAGGCTAATGCAAGGCAACGCAAGGCTAGGCAATGCATGGCAAGGCAAGGGAAGGGCAACGGAAGGCAAGGCAAGGCAAGCCAAGCTAGGCTAAAGCAAGGCAAGGCAATGTTATGGAACTACAACGGAAGGCAAGGCAATGTACGACAGGCAAGGAATGGGTAACGGAAGGCAAGGCAAGGTAAGACAAAGCGAGGCAAGGCAAAGGTAACGGTAACGGAAGGCACGGCAAGGGAAGGGAAGGACAAGGCAAGGCATGGCAAGGCAAGGCAAGGCTTAGATACGACAACGCAAGGCTAGGCAATGCACGGCAAGACAAGGAACCGGTAACGGAAGGCAAGGCAAGGCAAGAAAAAGCAAGGCAAGGCAACGGTAACGGAAGGCACGGCAAGGTAAGGGAAGGACAATGCAAAGCACGGCAAGGCAAGGCAAGGCTAAGGCAAGCTACCGCAAGGCTAAGCAAAGAACCGCAAGTCAAGGAAACGTTAACGGAAGGCAAGGCAAGGCAAAACAAGGCCAGGCAAGGGTAACGGAAGGCAAGGCACCACAAGGCAAGGCCAGCCAATCAAGGCTAAGCAAAGGACAGGCAAGGCTATGGCACGACAACACAAGTCGAGGTAATGCTCGGCAATGTAAGGAAAGGGTAACGGAAGTCAAGGCAAGGCAAGGCAAAGCAAGGGAAGGCAAGTGTAACGGAAGGCACGGCAATGCAATGGAAGCCAAACTAGGCTAAGGCAAGGCAAGGCAAGGCTCTGGCAGAACGGAAGGCTACGCAATGTACGACAAGGCAAGGAAACGGTAACAGAAGTCAAGGCAAGGCAAGGGTAACGGAAGGCACGGCACGGCAAGGCAAGACAAAGCTAAGGCAAGGCAACGCAAGGCTAGGCAATGCAAGGCAAGGCAAGGAAAGGGCAACGGAAGTCAAGGCAAGGGAAGGCAAAGCAAGGGAAGGGAAGGGTAACTGAAGGCAAGGAAAGCAAGGCAAAGCAAGGCAAGGCAAGGGTAACGGAAGCAGGGCAAGGCAACGCAAGGGTAACAGAAGGCACGACAATGCAATGCAAGCCAAGCTAGGCTAAGGCAAGGCAAGGCAAGGCTATGGCAGAACGGAAGGCTACGCAATGTACGACAAGGCAAGGCAAGGGTAACGCAAGGGAAGGCAAGGCAAGGGTAACGGAAGGCACGGCAAGGAAAGGGAAGACAAGAAATGCTAAGGAAAGGAAAGGAAAGGATATGGCACGAAACGCAAAGCTAGGCAATGCATGGCAAGGCAAGGCAAGGAAATAGAAACGGAAGGCAAGGCAAGGGAAGACAAAGCAAGGCTAGGCAACGGTAAAGGAAGGCACGGCAAGGTAAGTGAAGGACAACGCAATGCACGGCAAGGCAAGGCAAAGCTAAGGCAAGTCAAAGCAAGGCTAAGCAATGCACCGCAAGTTAAGGAAACGTTAACGGAAGGCAAGGCAAGGCAAAACAAGGCCAGGCAAGGGTAACGGAAGGCAAGGCACCACAAGGCAAGGCCAGCCAATCAAGGCTAAGTCAAGGGAAGGCAAGGCTATGGCACGACAACGCAAGTCGAGGTAATGGTCGGCAATGCAAGGAAAGGGTAACGGAAGGCAAGGCAAGGCAGGGCAAAGGAAGGGAAGGCAAGGGTAACGGAAGGAAAGGAAAGGCAAGGCAAACAAGGCAAGGCAAGGGTAACGGAAGGCACGGCAAGGCAAGGCAAGGGTAACGGAAGGCACGGCAATGCAAGGCAAGCCAAGCTAGGCTAAAGCAAGGCAAGGCAAGGCTATGGCAGAACGGAAGGCTAGGCTATGTACGACAAGGCAAGGAAAGGGTAACGGAACGCAAGGCAAGGCAATGCAAACCAAGGCAAGGCAAGTGTAACGGAACACACGGCAAGGTAAGGGAAGGACAAGGCAAGGCACGGCAAGGCAAGGCAAGGCTAAGGCACGACAACGCAGGGCTAGGCAATTCACGGCAAGGCAAGGAAAGGCTAACGGAAGGCATGGCACAGCCGGGCAAGGCAAGGCTAACGCAAGGCAACGCAACGCTAGGCAAGGCATGGCAAGGCAAGGAAATGGCAACGGAAGGCAAGGCAAGGCTAAGGCACGACAACGCAAGGCTAGGCAATGCACGGCAAGACAAGGAAACCGTAACGCAAGGAAAGGCACGCTCAGGCAAGGCAAGGCTAAGGCACGACAACGCAAGGCTACGCAATTCACGGCACGGTAAGGAAAGGGTAATGGAAGGCAAGGAATGTAAGGCAAAGCAAGGCAAGGCAAGGGTAACGGAAGGCACGGCAAGGCAAGGGAAGACAAGCAAGGCTAAGGCAAGGCAAGGCAAGGCTATGGCACCACAACGGTTGGCAATGCAATGGACAACAATTCAAGGAATCGGTAACGGACGGCAAGGCAAGGCAAGACAAAGCAAGGCAAGGCAATGGTAAAGGAAGACACGGCAAGGGAAGGGAAGGACAAGGCAAGGCACGGCACGACAAGGCAAGGCAATGCTAAGGCACGACAACGCAAGGCTAGGCAATGCAGGGCAAGGCAACGAAAGGGTAAGGGAAGGCATGGCACAGCAAGGCAAGGCAAGGCTAAGGCAAGGCAACGCAAGGCTAGGCAATGCACTTCAAGGCAAGGGAAGGGCATCGGAAGGCAAGGCAAGGCAAGGCAAAGCAAGGCATGGCAAGGCAAGGGAAGGGCAACGGAAGGCAAGGCAAGGCAAGCCAAGCTAGGCTAAAGCAAGGCAAGGCAATGTTATGGAACTACAACGGAAGGCAAGGCAATGTACGAGAGGCAAGGAATGGGTAATGGAAGGCAAGGCAAGGTAAGACAAAGCAAGGCAAGGCAAAGGTAACGGTAACGGAAGGCACGGCAAGGTAAGGGAAGGACAATGCAAAGCACGGCAAGGCAAGGCAAGGCTAAGGCAAGCTACCGCAAGGCTAAGCAAAGAACCGCAAGTCAAGGAAACGTTAACGGAAGGCAAGGCAAGGCAAAAAAAGGCCAGGCAAGGGTAACGGAAGGCAAGGCACCACAAGTCAAGGCCAGCCAATCAAGGCTAAGCAAAGGACAGGCAAGGCTATGGCACGACAACACAAGTCGAGGTAATGCTCGGCAATGCAAGGAAAGGGTAACGGAAGTCAAGGCAAGGCAAGGCAAAGCAAGGCAAGGCAAGGGTAACGGAAGGCACGGCAATGCAATGGAAGCCAAGCTAGGCTAAGGCAAGGCAAGGCAAGGCTCTGGCAGAACGGAAGGCTACGCAATGTACGACAAGGAAAGGAAACGGTAACAGAAGTCAAGGCAAGGCAAGGGTAACGGAAGGCACGGCACGGCAAGGCAAGACAAAGCTAAGGCAAGGCAACGCAAGGCTAGGCAATGCAAGGCAAGGCAAGGAAAGGGCAACGGAAGGCAAGGCAAGGCAGGGTAAATCAAGGAAAGACAAGATTAACTGAAGGCACGGCAATGCAAGGCAAGCCAAGCTAGCCTAAGTCAAGGCAAGGCTATGGCAAAACGGAAGGCTAGGCAATGTACGGAAAGGGAAGGAAAGGGTAACGGAAGAAAAGGCAAGGCAATGCAAAGCAAGGCAAGGCAAGAGTAACGCAAGGCACGGCAAGGAAAGGGAAGACAAGCAAGGCTAAGGAATGTCAAGGCAAGGCTATGGCACGACAACGCAAGGCTAGGCAATGCAAAAAAAGGCAAGGAAACGATAACGGAAGGCAAGGCAAGGCAATGCAATGCACGGCAAGGCAAGTGTAACGGAAGTAACGGCATGGCAAGGCAAGGGAAGGCCAAGGCAACGCAACTCAAGGCTAGGCAATGAACGGGAAGGCAAGGAAAGTGTAAGGGAAGCAAGGCACGGCAAGGTCAAGAAAGGGAAGGCAAGTGTAACAGAAGACCAGGCAAGGCAAGGCAAAGCAAGGCAAGGCCAGTCAATCAAGGCTAAGGCAAGGCAAGGCAAGGCTATGGCACGACAACGCAAGCATAGGTAATGCTCGGCAATGCAAGGAAAGGGTAATGGAAGGCAAGGAAAGGCAAGGCAAAGCAAGGGAAGGCAAGGGTAACGGAGGGCACGGCAAGGTAATGGAAGGACAAGGCAAGGCACGGCAAGCAAGGCAAGGCAAGGCTAAGGCACGACAACGCAAGGCTAGGCAATGCACGGCACGGCAAGGAAACGGTAACACAAAGAAAGGCACGCTCAGGCAAGGCAAGGTTGAGGCAAGGGTAACGGAAGGAACGGCAAGTCAAGGGAAGACAAGCAAGGCTAAGTCAAGGCAAGGCAAGGCTATGGCACCACAACGGATGGCAAGGCAATGTACGACAAGGCAAGGAATCGGTAACGGACGGCAAGGCAAGGCAAGACAAAGGAAGGCAAGGCAATGGTAACGGAAGACACGGCAAGGTAAGGGAAGGACAAGTCATGGCACGGCAAGGCAAGGCAAGGCAAGGCAAGGCTAAGGCACGACAACGCAAGGCTAGGCAATGCACGGCAAGGCAACGAAAGGCTAACGGAAGGCATGGCACAGCAAGGCAAGGCAAGGCAAAGGCAAGGCAACGCAAGGCTAAGCAATGCACCGCAAGCTAAGGAAACGTTAACGGAAGGCAAGGCAAGGCAAAACAAGGCCAGGCAAGGGTAACGGAAGGCAAGGCACGACAAGGCAAGGCCAGCCAATCAAGGCTAAGGCAAGGGAAGGCAAGGCTATGGCAGAACGGAAGGCTTCGCAATGTACGACAAGGCAAAGCAAGGGTAACGCAAGGCAAGGCAAGGCAAGTGTAACGGAAGGAAAGGAAAGGCAAGGCAAACAAGGCAAGGCAAGGGTAACGGAAGGCACGGCAAGGCAAGGCAAGGGTAACGGAAGGCACGGCAATACAAGGCAATCCAAGCTAGGCTAAAGCAAGGCAAGGCAAGGCTATGGCAGAACGGAAGGCTACGCAATGTACGACAAGGCAAAGCAAGGGTAACGCAAGGCAAGGCAAGGCAAGGGTAACGGAAGGCAAGGCAAGGCAAGGGAAGACAAGAAATGCTAAGGAAAGGTAAGGCAAGGATATGGCACGACAACGCAAAGCTAGGCAATGCACGGCAAGGCAAGGCAAGGAAATAGAACTGGAAGGCAAGGCAAGGGAAGACAAAGCAAGGCTAGGCAACGGTAAAGGAAGGCACGGCAAGGTAAGTGAAGGACAACGCAATGCACGGCAAGGCAAGGCAAAGCGAAGGCAAGTCAACGCAAGGTTAAGCAATGCAACGCAAGTTAAGGAAACGTTGACGGAAGGCAAGGCAAGGCAAAACAAGGCCAGGCAAGGGTAACGGAAGGCAAGGCACCACAAGGCAAGGCCAGCCAATCAAGGCTAAGTCAAGGGAAGGCAAGGCTATGGCACGACAACACAAGTCGAGGTAATGGTCGGCAATGCAAGGAAAGGGTAACGGAAGGGAAGGCAAGGCAGGGCAAAGGAAGGGAAGGCAAGGGTAACGGAAGGAAAGGAAAGGCAAGGCAAACAAATCAAGGCAAGGGTAACGGAAGGCACGGCAAGGCAACGCAAGGGTAACGGAAGGCACGGCAATGCAAGGCAAGCCAAGCTAGGCTAAAGCAAGGCAAGGCAAGGCTATAGCAGAACGGAAGGCTGGGCTATGTACGACAAGGCAAGGAAAGGGTAACGGAACGCAAGGCAAGGCAATGCAAACCAAGGCAAGGCAAGTGTAACGGAACACACGGCAAGGTAAGGGAAGGACAAGGCAAGGCAAGGCAAGGCAAGGCAAGGCTAAGGCACGACAACGCAAAGCTAGGCAATTCACGGCAAGGCAAGGAAAAGCTAACGGAAGGCATGGCACAGCCGGGCAAGGCAAGGCTAACGCAAGGCAACGCAACGCTAGGCAAGGCATGGCAAGGCAAGGAAAGGGCAACGGAAGGCACGGCCAGGCTAAGGCACGACAACGCAAGGCTAGGCAATGCACGGCTAGACAAGGAAACCGTAACGCAAGGAAAGGCACGCTCAGGCAAGGCAAGGCTAAGGCACGACAACGCAAGGCTACGCAATTCACGGCACGGTAAGGAAAGGGTAATGGAAGGCAAGGAATGTAAGGCAAAGCAAGGCAAGGCAAGGGTAACGGAAGGCACGGCAAGGCAAGGGAAGACAAGCAAGGCTAAGGCAAGGCAAGGCAAGGCTATGGCACCACAACGGTTGGCAAGGCAATGGACAACAAGGCAAGGAATCGGTAACGGACGGCAAGGCAAGGCAAGACAAAGCAAGGCAAGGCAATGGTAACGGAAGACACGGCAAGGGAAGGGAAGGACAAGGCAAGGCACGGCAAGGCAAGGCAAGGCAAGGCTAAGGCACGACAACGCAAGGCTAGGCAATGCACGGCAAGGCAACGAAAGGCTAACGGAAAGCATGGCACAGCAAGGCAAGGCAAGGCTAAGGAAAGGCAACGCAAGGCTAGGCAATGCACGGCAAGGCAAGGAAAGGGCAACGGAAGGCAAGGCAAGGCAAGGCAAAGCAAGGCATGGCAAGGGTAACGGAAGGCACGGCAATGCAAGGCAAGGCAAGCTAGGCTAAGGCAAGGCAAGGCAAGGCTATGGCACCACAACGGATGGCAAGGCAATGTACGACAAGGCAAGGAATCGGAAACGGAAGGCAAGGAAAGGCAAGACAAAGCAAGGCAAGCAAGGGAAACGGAAGACACGGCAAGGTAAGGGAAGGATAAGGAAAGGCACGGCAAGGCAAGGCAAGGCAAGGCTAAGGCACGACAACGCAAGGCTAGGCAATGCACGGCAAGGCAAAGAAAGGCTAACGGAAGGCATGGCACAGCAAGGCAAGGCAAGGCTAAGGCAAGGAAAGGGCAACGGAAGGCAAGGCAAGGCAGGGCAAATCAAGGCAAGGCAAGGGTAATGGAATGCAAGGCAATGCAAGGCAAGCCAATTAGGCTAAGGCAAGGCAAGGCAAGGCTATGGCACGAAAACGGAAGGCTAGGCCATGTACGACAAGGCAAGGAATGGGTAACGGAAGGCAAGGCAAGGCAAGACAAAGAAAGTCAAGGCAACGGTAACGGAAGACACGGCAAGGTAAGGGAAGGACAAGACAAGGCAACGCAAGGCAAGGCAAGGCAAGGCTAAGGCACGACAAGGCAAGGCTAGAAAATGCACGGCAAGGCAACGAAAGGCTAACGGAAGGCATGGCACAGCAAGGCAGGGCAAGGCTAATGCAAGGTAACGCAAGGCTAGGCAATGCATTGCAAGGCAAGGGAAGGGCAACGGAAGGCAAGGCAAGGCAAGCCAAGCTAGGCTAAAGCAAGGCAAGGCAATGTTATGGAACTACAACGGAAGGCAAGGCAATGTACGACAAGGCAAGGAATGGGTAACGGAAGGCAAGGCAAGGTAAGACAAAGCAAGGCAAGGCAAAGGTAACGGTAACGGAAGGCACGGCAAGGGAAGGGAAGGACAAGGCAAGGCATGGCAAGGCAAGGCAAGGCTTAGATACGACAACGCAAGGCTAGGCAATGCACGGCAAGGCAAGGAACCGGTAACGGAAGGCAAGGCAAGGCAAGAAAAAGCAAGGCAAGGCAACGGTAACGGAAGGCACGGCAAGGTAAGGGAAGGACAATGCAAAGCACGGCAAGGCAAGGCAAGGCTAAGGCAAGCTACCGCAAGGCTAAGCAAAGAACCGCAAGTCAAGGAAACGTTAACGGAAGGCAAGGCAAGGCAAAACAAGGCCAGGCAAGGGTAACGGAAGGCAAGGCACCACAAGGCAAGGCCAGCCAATCAAGGCTAAGCAAAGGACAGGCAAGGCTATGGCACGACAACACAAGTCGAGGTAATGCTCGGCAATGCAAGGAAAGGGTAAAGGAAGACAAGGCAAGGCAAGGCAAAGCAAGGCAAGGCAAGGGTAACGGAAGGCACTTCAATGCAATGGAAGCCAAGCTAGGCTAAGGGAAGGCTATGGCAGAACGGAAGGCTACGCAATGTACGACAAGGCAAGGAAACGGTAACAGAAGTCAAGGCAAGGCAAGGGTAACGGAAGGCACGGCACGGCAAGGCAAGACAAAGCTAAGGCAAGGCCACGCAAGGCTTGGCAATGCACGGCAAGGCAAGGAAAGGGCAACGGAAGGCAAGGCAAGGCAGGGCAAATCAAGGAAAAACAAGATTAACGGAAGGCACGGCAATGCAAGGCGAGCCAAGCTAGCCTAAGGCAAGGCAAGGCTATGGCAAAACGGAAGGCTAGGCAATGTACGGAAAGGGAAGGAAAGGGTAACGGAAGAAAAGGCAAGGCAATGCAAAGCAAGGCAAGGCAAGAGTAACGCAAGGCACGGCAAGGAAATGGAAGACAAGCAAGGCTAAGTCAAGGCAAGGCAAGGCTATGGCACCACAACGGATGGCAAGGCAATATACGACAAGGCAAGGAATCGGTAACGGACGGCAAGGCAAGGCAAGACAAAGCAAGGCAAGGCAATGGTAACGGAAGACACGGCAAGGTAAGGGAAAGACAAGGCATGGCACGGCAAGGCAAGGCAAGGCAAGGCTAAGGCACAACAACGCAACGCGAGACAATGCACGGCAAGGCAACGAAAGGCTAACGGAAGGCATGGCACAGCAAGGCAAGGCAAGGCTAAGGAAAGGCAACGCAAGGCTACGCAATGCAGGGCAAAGCAAGGAAAGGGTAACGGAAGGCAAGGCAAGGCAAAGCAAAGCAAGGCATGGCAAGGGTAACGGAAGGCACGGCAATGAAAGGCAAGGCAAGCTAGGCTAAGGCAAGGCAAGGCAATGCTATGGCACCACAACGGATGGCAAGGCAATGTACAACAAGGCAAGGAATCGGTAACGGAAGGCCAGGCAAGGCAAGACAAAGCAAGGCAAGGCAAGGGTAACGGAAGAAACAGCAAGGTAAGGGAAGGACAAGGCAAGGCAAGGCACGGTAAGGCAAGGCAAGGCAAGGCTAAGGCACGACAACGCAAGGCTAGGCAATGCACGGCAAGGCAACGAAAGGCTAACGGAACGCTTGGCACAGCAAGGTAAGGCAAGGCTAAGGGAAGGCAACGCAAGGTTAAGCAATGCACCGCAAGCTAAGGAAACGTTAACGGAAGGCAAGGCAAGGCAAAACAAGGCCAGGCAAGGGTAACGGAAGGCAAGGCACGACAAGGCAAGGCCAGCCAATCAAGGCTAAGGCAAGGGAAGGCAAGGCTATGGCACGACAACGCAAGTCGAGGTAATAGTCGGCAATGCAAGGAAAGGGTAACGGAAGTCAAGGCAAGGCAAGGCAAAGCAAGGGAAGGCAAGGGTAACGGAAGGCAAGGAAAGCAAGGCAAAGCAAGGCAAGGCAAGGGTAACAGAAGGCACGGCAATGCAATGGAAGCCAAGCTAGGCTAAGGCAAGGCTATGGCAGAACGGAAGGCTACGCAATGTACGACAAGGCAAGGAAACGGTAACAGAAGTCAAGGCAAGGCAAGGGTAACGGAAGGCACGGCACGGCAAGGCAAGACAAAGCTAAGGCAAGGCCACGCAAGGCTTGGCAATGCACGGCAAGGCAAGGAAAGGGCAACGGAAGGCAAGGCAAGGCAGGGCAAATCAAGGAAAATCAAGATTAACGGAAGGCACGGCAATGCACGGCGAGCCAAGCTAGGCTAAAGCAAGGCAAGGCAAGGCTATGGCAGAACGGAAGGCTAGGCTATGTACGACAAGGCAAGAAAGGGTAACGGAACGCAAGGCAAGGCAATGCAAACCAAGGCAAGGCAAGGGTAACGCAAGGCACGGCAAGGCAAGGGAAGACAAGCTAGGCGAAGACAAGGAAAGGCAAGGCTATGGCACCACAAAGGATGGCAAGGCAATGTACGACAAGGCAAGGAATCGGTAACGGAAAGCAAGGCAAGGCAAGACAAAGCAAGGCAAGGCAAGGGTAACGGAAGACAAGGCAAGGTAATGGAAGGACAAGGCAAGGCACGGCACGACAAGGCAAGGCAATGCTAAGGCACGACAACGCAAGGCTAGGCAATACACGGCAAGGCAACGAAAGGGTAAGGGAAGGCATGGCACAGCAAGGCAAGGCAAGGCTAAGGCAAGGCAACGCAAGGCTAGGCAATGCACGGCAAGGCAAGCAAAGGGCAACGGAAGGCAAGGCAAGGCAAGGCAAAGCAAGGCATGGCAAGGGTAACGGATGGCACGGCAATACAAGGCAAGGCAAGCTAGGCTAAGGCAAGGCAAGGCAAGGCTATGGCACCACAACGGATGGCAAGGCAATGTACGACAAGGCAAGGAAATGGTAACGGAACGCAAGGCAAGGCACTGCAAACAAAGGCAAGGCAAGTGTAACGGAAGACACGGCAAGGTAAGGGCAGGACAAGGCAAGGCACGGCAAGGCAAGTCTAGGCTTAGATACGACAACGCAAGGCTAGGCAATGCACGGCAAGGCAAGGAAACCGTAAGGCAAGGCAAGGCAAGGCAAGAAACAGCACGGCAAAGAAACGGTAACGGAAGGCACGGCAAGGGAAGGACAAGGCAAGGCACGGCATGGCAAGGCAAGACAATGCTAAGGCACGACAACGCATGTCGAGGTAATGCTCGGCAATGCAAGGAAAGGGTAACGGAAGTCAAGGCAAGGCAAGGCAAAGCAAGGGAAGGGAAGGGTAACGGAAGGCAAGGAAAGCAAGGCAAAGCAAGGCAAGGCAAGGGTAACGGAAGCACGGCAAGGCAACGCAAGGGTAACAGAAGGCACGGCAATGCAATGCAAGCCAAGCTAGGCTAAGGCAAGGCAAGGCAAGGCTATGGCAGAACGGAAGGCTACGCAATGTACGACAAGGCAAGGCAAGGGTAACGCAAGGCAAGGCAAGGGTAACGGAAGACACGGCAAGGCAAGGGAAGACAAGAAATGCTAAGGAAAGGCAAGGCAAGGATATGGCACGACAACGCAAAGCTAGGCAATGCACGGCAAGGCAAGGCAAGGAAATAGTAACGGAAGGCAAGGCAAGGGAAGACAAAGCAAGGCTAGGCAACGGTAAAGGAAGGCACGGCAAGGTAAGTGAAGGACAACGCAATGCACGGCAAGGCAAGGGAAGGCTAAGGCAAGTCAACGCAAGGCTAAGCAATGAACCGCAAGTTAAGGAAACGTTAACGGAAGGCAAGGCAAGGCAAAACAAGGCCAGGCAAGGGTAACGGAAGGCAAGGCACCACAAGGCAAGGCCAGCCAATCAAGGCTAAGTCAATGGAAGGCAAGGCTATGGCACGACAACGCAAGTCGAGGTAATCGTCGGCAATGCAAGGAAAGGGTAACGGAAGGCAAGGCAAGGCAGGGCAAAGGAAGGGAAGGCAAGGGTAACGGAAGGAAAGGAAAGGCAAGGCAAACAAGGCAAGGCAAGGGTAACGGAAGGCACGGCAAGGCAAGGCAAGCCAAGCTAGGCTAAAGCAAGGCAAGGCAAGGCTATGGCAGAACGGAAGGCTAGGCTATGTACGACAAGGCAAGGAAAGGGTAACGGAACGCAAGGCAAGGCAATGCAAACCAAGGCAAGGCAAGTGTAACGGAACACACGGCAAGGTAAGGGAAGGACAAGGCAAGGCACGGCAAGGCAAGGCAATGCTAAGGCACGACAACGCAAGGCTAGGCAATTCAGGGCAAGGCAAGGAAAGGCTAACGGAAGGCATGGCAAAGCCGGGCAAGGCAAGGCTAACGCAAGGCAACGCAACGCTAGGCAAGGCATGGCAAGGCAAGGAAACTGCAACGGAAGGCAAGGCAAGGCAAGGCCAAGCAAGGCATGGCAAGGATAACGGAAGGCACGGCAATACAAGGCAAGCCAAGCTAGGCTAAGGCAAGGCAAGGCAAGGCTATGGCACCACAACGGATGGCAAGGCAATGTACGACAAGGCAAGGAATCGGTAACGGAAGGCAAGGAAAAGCAAGACAAAGGAAGGCAAGGCAAGGGTAACGGAAGACACGGCAAGGTAAGGGAAGGACAAGGCAAGGCACGGCATGGCAAGGCAAGGCTAAGGCACGAAAACGCAAGGCTAGGAAATTCACGGCAAGGCAAGGATAGGGTAACGGAAGGCAAGGCAAGGCAAGGGTAAAGCAAGGCACGGCAAGGCAAGGGAAGACAAGCAAGGCTAAGGAAAGGCAAGGCAAGGCTAAGGCACGACAACGCAAGGCTAGGCAATTCACGGCAAGGCAAATAAAGCGTAACTCAAGGCAAGGCACGGCCAGGCAAGGCAAGGGTAAGGAATGACAACGCAAGCCTAAGCAATGTAAGGCAAGGCAACGAAAGGGTAACGGAAGGCACGGCACGGCAAGACAAGGCAAAGCAAGGCAAGGCAACGCAAGATTAGGCAATGCACGGCAAGGCAAGGAAAGGGCAACGGAAGGCAAGGCAAGGCAGGGCAAATCAAGGCAAGGCAAGGGTAACGGAATGCACGGCAATGCAAGGCAAGCCAGGCTAGGCTAAGGCAAGGCAAGGCAAGGCTATAGCACGACAACGGAAGGCTAGGCCAAGTACGACAAGGCAAGGAATGGGTAACGGAAGGCAAGGCAAGACAAAGCAAGGCAAGGCAACGGTAACGGAAGGCACGGCAAGGTAAGGGAAGGAAAAGGCAAAGCACGGCAAGGCAAGGCAAGGCTAAGGAACGACAACACAAGGTTAGGCAATGCACGGCAAGGCAAGGAAACGGTAACGGAAGGCACGGCAAGGCAAGGCAAACAAGGCAAGGCAAGGGTAACGGAAGGCACGGCAAGGCAAGGCAAGGGTAACGGAAGGCACGGCAATGCAAGGCAAGCCAACCTAGGCTAAAACAAGGCAAGGCGAGGCTATGGCAGAACGGAAGGCTAGGCAATGAACGACAAGGCAAGGAAAGGGTAACGGAAGGCAAGGCAAGGCAATGCAAACCAAGGCCACGCAAGGGTAACGCAAGGCACGGCAAGGCAAGGGAAGACAATTAAGGCTAAGACAAGGCAAGGCAAGGCTATGGCACCACAACGGATGGCAAGGCAATGTACTACAAGGCAAGGAATCGGTAACGGAAGGCACGGCAAATTAGGCCAAAGCAAGGCAAGGCAAGGCAAGTGTAACGGAAGACACGGCAAGGTAAGGAAAGGACAAGGCAAGTCTAAGGCACGACAACACAAGGCTAGACAATGTACGGCAAGGCAACGAAAGGCTAACGGAAGGCATGGCACAGCAAGGCAAGGCAAGGCTAAGGCAAGGCAACGCAAGGCTAGGCAATGCCCGGCAAGGCAAGGAAAGGGCAACGGAAGGCAAGGGAAGGCAAGGCAAAGCAAGGCATGGCAAGGGTAACAGAAGGCACGGCAATGCAAGGCAAGGCAAGAGTAACGCAAAGCAAGGGAAGGCAAGGGAAGACAAGCAAGGCTAAGGCAAGGCAAGGCAAGGCCATGGCACCACAACGGATGGTAAGGCAATGTACGACAAGGCAAGGAAAGGGTAACGGAACGCAAGGCAAGGCAATGCAAACCAAGGCAAGGCAAGTGTAACGGAACACACGGCAAGGTAAGGGAAGGACAAGGCAAGGCACGGCAAGGCAAGGCAAAGGCTAAGGCACGACAACGCAAGGCTAGGCAATTCACGGCAAGGCAAGGAAAGGCTAACGGAAGGCATGGCACAGCCGGGCAAGGCAAGGCTAAGTCAACGCAACAAAACGCTAGGCAAGCCATGGCAAGGGAAGCAAAGGGCAACGGAAGGCAAGGCAAGGCAAGGCCAAACAAGGCATGGCAAGGGTAAAGGAAGGCACGGCAATGCAGGGCAAGCCAAGCTAGGCTAAGGCAAGGCAAGGCAAGGCAAGGCTATGGCACCACAACGGATGGCAAGGCAATGTACGACAAGGCAAGAAATCGGTAACGGAAGGCAAGGCAAGGCAAGACAAAGCAAGGCAAGGCAAGGGTAACGGAACACACGGCAAGGTAAGGGAAGGACAAGGCAAGGCACGGCAAGGCAAGGCAAGGCTACGGCACGACAACGCAAGGCTAAGCAATTCACGGCAAGGCAAGGAAAGGGTAACGGAAGGCAAGGCAAGGCAAGGGTAAAGCAAGGTGCGGCAAGGCAAGGGAAGACAAGCAAGGCTAAGGAAAGGCAAGGCAAGAATTAGGCAAGATAACGCAAGGCTAGGCAATTTACGACAAGGCAAGGAAAGTGTAACTCAAGTCAAGGCACGGCCAGGTAAGGCAAGGCTAAGGAACGACAACGCAAGCTTAAGCAATGGAAGGCAAGGCAACGAAAGGGTAACGGAAGGCACTGCAAGGCAAGGCAAGGCAAAGCTAAGGAAATGCAACGCAAGACTAGGCAATGCACGGCAAAGAAAGGAAAGGGCAAAGGAAGGCAAGGCAGGGCAAATCAAGGCAAGACATAATTAACGGAAGGCACGGCAATGCAAGGCAAGCCAAGCTAGCCGAAGGCAAGGCAAGGCTATGGCAGAACGGAAGGCTAGGCGATGTACGAAAAGGCAAGGAAAGGGTAACGGAAGCAAGGCAAGGCAATGCAAAGCAAGGCAAGGCAAGGGTAACGCAAGGCACGACAAGGCAAGGGAAGACAAGCAAGGCTAAGGAATGGCAAGGCAAGGCTATGGCACCACAACGGATGGCAAGGCAATGTACGACAAGGCAAGGAATCGGTAACGGAAAGCAAGGCAAGGCAAGACAAAGCAAGGCAAGGCAAGGGTAACGGAAGACACGGCAAGGTAAAGGAAGTACAAGGCAAGGCACGGCAAGGCAAGGCAAGGCAAGGCTAAGGCACGACAACGCCAGGCTAGGCAATGCACGGCAAGGCAAGGAAAGGGTAAGGGAAGGCAAGGAACGGCAAGGCAAGGCAAGGCTAAGGCACGAAAACGCAAGGCTAACAAATGCACGTCAAGGCAAGGAAAGGGAAACGGAAGGCAAGGCAAAGCAGGGCAAATCAAGGCAAGGCAAGGGTAACGGAAGGCACGGCAAGGCAAGGCAAGGGTAACGGAAGACACGGCAAAGCGAGGCAAGCCAAGCTAGGCTAAAGCAAGGCAAGGCAAGGCTATGGCAGAACGCAAGGCTAGGCAATGTACGACAACGCAAGGAAAGGGTAACGGAAGGCAAGGCAAGGCAATGCAAACGAAGGCAAGGCAAGAATAACGCAAGGCACGCCAACTCAAGGGAAGACAAGCAAGGTTAAGGCAAGGCAAGGCAAGGCTATGGCACCACAACGGAGGGCAAGCCAATGTACGACAAGGCAAGGAATCGGTAACGGAATGCAAGCAAGGTAAGAAAATTCAAGGCAAGTCAAGGGTAACGGAAGACACGGCAAGGTAAGGGAAGGACAAGGCAAGGCACGGCAATGCAAGGCAAGCCAAGCAAGGCTAAAACAAGGGAAGGCGAGGCTATGGCAGAAGGGAAGGCTAGGTAATGTACGACAAGGCAAGGAAAGGGTAACGGAAGGCAAGGCAAGGCAATGTAAACCAAGGCAAGGCAAGGGTAACGCAAGGCACGGCAAGGCAAGGGAAGACAATTAAGGCTAAGACAAGGCAAGGCAAGGCTATGGCACCACAACGGATGGCAAGGCAATGTACTACAAGGCAAGGAATCGGTAACGGAAGGCACGGCAAATTAGGCCAAAGCAAGGCAAGGCAAGGCAAGTGTAACGGAAGACACGGCAAGGTAAGGAAAGGACAAGGCAAGTCTAAGGCACGACAACACAAGGCTAGACAATGTACGGCAAGGCAACGAAAGGCTAACGGAAGGCATGGCACAGCAAGGCAAGGCAAGGCTAAGGCAAGGCAACGCAAGGCTAGGCAATGCCCGGCAAGGCAAGGAAAGGGCAACGGAAGGCAAGGGAAGGCAAGGCAAAGCAAGGCATGGCAAGGGTAACGGAAGGCACGGCAATGCAAGGCAAGGCAAGAGTAACGCAAAGCAAGGGAAGGCAAGGGAAGACAAGCAAGGCTAAGGCAAGGCAAGGCAAGGCCATGGCACCACAACGGATGGTAAGGCAATGTACGACAAGGCAAGGAAAGCGTAACGGAACGCAAGGCAAGGCAATGCAAACCAAGGCAAGGCAAGTGTAACGGAACACACGGCAAGGTAAGGGAAGGACAAGGCAAGGCACGGCAAGGCAAGGCAAGGCTAAGGCACGACAACGCAAGGCTAGGCAATTCACGGCAAGGCAAGGAAAGGCTAACGGAAGGCATGGCACAGCCGGGCAAGGCAAGGCTAAGTCAACGCAACAAAATGCTAGGCAAGCCATGGCAAGGGAAGCAAAGGGCAACGGAAGGCAAGGCAAGGCAAGGCCAAACAAGGCATGGCAAGGGTAAAGGAAGGCACGGCAATGCAGGGCAAGCCAAGCTAGGCTAAGGCAAGGCAAGGCAAGGCAAGGCTATGGCACCACAACGGATGGCAAGGCAATGTACGACAAGGCAAGAAATCGGTAACGGAAGGCAAGGCAAGGCAAGACAAAGCAAGGCAAGGCAAGGGTAACGGAACACACGGCAAGGTAAGGGAAGGACAAGGCAAGGCACGGCAAGGCAAGGCAAGGCTACGGCACGACAACGCAAGGCTAAGCAATTCACGGCAAGGCAAGGAAAGGGTAACGGAAGGCAAGGCAAGGCAAGGGTAAAGCAAGGTGCGGCAAGGCAAGGGAAGACAAGCAAGGCTAAGGAAAGGCAAGGCAAGAATTAGGCAAGATAACGCAAGGCTAGGCAATTTACGACAAGTCAAGGAAAGTGTAACTCAAGTCAAGGCACGGCCAGGTAAGGCAAGGCTAAGGAACGACAACGCAAGCTTAAGCAATGGAAGGCAAGGCAACGAAAGGGTAACGGAAGGCACTGCAAGGCAAGGCAAGGCAAAGCTAAGGAAATGCAACGCAAGACTAGGCAATGCACGGCAAGGCAAGGAAAGGGCAACGGAAGGCAAGGCAGGGCAAATCAAGGCAAGACATGATTAACGGAAGGCACGGCAATGCAAGGCAAGCCAAGCTAGCCGAAGGCAAGGCAAGGCTATGGCAGAACGGAAGGCTAGGCAATGTACGAAAAGGCAAGGAAAGGGTAACGGAAGCAAGGCAAGGCAATGCAAAGCAAGGCAAGGCAAGAGTAACGCAAGGCACGGCAAGGCAAGGGAAGACAAGCAAGGCTAAGGAATGGCAAGGCAAGGCTATGGCACCACAACGGATGGCAAGGCAATGTACGACAAGGCAAGGAATCGGTAACGGAAAGCAAGGCAAGGCAAGACAAAGAAAGGCAAGGCAAGGGTAACGGAAGACACGGCAAGGTAAAGGAAGGACAAGGCAAGGCACGGCAAGGCAAGGCAAGGCAAGGCTAAGGCACGACAACGCCAGGCTAGGCTATGCACGGCAAGGCAAGGAAAGGGTAAGGGAAGGCAAGGAACGGCAAGGCAAGGCAAGGCTAAGGCACGAAAACGCAAGGCTAACAAATGCACGTCAAGGCAAGGAAAGGGAAACGTAAGGCAAGGCAAAGCAGGGCAAATCAAGGCAAGGCAAGGGTAACGGAAGGCACGGCAAGGCAAGGCAAGGGTAACGGAAGACACGGCAAAGCGAGGCAAGCCAAGCTAGGCTAAAGCAAGGCAAGGCAAGGCTATGGCAGAACGCAAGGCTAGGCAATGTACGACAACGCAAGGAAAGGGTAACGGAAGGCAAGGCAAGGCAATGCAAACGAAGGCAAGGCAAGAATAACGCAAGGCACGCCAACTCAAGGGAAGACAAGCAAGGTTAAGGCAAGGCAAGGCAAGGCTATGGCACCACAACGGATGGCAAGCCAATGTACGACAAGGCAAGGAATCGGTAACGGAATGCAAGCAAGGTAAGAAAATTCAAGGCAAGTCAAGGGTAACGGAAGACACGGCAAGGTAAGGGAAGGACAAGGCAAGGCACGGCAAGGCAAGGCAAGGCTACGGCACGACAACGCAAGGCTAGGCAATACACGGCAAGACAAGGAAACCGTAACGCAAGGAAAGGCACGCTCAGGCAAGGAAAGGCTAAGGCACGACAACGCAAGGCTACGCAATTCACGGCACGGTAAGGAAAGGGTAATGGAAGGCAAGGAATGTAAGGCAAAGCAAGGCAAGGCAAGGGTAACGGAAGGCACGGCAAGGCAAGGGAAGACAACCAAGGCTAAGGCAAGGCAAGGCAAGGCTATGGCACCCCAACGGTTGGCAAGGCAATGGACAACAAGGCAAGGAATCGGTAACGGACGGCAAGGCAAGGCAAGACAAAGCAAGGCAAGGCAATGGTAACGGAAGACACGGCAAGGGAAGGGAAGGACAAGGCAAGGCACGGCAAGGCAAGGCAAGCCAAAGCTAAGGCACGACAACGCAAGGCTAGGCAATGCACGGCAAGGCAACGAAAGGCTAACGGAAAGCATGGCACAGCAAGGCAAGGCAAGGCTAAGGAAAGGCAACGCAAGGCTAGGCAATGCACGGCAAGGAAGGAAAGGGCAACGGAAGGCAAGGCAAGGCAAAGCAAGGCATGGCAAGGGTAACGGAAGGCACGGCAATGCAAGGCAAGGCAAGCTAGGCGAAGGCAATTCAAGGCAATGCTATGGCACCACAACGGATGGCAAGGCAATGTACGACAAGGCAAGGAATCGGAAACGGAAGGCAAGGAAAGGCAAGAAAAAGCAAGGCAAGCAAGGGAAACGGAAGACACGGCAAGGTAAGGGAAGGATAAGGAAAGGCACGGCAAGGCAAGGCAAGGCAAGGCTAAGGCACGACAACGCAAGTCTAGGCAATGCACGCCATGGCAACGAAAGGCTAACGGAAGCCATGGCACAGCAATGCAAGGCAAGGCTAAGGCAAGGAAAGGAAAGGGCAAGGGAAGGCAAGGCACGGCAGGGCAAATAAAGGCAAGGCAAGGGTAATGGAATGCACGGCAATGCAAGGAAAGCCAAATAGGCTAAGGCAAGGCAAGGCAAGGCTATGGCACGAAAACGGAAGGCTAGGCCATGTACGACAAGGCAAGGAATGGGTAACGGAAGGCAAGGCAAGGCAAGACAAAGAAAGGCAAGGCAACGGTAACGGAAGACACGGCAAGGTAAGGGAAGGACAAGGCAAGGCAAGGCAAGGCAAAGCAAGGCAAGGCTAAGGCACGACAAGGCAAGGCTAGGCAATGCACGGCAAGGCAACGAAAGGCTAACGGAAGGCATGGCACAGCAAGGCAAAGCAAGGCTAAGGCAAGGCAACGCAAGGTTAGGCAATGCATGGCAAGGCAAGGGAAGGGCAACGGAAGG
The DNA here is from genome assembly GCF_037893015.1 of Macrotis lagotis. NCBI lineage: Eukaryota > Metazoa > Chordata > Mammalia > Peramelemorphia > Peramelidae > Macrotis > Macrotis lagotis. The sequence continues at coordinate 264,598 of NW_027422054.1, read as the reverse complement.
CAAGGCAAGGCAAGCCAAGCTAGGCTAAAGCAAGGCAAGGCAATGTTATGGAACTACAACGGAAGGCAAGACAATGTACGACAAGGCAAGGAATGGGTAACGGAAGGCAAGGCAAGGTAAGACACAGCAAGGCAAGGCAAAGGTAACGGTAACGGAAGGCACGGCAAGGTAAGGGAAGGACAAGGCAAGGCATGGCAAGGCAAGGCAAGGAATAGATACGACAACGCAAGGCTAGGCAATGCACGGCAAGGCAAGGAACCGGTAACGGAAGGCAAGGCAAGGCAAGAAAAAACAAGGCAATGCAACGGTAACGGAAGGCACGGCAAGGTAAGGGAAGGACAATGCAAAGCACGGCAAGGCAAGGCAAGGCTAAGGCAAGCTACCGCAAGGCTAAGCAAAGAACCGCAAGTCAAGGAAACGTTAACGGAAGGCAAGGCAAGGCAAAACAAGGCCAGGCAAGGGTAACGGAAGGCAAGGCACCACAAGGCAAGGCCAGCCAATCAAGGATAAGCAAAGGACAGGCAAGGCTATGGCACGACAACACAAGTCGAGGTAATGCTCGGCAATGCAAGGAAAGGGTAACGGAAGTGAAGTCAAGGCAAGGCAAAGCAAGGGAAGGCAAGGGTAACGGAAGGCAAGGAAAGCAAGGCAAAGCAAGGCAAGGCAAGGGTAACGGAAGGCACGGCAATGCAATGGAAGCCAAGCTAGGCTAAGGCAAAGCAAGGCAAGGCTATGGCAGAACGGAAGGCTACGCAATGTACGACAAGGCAAGGAAACGGTAACAGAAGGCAAGGCAAGGCAAGGGTAACGGAAGGCACGGCAAGGCAAGGGAAGACAAAAAAGGCTAAGGAAAGGCAAGGCAAGGATATGGCATGACAACGCAAAGTTAGGCAATGCACGGCAAGGCAAGGCAAGGAAATAGAACCGGAAGGCAAGGCAAGGGAAGACAAAGCAAGGCTAGGCAACGGTAAAGGAAGGCACGGCACGGCAAGGCAAGACAAAGCTAAGGCAAGGCAACGCAAGGCTAGGCAATGCAAGGCAAGGCAAGGAAAGGGCAACGGAAGGCAAGGCAAGGCAAGAAACAGCACGGCAAAGCAACGGTAACGGAAGGCACGGCAAGGTAAGGGAAGGACAAGGCAAGTCACGGCATGGCAAGGCAAGACAATGCTAAGGCACGACAACGCATGTCGAGGTAATGCTCGGCAATGCAAGGAAAGGGTAACGGAAGTCAAGGCAAGGCAAGGCAAATCAAGGGAAGGGAAGGGTAACGGAAGGCAAGGAAAGCAAGGCAAAGCAAGGCAAGGAAAGGGTAACGGAAGCACGGCAAGGCAACGCAAGGGTAACAGAAGGCACGGCAATGCAATGCAAGCCAAGCTAGGCTAAGGCAAGGCAAGGCAAGGCTATGGAAAAACGGAAGGCTACGCAATGTACGACAAGGCAAGGCAAGGGTAACGCAAGGCAAGGCAAGGCAAGGGTAACGGAAGGCACGGCAAGGCAAGGGAAGACAAGAAATGCTAAGGAAAGGAAAGGCAAAGATACGGCCCGACAACGCAAAGCTAGGCAATGCACGGCAAGGCAAGGCAAGGGAGCAGAAACGGAAGGCAAGGCAAGGGAAGACAAAGCAAGGCTAGGCAACGGTAAAGGAAGGCACGGCAAGGTATGTGAAGGACAACGCAATGCACGGCAAGGCAAGGCAAAGCTAAGGCAAGTCAACGCAAGGCTAAGCAATGCACCACAAGTTAAGGAAACGTTAACGGAAGGCAAGGCAAGGCAAAACAAGGCCAGGCAAGGGTAACGGAAGGCAAGGCACCACAAGGCAAGGCGAACCAATCAAGGCTGAGCAAAGGACAGGCAAGGCTATGGCACGACAACACAAGTCGAGGTAATGCTCGGCAATGCAAGGAAAGGGTAACGGAAGTCAAGGCAAGGCAAGGCAAAGCAAGGGAAGGCAACGCAAGGCTAGGCAATGCAAGGCAAGGCAAGGCAAGGGTAACGGAAGACAAGGCAAGGTAATGGAAGGACAAGGCAAGGCACGGCACGACAAGGCAAGGCAATGCTAAGGCACGACAACGCAAGGCTAGGCAATGCACGGCAAGGCAACGAAAGGGTAAGGGAAGGCATGGCACGGCAAGGCATGGCAAGGCTAAGGCACGAAAACTCAAGGCTAGAAAATGCACGGCAAGGCAAGGAAAGGGCAACGGAAGTCAAGGCAAGGCAGGGCAAATGAAGGCAAGTCAAGGGCAACGGAATGCACGGCAATGTAAGGCAAGCCAAGCTAGGCTAAGGCAAGGCAAGGCAAGTCTATGGCACGAGAACGGAAGGCTAGGCCATGTCCGACAAGGCAAAAGAATGGGTAACGGAAGGCAAGGCAAGGCAAGACAAAGCAAGGCAAGGCAACGGTAACGGAAGGCACGGCAAGGTAAGGGAAGGACACGGCAAGGCACGGCAAGGCAAGGCAAGGGAAAGGCACGACAACACAAGGCTATGCAATGCACGGCAAGGCAAGGAAACGGTGACGGAAGGCAAGGCAAGGCAAGACAAAGCAAGGCAAGGCAACGGTAATTTAAGGCACGGCAAGGCAAGGTAAACAAGGCAAGGCAAGGGTAACGGAAGGCACGGCAAGGCAAGGCAAAGCTAAGGCAAGGCAACGGAAGACTAGGCAATGCATGGCAAGGCAAGGAAAGGGCAACGGAAGGCAAGGCAAGGCAGGGCAAATCAAGGCAAGACATGATTAACGGAAGGCACGGCAATGCAAGGCAAGCCAAGCTAGCCGAATGCAAGGTAAGGCTATGGCAGAACGGAAGGCTAGGCAATGTATGACAAGGCTATAAAAGGCTAACGGAAAGCAAGGCAAGGCAATGCAAACCAAGGCAAGCAAGTGTAACGCAAGGCACGGCAAGGCAAGGGAAGTCAAGCAAGGCTAAGGCAAGGCAAGGCAAGGCTATGGCACCACAACGGATGGCAAGGCAATGTACGACAAGCAAGGAATCGGCAACGGAAGGCAAGGCAAGGCAAGACAAAGCAAGGCAAGGCAAGGGTAACGGAAGACACGGCAAGGAAAGGGAAGGACAAGGCAAGGCACGGCATGGCAAGGCAAGGCAAGGCTAAGGCATGACAACGCAAGGCTAGCCAATGCACGGCAAGGCAACGAAAGGCTAACGGAAGGCATGGCACTGCAGGGCAAGGCAAGGCTAAGGCAAGGTAACGCAAGCCTAGGCAATTCATGGCAAGGCAAGGAAAGGGCAACGGAAGGCAAGGCAAGGCAAGGCCAAGCAAGGCATTGCATGGTTAACGGAAGGCACGGCAATGCAAGACAAGCCAAGCTAGGCAAAGGCAAGGCAAGGCAATGCTATGGCAGAACTGAAGGCTAGGCTATGTACGACAAAACAAGAAAGGGTAACGGAACGCAAGGCAACGCAATGCAAACCAAGGCAAGGCAAGGGTAACGCAAGGTACGGCAAGGCAAGGGAAGACAAGCTAGGCTAAGACAAGGAAAGGCAAGGCTATGGCACCACAACGGATGGCAAGGCAATGTACGACAAGGCCAGGAATCGGTAACGGAAAGCAAGGCAAAGCAAGACAAAGCAAGGCAAGGCAAGGGTAACGGAAGACAAGGCAAGGTAATGGAAGGACAAGGCAAGGCACGGCATGACAAGGCAAGGCAATGCTAAGGCACGACAACGCAAGGCTAGGCAATGCACGGCAAGGCAACGAAAGGGTAAGGGAAGGCATGGCACAGCAAGGCAAGGCAAGGCTAAGGGAAGGCAACGCAAGGCTAAGCAATGAACGGCAAGGCAAGGAAAGGGTAAAGGAAGGCACGGCACGGCAAGACAAGGCAAAGCTAAGGCAAGGCAACGCAAGACTAGGCAATGCACGGCAAGGCAAGGAAAGGGCAACGGAACGCAAGGCCAGGCAGGGCAAATCAAGGCAAGACATGATTAACGGAAGGCACAGCAATGCAAGGCAAGCCAAGCTGGGCTAAGGAAAGTCAAGGCAAGGCTATGGCACGACAACGGAAGGCAAGGCAATGTACGACAAGGCAAGGAATCGGTAACGGAAAGCAAGGCAAGGCAAGACAAAGCAAGGCAAGGCAAGGATAACGGAAGGTACGGCAATGCAAGGCAAGCCAAGTAGGCTAAAGCAAGGCAAGGCAAGGCTATGGCAGAACGGAAGGCTAAGCTATGTACGACAAGGCAAGGAAAGCGCAACGGAACGCAAAGCAAGGCAATGCAAACCAAGGCAAGGCAAGGTAAGGGAAGGACACGGCAAGGTAAGGGAAGGACAAGGCAAGGCACGGCAAGGCACGGCAAGGCAAGGAAAGGCTAACGGAAGGCATGGCACAGCCGGGCAAGGCAAGGCTAAGGCAAGGCAACGCAACGCTAGGCAAGGCATGGCAAGGTAAAGAAAGGGCAACGGAAGGCAAGGCAAGGCAAGGCCAAGCAAGGCATGGCAAGGATAACGGAAGGCACGGCAATGCAAGGCAAGCCAAGCTAGGCTAAGGCAAGGCAAGGCAAGGCTATGGCACCACAACGGATGGCAAGGCAATGTACGACAAGCAAGGAATCGGTAACGGAAGGCAAGGCAAGGCAAGACAAAGCAAGGCAAGGCAAGGGTAACGGAACACACGGCAAGGTAAGGGAAGGACAAGGCAAGGCACGGCAAGGCAAGGCAAGGCTGAGGCACGAAAAAGCAAGGCTAGGCAATTCACGGCAAGGCAAGGAAAGGGTAACGTAAGGCAAGGCAAGGCAAGGGTAAAGCCAGGCACGGCAAGGCAAGGGAAGACAAGCAAGGCTAAGGAAAGGCAAGGCAAGCCTAAGGCAAGATAACGCTAGGCTAGGCAATTTACGGCAAGGCAAGGAAAGCGTAACTCAAGGCAAGGCACGGCCAGGCAAGGGAAGGCTAAGGAACGACAATGCAAGGCTAAGCAATGGAAGGCAAGGCAACGAAAGGGTAACGGAAGGCACGGCACGGCAAGGCAAGGCAAAGCTAAGGCAAGGCAACGCAAGACTACGCAATGCACGGCAAGGCAAGGAAAGGGCAACGGAAGGCAAGGCAACGCAGGGCAAATCAAGGCAAGACATGATTAACGGAAGGCACGGCAATGCAAGGCAAGCCAAGCTAGCCGAATGCAAGGTAAGGCTATGGCAGAACGGAAGGCTAGGCAATGTACGAAAAGGCAAGGAAAGGGTAACGGAAGCAAGGCAAGGCAATGCAAAGCAAGGCAAGGCAAGAGTAACGCAAGGCACGGCAAGGCAAGGGAAGACAAGCAAGGCTAAGGAATGGCAAGGCAAGGCTATGGCACCACAACGGATGGCAAGGCAATGTACGACAAGGCAAGGAATCGGTAACGGAAAGCAAGGCACGGCAAGACAAAACAAGGCAAGGCAAGGGTAACGGAAGACACGGCAAGGTAAAGGAAGGACAAGGCAAGGCACGGCACGGCAAGTCAAGGCAAGGCTAAGGCACGACAACGCAAGGCTAGGCAATCCACGGCAAGACATCCAAAGGCTAACGGAAAGCATGGCACAGCAAGGCAAGGCAAGGCTAAGGCAAGGCAACGCAAGGCTAGGCGATGCACGGCAAGGCAAGGAAATGGCAACAGAAGGCAAGGCAAGGCAAGGCAAAGCAAGGAATGGCAAGGGTAACGGAAGGCACGGCAATGCAAGGCAAGGCAAGCTAGGCTAAGGCAAAGCAAGGGAAGGCTATGGCACCACAACGGATGGCAAGGCAATGTACGACAAGGCAAGGAATCGGTAACGGAAGGCAAGGCAAGGGAAGACAAAGCAAGGGAAGGCAAGGGTAACGGAGACACGGCAAGTTAAGGGAAGGACAAGGCAAGGCACGGCAAGGCAAGGCAAGGCAAGGCTAAGGCACGACAACGCAAGGCTAGGCAATATACGGCAAGGCAAGGAAAGGCTAACGGAATGCAAAGCACGGCAAGGCATGGCAAGGCTAAGGCACGAAAACTCAAGGATAGAAAATGCACGGCAAGGCAAGGAAAGGGCAATGGAAGGCAAGGCAAGGCAGGGCAAATGAAGGTAAGGCAAGGGCAACGGAATGCACGGCAATGCAAGGCAAGCCAAGCTAGGCTAAGGCAAGGCAAGGCAAGTCTATGGCACGAGAACGGAAGGCTAGGCCATGTACGACAAGGCCAAAGAATGGGTAACGGAAGGCAAGGCAAGGCAAGACAAAGCAAGGCAAGGCAACGGTAACGGAAGGCACGGCAAGGTAAGGGAAGGACAAGGCAAGGCACGGCAAGGGAAGGCAAGGCAAAGGCACGACAACACAAGGCTATGCAATGCACGGCAAGGCAAGGAAACGGTGACGGAAGGCAAGGCAAGGCAACACAAAGTAAGGCAAGGCAACGGTAATTTAAGGCACGGCAAGGCAAGGCAAACAAGGCAAGGCAAGGGTAACGGAAGGCACGGCAAAGCAAGGCAAGGCAAGGCAAGTCTATGGCAGAACGGAAGGCTAGGCAATGTATGACAAGGCAATAAAAGGATAACGGAAAGCATGGCAAGGGAATGCAAACCAAGCAAGGCAAGTGTAACGCAAGGCACGGCAAGGCAAGGGAAGTCAAGAAAGGCTAAGGCAAGGCAAGGCAAGGCTATGGCACCACAACGGATGGCAAGGCAATGTACGACAAGGCAAGGAATCGGTAACGGAATGCAAGGCAAGGCAAGACAAAGCAAGGCAAGGCAAGGGTAACGGAAGACACGGCAAGGTAAGGGAAGGACAAGGCAAGGCACGGCATGGCAAGGCAAGGCAAGTCTAAGGCATGACAACACAAGGCTAGCCAATGAAGGGCAAGGCAACGAAAGGCTAACGGAAGGCATGGGACTGCAGGGCAAGGCAAGGCTAAGGCAAGGCAACGCAAGCCTAGGCAATTCATGGAAAGGCAAGGAAAGGGCAACGGAAGCCAAGGCAATGCAAGGCCAAGCAAGGCATTGCTTGGTTAACAGAAGGCACGGCAATGCAAGACAAGCCAAGCTAGGCTTAGGCAAGGCAAGGCAATGCTGTGGCACCACAGCGGTTGGCAAGGCAATGTACGACAAGGCAAGGAATCGGTAACGGAAGGCAAGGCAAGGCAAGACAAAGGAAGGCAAGGCAAGGGTAACGGAAGACACGGCAAGGTAAGGGAAGGACAAGGCAAGGCATGGCAAGGCAAGGCAAGGCTTAGGCACGACAACGCAAGGCAAAGCTAAGGCAACGCAACGCAAGACTAGGCAATGCACGGCAAGGCAAGGAAAGGGCAAAGGAAGGCAAGGCAAGGCAAGGCAAATCAAGGCAAGACATGATTAACGGAAGGCACAGCAATGCAAGGCAAGCCAAGCTGGGCTAAGGAAAGTCAAGGCAAGGCTATGGCACGACAACGGAAGGCAAGGCAATGTACGACAAGGCAAGGAATCGGTAACGGAAAGCAAGGCAAGGCAAGACAAAGCAAGGCAAGGCAAGGGTAACGGAAGGTACGGCAATGCAAGGCAAGCCAAGCTAGGCTAAAGCAAGGCAAGGCAAGGCTATGGCAGAACGGAAGGCTACGCTATGTACGACAAGGCAAGGAAAGGGCAAAGGAACGCAAAGCAAGGCAATGCAAACCAAGGCAAGGCAAGTGTAACGGAACACACGGCAAGGTAAAGGAAGGACAAAGCAAGGCACGGCAAGGCACGGCAAGGCTAAGGCACGACAACGCAAGGCTAGGCAATTCACGGCAAGGCAAGGAAAGGCTAACGGAAGGCATGGCACAGCCGGGCAAGGCAAGGCTAAGGCAAGGCAACGCAACCCTAGGCAAGGCATGGCAAGGCAAAGAAAGGGCAACGGAAGGCAAGGCAAGGCAAGGACAAGCAAGGCATGGCAAGCATAACGGAAGGCACGGCAATGCAAGGCAAGCCAAGCTAGGCTAAGGCAAGGCAAGGCAAGGCTATGGCACCACAACGGATGGCAAGGCAATGTACGACAAGGAAAGGAATCGGTAACGGAAGGCAAGGCAAGGCAAGACAAAGGAAGGCAAGGCAAGGGTAACGGAAGTCACGGCAAGGTAAGGGAAGGACAAGGCAAGGCATGGCAAGGCAAGGCAAGGCTAAGGCACGACAACGCAAGGCTAGGCAATTCACGGCAAGGCAAGGAAAGGGTAACGGAAGGCAAGGCAAGGCAAGACAAAGCAAGGCAAGGAAACGGTAATGGAAGGCACAACAAGGCAAGGCAAACAAGGCAAGGCAAGGGTAACGGAAGGCACGGCAAGGCAAGGCAAGGGTAACGGAAAGCACGGCAATGCAAGGCAAGGCAAGACAAGGCTATGGCAGAACGGAAGGCTAGGGTATGTACGACAAGGCAATAAAAGGGTAACGGAAGGCAAGGCAAGACAATGCAAACCAAGGCAAGGCAAGGTTAACGCAAGGCACGACAAGGCAAGGGAAGACAAGCAAGGCTAAGGCAAGGCAAGGCAAGGCTATGGCACCACAACGGATGGCAAGGCAATGTACGACAAGGCAAGGAATCGGTAACGGAAGGCAAGGCAAGGCAAGACAAAGCAAGGCAAGACATTATTAACGGAAGGCACAGCAATGCAAGGCAAGCCAAGCTGGGCTAAGCCATGGCAAGGCAAGGCTATGGCACGACAACGGAAGGCAAGGAAATGTACGACAAGGCAAGGAATCGGTAACGGAAAGCAAGGCAAGGCAAGACAAAGCAAGGCAAGGCAAGGGTAACGGAAGACACGGCAAGGTAAAGGAAGGACAAGGCAAGGCACGGCATGGCAAGGCAAGGCAAGGCTAAGGCACGACAACGCAACGCTAGGCAATGAACGGCAAGGCAACGAAAGGCTAACGGAAGGCATGGCACAGCAAGGCAAGGCAATTCTAAGGCAAGGCAACGCAAGGCTAGGCAATGCACGGCAAGGCAAGGAAAGGGCAACAGTAGGAAAGGCAAGGCAAGGCAAAGCAAGGCATGGGAAGGGTAACGGAAGGCACGGCAATGAAAGGCAAGGCAAGCTAGGATAAGGCAAGGCAAGGCAAGGCAAGGCTACGGCACCACAACGGATGGCCAGGCAATGAACGACAAGGCAAGGAATCGGTAACGGAAAGCAAGGCAAGGGAAGACAAAGCAAGGCATGGCAAGGGTAACGGAAGACAGGGCAAGGTAAGGGAAGGACAAGGCAAGGCACGGCACGGCAAGGCAAGGCAAGGCTAAGGCACGACAACGCAAGGCTAGGCAATGCACAGCAAGGCAAGGAAAGGCTAACGGAATGCACGGCACGGCAAGGCAAGGCAAGGCTAAGGCACGAAAACTCAAGGCTAGAAAATGCACGGCAAGGCAAGGAAAGGGCAACGGAAGGCAAGGCAAGGAAGGGCAAATGAAGGCAAAGCAAGGGTAACGGAATTCACGGCAATGCAAGGCAAGCCAAGCTAAGCTAAGGCAAGGCAAGGCAAGGCTATGGCACGAGAACGGAAGGCTAGGCCATGTACGACAAGGCAAGGAATGGGTAACGGAAGGCAAGGCAAGGCAAGACAAAGCAAGGAAAGGCAACGGTAACGGAAGGTACGGCAATTTAAGGGAAGGACAAGGCAAGGCACGGCAAGGCAAGGCAAGGCTAAGGCACGACAACACAAGGCTAGGCAATGCACGGCAAGGCAAGGAAACGGTAACGGAAGGCAAGGCAAGGCAAGACAAAGCAAGGCAATGCAACGGTAATTGAAGGCACGGCAAGGCAAGGCAAACAAGTCTAGGCAAGGGTAACGGAAGGCACAGCAATGCAAGGCAAGGCAACCCAAAGCTATGGCAGAACGGAAGGCTAGGGAATGTACGACAAGGTAGTAAAACGGTAACGGAAGGCAAGGCAAGGCAATGCAAACCAAGGCAAGGCAAGGTTAATGCAAGGCACGGCAAGGCAAGGGAAGACAAGCAAGGCTAAGGCAAGGCAATGCATTTCTATGACACCACAACGGATGGCAAGGCAATGTACGACAAGGCAAGGAATCTATAACGGAACGCAAGGCAAGGAAAGGCAAAGCAAGGCAAGGCAAGGGTAACAGAAGACAGGGCAAGGTAAGGGAAGGACAAGGCAAGGCACGGCAAGGCAAGGCAAGGCAAGGCTAAGGCACGACAACGCAAGGCTAGGCAATGCACGGCAAGGCAAGGAAAGGCTAACGGAATGCACGGCACGGCAAGGCAAGGCAAGGCTAAGGCACGAAAACGCAAGGCTAGAAAATGCACGGCAAGGCAAGGAAAGGGCAACGGAAGGCAAGGCAAGGCAGGGCATATGAAGGCAACGCAAGGGTAACGGAATTCACGGCAATGCAAGGCAAGCCAAGCTAGGCTAAGGCAAGGCAAGGCAAGGCTATGGCACGAGAACGGAAGGCTAGGCCATGTACGACAAGGCAAGGAATGGGTAACGGAAGGCAAGGCAAGGCAAGACAAAGCAAGGAAAGTCAAAGGGAACGGAAGGCACGGCAATTTAAGGGAAGGACAAGGCAAGGCACGGCCAGGCAAGGCAAGGCTAAGGCACGACAACACAAGGTTAGGCAATGCACGGCAAGGCAAGGAAACGGTAACGGAATTCAAGGCAAGGCAAGACAAACAAGGCAATGCAACGGTAATTGAAGGCACGGCAAGGCAAGGCAAACAAGGCAAGGCAAGGGTAACGGAAGGCACGGCAAGGCAAGGCAAGGGTATCGGAAGGCACAGCAATGCAAGGCAAGGCAACCCAAAGCTATGGCAGAACGGAAGGCTAGGGAATGTACGACAAGGCAATAAAAGGGTAACGGAAGGCAAGGCAAGGTAATGCAAACCAAGGCAAGGCAAGGGCAACGCAAGGCACGGCAAGGCAAGGGAAGAGAAGCAAGGCTAAGGCAAGGCAAGGAAAGGCTATGGCACCACAACGGAAGGCAAGGCAATGTACGACAAGGCAAGGAATGAGTAACGGAAGGCAAGGCAAGGCAAGACAAAGCAAGGCAAGGCAAGGGTAACGGAAGACACGGCAAGGTAAGGGAAGGACAAGGCAAGGAACGCCAAGGCAAGGCAAGGCAAGGCTAAGGCATGAAAACGCAAGGTTAGGCAATGCACGGCAAGGCAACGAAAGGCTAACGGAAGGCATGGCACAGCCTGGCAAGGCAAGGCAAAGGCAAGGCAACGCAACGCTAGGCAATGCATGGCAAGGCAAGGAAAGGGCAAGGGAAGCCAAGGCAAGGCAAGGCCAAGCAAGGCATGGCAAGGGTCACGGAAGGCACGGCAATGCAAGGCAAGCCAAGCTAGGCTAAGGCAAGGCAAGGCAAGGCTATGGCACCACAACGGCTGGCAAGGCAATGTACGACAAGGGAAGGATTAGGTAACGGAAGGCAAGGCAAGGCAAGACAAAGCAAGGCAAGGCAAGTGTCACGGAAGTCACGGCAAGGTAAGGGAATGACAAGGCAAGGCACGGCAAGGAAAGGCAAGACAAGGCTAAGGCACGACAAAGCAAGGCTAGGCAATGCAGCGCAAGGCAAGGAAAGTGTAACTGAAGGCAATGCAAGGCAATGCAAAGCACGGCAAGGCAAGTGTAACGGAAGTCACGGCACGGCAAGGCAAGGCAAGGCCAAGGCAACGCAACGCATGGCTAGGCAATGAACGGCAAGGTAAGGAAAGTGTAAGGGAAGCAAGGCACGGCAAGGTCAAGAAAGGGAAGGCAAGGGTAACGGAAGACAAGGCAGGGCAAGGCAAAGCATGGCAAGGCTAGCCAATCAAGGCTAAGGCAAGGCAAGGCAAGGCTATGGCACGACAACGCAAGCCTAGGTAATGCTCGGCAATGCAAGGAAAGGGTAATGGAAGGCAAGGCAAGGCAAGACAAAGCAAGGGAAGTCAAGGGTAACGGAAGGCACGGCAAGGTAAGGGTAGGACAAGGCAAGGCACTGCAAGCAAGGCAAGGCAAGGCTAAGTCACGACAACGCAAGGCTAGGCAATGCACGGCAAGACAAGGAAACGGTAACGCAAGGAAAGGCACGCTCAGGCAAGGCAAGGCTAAGGCACGACAAAGCAAGGCTACGCAATTCATGGCACGGTAAGGAAAGGGTAATGGAAGGCAAGGAATGAAAGGCAAAGCAAGGCAAGGCAAGGGTAACGGAACACACGGCAAGGTAAGGGAAGGACAAGGGAAGGCACGGCAAGGCAAGGCAAGGCTAAATCATGACAAAGCAAGGCTAGGCAATGCACCGCAAGGCAACGCAAGGCTAGGCAATGCATGGCAAGGCAGGAGAGGGCAACGTAAGGCAAGGCAAGGCAAGGCCAAGGAAGGCATGGCAAAGGTAACGGAAGGCACGGCAATGCAAGGCAAGCCAAGCTAGGCTAAGGCAAGGCAAGGCAAGGCTATGGCACCACAACGGATGGCAAGGCAATGTACGACAAGGGAAGGAATCGGTAACGGAAGGCAAGGCAAGGCAAGACAAAGGAAGGCAAGGCAAGCTAATGGAAGACACGGCAAGGTAAGGGAAGGAAAAGGCAAGGTACGGCAAGGCAAGGGTAACGGAATTCACGGAAATGGAAGGCAAGCCAAGCTAGGCTAAGGCAAGGCAAGGCAAGGCTATGGCCACGAGAACGGAAGGCTAGGCCATGTACGACAAGGCAAGGAATGGGTAACGGAAGGCAAGGCAAGGGAAGACAAAGCAAGGCAAGGCAACGGTAACGGAAGGCACGGCAATGTAAGAGAAGGAGAAGGCAAGGCACGGCAAGGCAAGGCAAGGCTAAGGCACGAGAACACAAGGGAAGTCAATGCACGGCAAAGCAAGGAAACGGTAACGGAAGGCAAGGCAAGGCAAGGCTATGGCACCACAACGGATGGCAAGGCAATGTACGACAAGGCAAGGAATCGGTAACGGGAGGAAAGGCAAGGCAAGACAAAGCAAGGGAAGGCAATGGTAACGGAAGACACGGCAAGGTAAGGGAAGGACAAGGAAAGGCACGGCAAGGCAAGGCAAGGCTAAGGCATGACAACGCAATGCTAGGCAATGCATGGCAAGGCAACGGAAGGCTAACGGAAGGCATGGCACAGCAGGGCAAGGCAAGGCAACGCAAGTCAAGGCAATGCATGGCAAGGCAAGGAAAGGGCAACGGAAGGCAAGGCAAGCCAAGGCAAAGTAAGGCATGGCAAGGCTAACGGAAGGCACGGCAATGCAATGCAAGCCAAGCTAGGATAAGGCAAGGCAAGGCAAGGCAAGGCTATGGCACCACAACGGATGGATAAGCAATGTACGACAACGAAAGGAATCTGTAAGAAAGCAAGGCAAGGCAAGACAAGGCAAGGCAAGGCAAGGGTAACGGAAGACACGGCAAGGTAAAGGAAGGACAAGGCAAGGCATGGCATGGCAAGGGAAGGCAAGGCTAAGGCACGACAACGCAAGGCTAGGCAATTCACGGCAAGGCAAGGAAACGGTAATGGAAGGCAAGGCAAGGCAAGACAAAGCAAAGCAAGGCAACGGTAATGGAAGGCACGGCAAGGCAAGGCAAACAAGGCAAGGCAAGGGTAACCGAAGGCACGGCAAGGCAAGGCAAGGGTAACGGAAGGCACCGCAAGGCAAGGGAAGAGAAGCAAGGCTAAGGAATGGCAAGGCAATGCTATGGCACAACAACGGATGGCGAGGCACTGTAAGACAAGGCAAGGAATCGGGAACGGAAAGCAAGGCAAGGCAAGACAAAGCAAGGGAAGGCAAGGGTAACGGAAGACACGGGTAGGTTGGGGAAGGACAAGGCAAGGCACGGCAAGGCAAGGCAAGGCTAAGGCACGACAACGCAAGGCTAGGCAATGCACGGCAAGGCAAGGAAAGCCTAACGGAATACAAGGCACGGCAAGGCAAGGCAAGGCTAAGGTACGAAAACTCAAGGCTAGGAAATGAACGGCAAGGCAAGGAAAGGGCAACGGAAGGCAAGTCAAGTCAGGGCAAATGAAGGCAAGGCAAGGGTAACGGAAGACACGGCAAGGTAAGAGAAGGACAAAGCAAGGCACGGCATGGCAAGGCAAGGCAAGGCTAAGGCATGACAACGCAAGGCTAGCCAATGCAGGGCAAGGCAACGAAAGGCTAACGGAAGGCATGGGACTGCAGGGCAAGGCAAGGCTAAGGCAAGTCAACGCAAGCCTAGGCAATTCATGGCAAGGCAAGGAAAGGGCAACGGAAGCCAAGGCAAGGCAAGGCCAAGCAAGGTATTGCATGGTTAACGGAAGGCACGGCAATGCAAGACAAGCCAAGCTAGGCTAAGGCAAGGCAAGGAAATGCTATGGCACCACAGCGGTTGGCAAGGCAATGTACGACAAGGCAAGGAATCGGTAACGGAAGGCAAGGCAAGGCAAGACAAAGGAAGGCAAGGCAAGGGTAACGGAAGACACGGCAAGGTAAGGGAAGGACAAGGCAAGGCATGGCAATGCAAGGCAAGGCTAAGGCACGACAACGCAAGGCTAGGCAATTCACGGCAAGGCAAATAAAGCGTAACTCAAGGCAAGGCACGGCCAGGCAAGGCAAGGGTAAGGAATGACAACGCAAGCCTAAGCAATGGAAGGCAATGCAACGAAAGGGTAACGGAAGGCACGGCACGGCAAGACAAGGCAAAGCTAAGGCAAGGCAACGCAAGATTAGGCAATGCACGGCAAGGCAAGGAAAGGGCAACGGAAGGCAAGGCAAGGCAGGGCAAATCAAGGCAAGACATGATTAACGGAAGGCACAGCAATGCAAGGCAAGCCAAGCTGGGCTAAGGAAAGTCAAGGCAAGGCTATGGCACGACAACGGAAGGCAAGGCAATGTACGACAAGGCAAGGAATCGGTAACGGAAAGCAAGGCAAGGCAAGACAAAGCAAGGCAAGGCAAGGGTAACGGAAGGTACGGCAATGCAAGGCAAGCCAAGTAGGCTAAAGCAAGGCAAGGCAAGGCTATGGCAGAACGGAAGGCTAAGCTATGTACGACAAGGCAAGGAAAGCGCAACGGAACGCAAAGCAAGGCAACGCAAACCAAGGCAAGGCAAGTGTAACGGAACACACGGCAAGGTAAGGGAAGGACAAGGCAAGGCACGGCAAGGCACGGCAAGGCAAGGAAAGGCTAACGGAAGGCATGGCACAGCCGGGCAAGGCAAGGCTAAGGCAAGGCAACGCAACGCTAGGCAAGGCATGGCAAGGCAAAGAAAGGGCAACGGAAGGCAAGGCAAGGCAAGGCCAAGCAAGGCATGCCAAGGGTAACGGAAGGCACGGCAATGCAGGGCAAGCCAAGCTAGGCTAAGGCAAGGCAAGGCAAGTCTATGGCACCATAAAGGATGGCAAGGCAATGTACGACAAGCAAGGAATCGGTAACGGAAGGCAAGGCAAGGCAAGACAAAGCAAGGCAAGGCAAGGGTAACGGAACACACGGCAAAGTAAGGGAAGGACAAGGCAAGGCACGGCAAGGCAAGGCAAGGCTAAGGCACGAAAAAGCAAGGCTAGGCAATTCACGGCAAGGCAAGGAAAGGGTAACGGAAGGCAAGGCAAGGCAAGGGTAAAGCAAGGCACGGCAAGGCAAGGGAAGACAAGCTAGGCTAAGGCAAGGCAAGGCAAGGCTATGGCACGAGAACGGAAGGCTAGGCCATTTACGACAAGGCCAAAGAATGGGTAACGGAAGGCAATGCAAGGCAACACAAAGCAAGGCAAGGCAACGGTAACGGAAGGCACGGCAAGGTAAGGGAAGGAAAAGGCAAGGCACGGCAAGGGAAGGCAAGGCAAAGGCACGACAACACAAGGCTATGCAATGCACGGCAAGGCAAGGAAACGATGACGGAAGGCAAGGCAAGGCAGCACAAAGTAAGGCAAGGCAACGGTAATTTAAGGCACGGCAAGGCAAGGCAAACAAGCCAAGGCAAGGGTAACGGAAGGCACGGCAAAGCAAGGCAAGGCAAGGCAAGGCTATGGCAGAACGGAAGGCTAGGCAATGTATGACAAGGCAATAAAAGGATAACGGAAAGCAAGGCAAGGGAATGCAAACCAAGCAAGGCAAGTGTAACGCAAGGCACGGCAAGGCAAGGGAAGTCAAGCAAGGCTAAGGCAAGGCAAGGCAAGGCTATGGCACCACAACGGATGGCAAGGCAATGTACGACAAGGCAAGGAATCGGTAACGGAATGCAAGGCAAGGCAAGACAAAGCAAGGCAAGGCAAGGGTAACGGAAGACACGGCAAGGTAAGGGAAGGACAAGGCAAGGCACGGCATGGCAAGGCAAGGCAAGTCTAAGGCATGACAACACAAGGCTAGCCAATGCAGGGCAAGGCAACGAAAGGATAAAGGAAGGCATGGGACTGCAGGGCAAGGCAAGGCTAAGGCAAGGCAACGCAAGCCTAGGCAATTCATGGAAAGGCAAGGAAAGGGCAACGGAAGCCAAGGCAAGGCAAGGCCAAGCAAGGCATTGCTTGGTTAACGGAAGGCACGGCAATGCAAGACAAGCCAAGCTAGGCTTAGGCAAGGCAAGGCAATGCTGTGGCACCACAGCGGTTGGCAAGGCAATGTACGACAAGGCAAGGAATCGGTAACGGAAGGCAAGGCAAGGCAAGACAAAGGAAGGCAAGGCAAGGGTAACGGAAGACACGGCAAGGTAAGGGAAGGACAAGGCAAGGCATGGCAAGGCAAGGCAAGGCTTAGGCTCGACAACGCAAGGCTAGGCAATTCACGGCAAGGCAAATAAAGCGTAACTCAAGGCAAGGCACGGCCAGGCAAGGCAAGGCTAAGGAATAACAACGCAAGCCTAAGCAATGGAATGCAAGGCAACTAAAGGGTAACGGTAGGCACGGCACGGCAAGACAAGGCAAAGCTAAGGCAACGCAACGCAAGACTAGGCAATGCACGGCAAGACAAGGAAAGGGCAACGGAAGGCAAGGCAAGGCAGGGCAAATCAAGGCAAGACATGATTAACGGAAGGCACGGCAATGCAAGGCAAGCCAAGCTAGCCGAATGCAAGGTAAGGCTATGGCAGAACGGAAGGCTAGGCAATGTACGAAAAGGCAAGGAAAGGGTAACGGAAGCAAGGCAAGGCAATGCAAAGCAAGGCAAGGCAAGAGTAACGCAAGGCACGGCAAGGCAAGGGAAGACAAGCAAGTCTAAGGAATGGGAAGGCAAGGCTATGGCACCATAACGGATGGCAAGGCAATGTACGACAAGGCAAGGAATCGGTAACGGAAGGCAAGGCAAGGCAAGACAAAGCAAGGCAAGGCAAGGGTAACGGAAGACACGGCAAGGTAAAGGAAGGACAAGGCAAGGCACGGCATGGCAAGGCAAGGCAAGGCTAAGGCACGACAACGCAAGGCTAGGCAATGCACGGCAATACATCCAAAGGCTAACGGAAGGCATGGCACAGCAAGGCAAGGCAAGGCTAAGGCAAGGCAACGCAAGGCTAGGCAATGCACGGCAAGGCAAGGAAATGGCAACAGAAGGCAAGGCAAGGCAAGGCAAAGCAAGGAATGGCAAGGGTAACGGAAGGCACGGCAATGCAAGGCAAGGCAAGCTAGGCTAAGGCAAGGCAAGGCAAGGCTATGGCACCACAACGGATGGCAAGGCAATGTACGACAAGGCAAGGAATCGGTAACGGAAGGCAAGGCAAGGGAAGACAAAGCAAGGGAAGGCAAGGGTAACGGAGACACGGCAAGTTAAGGGAAGGACAAGGCAAGGCACGGCAAGGCAAGGCAAGGCAAGGCTAAGGCACGACAACGCAAGGCTAGGCAATATACGGCAAGGCAAGGAAAGGCTAACGGAATGCAAAGCACGGCAAGGCATGGCAAGGCTAAGGCACGAAAACTCAAGGATAGAAAATGCACGGCAAGGCAAGGAAAGGGCAATGGAAGGCAAGGCAAGGCAGGGCAAATGAAGGTAAGGCAAGGGCAAGGGAATGCACGGCAATGCAAGGCAAGCCAAGCTAGGCTAAGGCAAGGCAAGGCAAGTCTATGGCACGAGAACGGAAGGCTAGGCCATGTACGACAAGACCAAAGAATGGGTAACGGAAGGCAAGGCAAGGCAAGACAAAGCAAGGCAAGGCAACGGTAACGGAAGGCACGGCAAGGTAAGGGAAGGACAAGGCAAGGCACGGCAAGGGAAGGCAAGGCAAAGGCACGACAACACAAGGCTATGCAATGCACGGCAATGCAAGGAAACGGTGACGGAAGGCAAGGCAAGGCAACACAAAGTAAGGCAAGGCAACGGTAATTTAAGGCACGGCAAGGCAAGGCAAACAAGGCAAGGCAAGGGTAACGGAAGGCACGGCAAAGCAAGGCAAGGCAAGGCAAGTCTATGGCAGAACGGAAGGCTAGGCAATGTATGACAAGGCAATAAAAGGATAACGGAAAGCAAGGCAAGGGAATGCAAACCAAGCAAGGCAAGTGTAACGCAAGGCACGGCAAGGCAAGGGAAGTCAAGCAAGGCTAAGGCAAGGCAAGGCAAGGCTATGGCACCACAACGGATGGCAAGGCAATGTACGACAAGGCAAGGAATCGGTAACGGAATGCAAGGCAAGGCAAGACAAAGCAAGGCAAGGCAAGGGTAACGGAAGACACGGCAAGGTAAGGGAAGGACAAGGCAAGGCACGGCATGGCAAGGCAAGGCAAGTCTAAGGCATGACAACACAAGGCTAGCCAATGCAGGGCAATGCAACGAAAGGCTAACGGAAGGCATGGGACTGCATGGCAAGGCAAGGCTAAGGCAAGGCAACGCAAGCCTAGGCAATTCATGGAAAGGCAAGGAAAGGGCAACGGAAGCCAAGGCAAGGCAAGGCCAAGCAAGGCATTGCTTGGTTAACAGAAGGCACGGCAATGCAAGACATGCCAAGCTAGGCTTAGGCAAGGCAATGCTGTGGCACCACAGCGGTTGGCAAGGCAATGTACGACAAGACAAGGAATCGGTAACGGAAGGCAAGGCAAGGCAAGACAAAGGAAGGCAAGGCAAGGGTAACGGAAGACACGGCAAGGTAAGGGAAGGACAAGGCAAGGCATGGCAAGGCAAGGCAAGGCTTAGGCACGACAACGCAAGGCAAAGCTAAGGCAACGCAACGCAAGACTAGGCAATGCACGGCAAGGCAAGGAAAGGGCAACGGAAGGCAAGGCAAGGCAGGGCAAATCAAGGCAAGACATGATTAACGGAAGGCACAGCAATGCAAGGCAAGCCAAGCTGGGCTAAGGAAAGTCAAGGCAAGGCTATGGCACGACAACGGAAGGCAAGGCAATGTACGACAAGGCAAGGAATCGGTAACGGAAAGCAAGGCAAGGCAAGACAAAGCAAGGCAAGGCAAGGGTAACGGAAGGTACGGCAATGCAAGGCAAGCCAAGCTAGGCTAAAGCAAGGCAAGGCAAGGCTATGGCAGAACGGAAGGCTAGGCTATGTACGACAAGGCAAGGAAAGGGCAAAGGAACGCAAAGCAAGGCAATGCAAACCAAGGCAAGGCAAGTGTAACGGAACACACGGCAAGGTAAGGGAAGGACAAGGCAAGGCACGGCAAGGCACGGCAAGGCTAAGGCACGACAACGCAAGGCTAGGCAATTCACGGCAAGGCAAGGAAAGGCTAACGGAAGGCATGGCACAGCCGGGCAAGGCAAGGCTAAGGTAACGCAACGGAAGGCTAGGCAATGCATGGCAAGGAAAGGAAAGGTCAACGGAAGGCAAGGCAAGGCAAGGCCAAGCAAGGCATGGCAAGCATAACGGAAGGCACGGCAATGCAAGGCAAGCCAAGCTAGGCTAAGGCAAGGCAAGGCAAGGCTATGGCACCACAACGGATGGCAAGGCAATGTACGACAAGGCAAGGAATCGGTAACGGAATGCAAGGCAAGGCAAGACAAAGCAAGGCAAGGCAAGGGTAACGGAAGACACGGCAAGGTAAGGGAAGGACAAGGCAAGGCACGGCATGGCAAGGCAAGGCAAGTCTAAGGCATGACAACACAAGGCTAGCCAATGCAGGGCAAGGCAACGAAAGGCTAACGGAAGGCATGGGACTGCAGGGCAAGGCAAGGCTAAGGCAAGGCAACGCAAGCCTAGGCAATTCATGGCAAGGCAAGGAAAGGGCAACGGAAGGCAAGGCAAAGCAAGGCCAAGCAAGGCATTGCATGGTTAACGGAAGGCACGGCAATGCAAGAAAAGCCAAGCTAGGCTAAGGCAAGGCAAGGCAATGCTATGGCAGAACTGAAGGCTAGGCTATGTACGACAAAACAAGAAAGGGTAACGGAACGCAAGGCAACGCAATGCAAACCAAGGCAAGGCAAGGGTAACGCAAGGTACGGCAAGGCAAGGGAAGACAAGCTAGGCTAAGACAAGGAAAGGCAAGGCTATGGCACCACAACGGATGGCAAGGCAATGTACGACAAGGCCAGGAATCGGTAACGGAAAGCAAGGCAAAGCAAGACAAAGCAAGGCAAGGCAAGGGTAACGGAAGACAAGGCAAGGTAATGGAAGGACAAGGCAAGGCACGGCATGACAAGGCAAGGCAATGCTAAGGCACGACAACGCAAGGCTAGGCAATGCACGGCAAGGCAACGAAAGGGTAAGGGAAGGCATGGCACAGCAAGGCAAGGCAAGGCTAAGGGAAGGCAACGCAAGGCTAAGCAATGAACGGCAAGGCAAGGAAAGGGTAAAGGAAGGCACGGCACGGCAAGACAAGGCAAAGCTAAGGCAAGGCAACGCAAGACTAGGCAATGCACGGCAAGGCAAGGAAAGGGCAACGGAACGCAAGGCAAGGCAGGGCAAATCAAGGCAAGACATGATTAACGGAAGGCACAGCAATGCAAGGCAAGCCAAGCTGGGCTAAGGAAAGTCAAGGCAAGGCTATGGCACGACAACGGAAGGCAAGGCAATGTACGACAAGGCAAGGAATCGGTAACGGAAAGCAAGGCAAGGCAAGACAAAGCAAGGCAAGGCAAGGATAACGGAAGGTACGGCAATGCAAGGCAAGCCAAGTAGGCTAAAGCAAGGCAAGGCAAGGCTATGGCAGAACGGAAGGCTAAGCTATGTACGACAAGGCAAGGAAAGCGCAACGGAACGCAAAGCAAGGCAATGCAAACCAAGGCAAGGCAAGTGTAACGGAACACACGGCAAGGTAAGGGAAGGACAAGGCAAGGCACGGCAAGGCACGGCAAGGCAAGGAAAGGCTAACGGAAGGCATGGCACAGCCGGGCAAGGCAAGGCTAAGGCAAGGCAACGCAACGCTAGGCAAGGCATGGCAAGGCAAGGAAAGGGCAACGGAAGGCAAGGCAAGGCAAGGCCAAGCAAGGCATGGCAAGGGTAACGGAAGGCACGGCAATGCAGGGCAAGCCAAGCTAGGCTAAGGCAAGGCAAGGCAAGTCTATGGCACCACAACGGATGGCAAGGCAATGTACGACAAGGCAAGGAATCGGTAACGGAAGGCAAGGCAAGGCAAGACAAAGCAAGGCATGGCAAGGGTAACGGAACACACGGCAAAGTAAGGGAAGGACAGGGCAAGGCACGGCAAGGCAAGGCAAGGCTAAGGCACTACAATGCAAGGCTAGGCAATTCACGGCAAGGCAAGGAAAGGGTAACGGAAGGCAAGGCAAGGCAAGGGTAAAGGAAGGCACGGCAAGGCAAGGGAAGACAAGCAAGGCTAAGGAAAGGCAAGGCAAGGCTAAGGCAAGATAACGCAAGGCTAGGCAATTTACGACAAGGCAAGGAAAGCGTAACTCAAGGCAAGGCACGGCCAGGCAAGGCAAGGCTAAGGAACGACAACGCAAGCCTAAGCAATGGAAGGCAAGGCAACGAAAGGGTAACGGAAGGCACGGCATGGCAAGGCAAGGCAAAGCTAAGGCAAGGCAACGCAAGACTAGGCAATGCACGGCAAGGCAAGGCAGGGCAAATCAAGGCAAGACATGATTAACGGAAGGCACGGCAATGCAAGGCAAGCCAAGCTAGCCGAAGGCAAGGCAAGGCTATGGCAGAACGGAAGGCTAGGCAATGTACGAAAAGGCAAGGAAAGGGTAACGGAAGCAAGGCAAGGCAATGCAAAGCAAGGCAAGGCAAGAGTAACGCAAGGCACGGCAAGGCAAGGGAAGATAAGCAAGGCTAAGGAATGGCAAGGCAAGGCTATGGCACCACAACGGATGGCAAGGCAATGTACGACAAGGCAAGGAATCGGTAACGGAAAGCAAGGCAAGGCAAGACAAAGAAAGGCAAGGCAAGGGTAACGGAAGACACGGCAAGGTAAAGGAAGGACAAGGCAAGGCACGGCACGGCAAGTCAAGGCAAGGCTAAGGCACGACAACGCAAGGCTAGGCAATGCACGGCAATACATCCAAAGGCTAACGGAAAGCATGGCACAGCAAGGCAAGGCAAGGCTAAGGCAAGGCAACGCAAGGCTAGGCGATGCACGGCAAGGCAAGGAAATGGCAACAGAAGGCAAGGCAAGGCAAAGCAAGGAATGGCAAGGGTAACGGAAGGCACGGCAATGCAAGGCAAGGCAAGCTAGGCTAAGGCAAAGCAAGGGAAGGCTATGGCACCACAACGGATGGCAAGGCAATGTACGACAAGGCAAGGAATCGGTAACGGAAGGCAAGGCAAGGGAAGACAAAGCAAGGGAAGGCAAGGGTAACGGAGACACGGCAAGTTAAGGGAAGGACAAGGCAAGGCACGGCAAGGCAAGGCAAGGCAAGGCTAAGGCACGACAACGCAAGGCTAGGCAATATACGGCAAGGCAAGGAAAGGCTAACGGAATGCAAAGCACGGCAAGGCATGGCAAGGCTAAGGCACGAAAACTCAAGGATAGAAAATGCACGGCAAGGCAAGGAAAGGGCAATGGAAGGCAAGGCAAGGCAGGGCAAATGAAGGTAAGGCAAGGGCAACGGAATGCACGGCAATGCAAGGCAAGCCAAGCTAGGCTAAGGCAAGGCAAGGCAAGTCTATGGCACGAGAACGGAAGGCTAGGCCATGTACGACAAGGCCAAAGAATGGGTAACGGAAGGCAAGGCAAGGCAAGACAAAGCAAGGCAAGGCAACGGTAACGGAAGGCACGGCAAGGTAAGGGAAAGACAAGGCAAGGCACGGCAAGGGAAGGCAAGGCAAAGGCACGACAACACAAGGCTATGCAATGCACGGCAAGGCAAGGAAACGGTGACGGAAGGCAAGGCAAGGCAACACAAAGTAAGGCAAGGCAACGGTAATTTAAGGCACGGCAAGGCAAGGCAAACAAGGCAAGGCAAGGGTAACGGAAGGCACGGCAAAGCAAGGCAAGGCAAGGCAAGTCTATGGCAGAACGGAAGGCTAGGCAATGTATGACAAGGCAATAAAAGGATAACGGAAAGCAAGGCAAGGGAATGCAAACCAAGCAAGGCAAGTGTAACGCAAGGCACGGCAAGGCAAGGGAAGTCAAGAAAGGCTAAGGCAAGGCAAGGCAAGGCTATGGCACCACAACGGATGGCAAGGCAATGTACGACAAGGCAAGGAATCGGTAACGGAATGCAAGGCAAGGCAAGACAAAGCAAGGCAAGGCAAGGGTAACGGAAGACACGGCAAGGTAAGGGAAGGACAAGGCAAGGCACGGCATGGCAAGGCAAGGCAAGTCTAAGGCATGACAACACAAGGCTAGCCAATGAAGGGCAAGGCAACGAAAGGCTAACGGAAGGCATGGGACTGCAGGGCAAGGCAAGGCTAAGGCAAGGCAACGCAAGCCTAGGCAATTCATGGAAAGGCAAGGAAAGGGCAACGGAAGCCAAGGCAATGCAAGGCCAAGCAAGGCATTGCTTGGTTAACAGAAGGCACGGCAATGCAAGACAAGCCAAGCTAGGCTTAGGCAAGGCAAGGCAATGCTGTGGCAACACAGCGGTTGGCAAGGCAATGTACGACAAGGCAAGGAATCGGTAACGGAAGGCAAGGCAAGGCAAGAGAAAGGAAGGCAGGGCAAGGGTAACGGAAGACACGGCAAGGTAAGGGAAGGACAAGGCAAGGCATGGCAAGGCAAGGCAAGGCTTAGGCACGACAACGCAAGGCAAAGCTAAGGCAACGCAATGCAAGACTAGGCAATGCACGGCAAGGCAAGGAAAGGGCAAAGGAAGGCAAGGCAAGGCAGGGCAAATCAAGGCAAGACATGAGTAACGGAAGGCACAGCAATGCAAGGCAAGCCAAGCTGGGCTAAGGAAAGTCAAGGCAAGGCTATGGCACGACAACGGAAGGCAAGGCAATGTACGACAAGGCAAGGAATCGGTAACGGAAAGCAAGGCAAGGCAAGACAAAGCAAGGCAAGGCAAGGGTAACGGAAGGTACGGCAATGCAAGGCAAGCCAAGCTAGGCTAAAGCAAGGCAAGGCAAGGCTATGGCAGAACGGAAGGCTACGCTATGTACGACAAGGCAAGGAAAGGGCAAAGGAACGCAAAGCAAGGCAATGCAAACCAAGGCAAGGCAAGGGTAACGGAACACACGGCAAGGTAAAGGAAGGACAAGGCAAGGCACGGCAAGGCACGGCAAGGCTAAGGCACGACAACGCAAGGCTAGGCAATTCACGGCAAGGCAAGGAAAGGCTAACGGAAGGCATGGCACAGCCGGGCAAGGCAAGGCTAAGGCAAGGCAACGCAACCCTAGGCAAGGCATGGCAAGGCAAAGAAAGGGCAACGGAAGGCAAGGCAAGGCAAGGCCAAGCAAGGCATGGCAAGCATAACGGAAGGCACGGCAATGCAAGGCAAGCCAAGCTAGGCTAAGGCAAGGCAAGGCAAGGCTATGGCACCACAACGGATGGCAAGGCAATGTACGACAAGGAAAGGAATCGGTAACGGAAGGCAAGGCAAGGCAAGACAAAGGAAGGCAAGGCAAGGGTAACGGAAGTCACGGCAAGGTAAGGGAAGGACAAGGCAAGGCATGGCAAGGCAAGGCAAGGCTAAGGCACGACAACGCAAGGCTAGGCAATTCACGGCAAGGCAAGGAAAGGGTAACGGAAGGCAAGGCAAGGCAAGACAAAGCAAGGCAAGGAAACGGTAATGGAAGGCACAACAAGGCAAGGCAAACAAGGCAAGGCAAGGGTAACGGAAGGCACGGCAAGGCAAGGCAAGGGTAACGGAAAGCACGGCAATGCAAGGCAAGGCAAGACAAGGCTATGGGAGAACGGAAGGCTAGGGTATGTACGACAAGGCAATAAAAGGGTAACGGAAGGCAAGGCAAGACAATGCAAACCAAGGCAAGGCAAGGTTAACGCAAGGCACGACAAGGCAAGGGAAGACAAGCAAGGCTAAAGCAAGGCAAGGCAAGGCTATGGCACCACAACGGATGGCAAGGCAATGTACGACAAGGCAAGAAATCGGTAACGGAAGGCAAGGCAAGGCAAGACAAAGCAAGGCAAGACATTATTAACGGAAGGCACAGCAATGCAAGGCAAGCCAAGCTGGGCTAAGCCATGGCAAGGCAAGGCTATGGCACGACAACGGAAGGCAAGGAAATGTACGACAAGGCAAAGAATCGGTAACGGAAAGCAAGGCAAGGCAAGACAAAGCAAGGCAAGGCAAGGGTAACGGAAGACACGGCAAGGTAAAGGAAGGACAAGGCAAGGCACGGCATGGCAAGGCAAGGCAAGGCTAAGGCACGACAACGCAACGCTAGGCAATGCACGGCAAGGCAACGAAAGGCTAACGGAAGGCATGGCACAGCAAGGCAAGGCAATTCTAAGGCAAGGCAACGCAAGGCTAGGCAATGCACGGCAAGGCAAGGAAAGGGCAACAGTAGGAAAGGCAAGGCAAGGCAAAGCAAGGCATGGGAAGGGTAACGGAAGGCACGGCAATGAAAGGCAAGGCAAGCTAGGATAAGGCAAGGCAAGGCAAGGCAAGGCTACGGCACCACAACGGATGGCCAGGCAATGAACGACAAGGCAAGGAATCGGTAACGGAAAGCAAGGCAAGGGAAGACAAAGCAAGGCATGGCAAGGGTAACGGAAGACAGGGCAAGGTAAGGGAAGGACAAGGCAAGGCACGGCACGGCAAGGCAAGGCAAGGCTAAGGCACGACAACGCAAGGCTAGGCAATGCACAGCAAGGCAAGGAAAGGCTAACGGAATGCACGGCACGGCAAGGCAAGGCAAGGCTAAGGCACGAAAACTCAAGGCTAGAAAATGCACGGCAAGGCAAGGAAAGGGCAACAGAAGGCAAGGCAAGGAAGGGCAAATGAAGGCAAAGCAAGGGTAACGGAATTCACGGCAATGCAAGGCAAGCCAAGCTAAGCTAAGGCAAGGCAAGGCAAGGCTATGGCACGAGAACGGAAGGCTAGGCCATGTACGACAAGGCAAGGAATGGGAAACGGAAGGCAAGGCAAGGCAAGACAAAGCAAGGAAAGGCAACGGTAACGGAAGGCACGGCAATTTAAGGGAAGGACAAGGCAAGGCACGGCAAGGCAAGGCAAGGCTAAGGCACGACAACACAAGGCTAGGCAATGCACGGCAAGGCAAGGAAACGGTAACGGAAGGCAAGGCAAGGCAAGACAAAGCAAGGCAATGCAACGGTAATTGAAGGCACGGCAAGGCAAGGCAAACAAGTCAAGGCAAGGGTAACGGAAGGCACAGCAATGCAAGGCAAGGCAACCCAAAGCTATGGCAGAACGGAAGGCTAGGGAATGTACGACAAGGTAGTAAAACGGTAACGGAAGGCAAGGCAAGGCAATGCAAACCAAGGCAAGGCAAGGTTAATGCAAGGCACGGCAAGGCAAGGGAAGACAAGCAAGGCTAAGGCAAGGCAATGCATTTCTATGACACCACAACGGATGGCAAGGCAATGTACGACAAGGCAAGGAATCTATAACGGAACGCAAGGCAAGGAAAGGCAAAGCAAGGCAAGGCAAGGGTAACAGAAGACAGGGCAAGGTAAGGGAAGGACAAGGCAAGGCACGGCAAGGCAAGGCAAGGCAAGGCTAAGGCACGACAACGCAAGGCTAGGCAATGCACCGCAAGGCAAGGAAAGGCTAACGGAATGCACGGCACCGCAAGGCAAGGCAAGGCTAAGGCACGAAAACGCAAGGCTAGAAAATGCACGGCAAGGCAAGGAAAGGGCAACGGAAGGCAAGGCAAGGCAGGGCATATGAAGGCAACGCAAGGGTAACGGAATTTACGGCAATGCAAGGCAAGCCAAGCTAGGCTAAGGCAAGGCAAGGCAAGGCTATGGCACGAGAACGGAAGGCTAGGCCATGTACGACAAGGTAAGGAATGGGTAACGGAAGGCAAGGCAAGGCAAGACAAAGCAAGGAAAGTCAAAGGGAACGGAAGGCACGGCAATTTAAGGGAAGGACAAGGCAAGGCACGGCCAGGCAAGGCAAGGCTAAGGCACGACAACACAAGGTTAGGCAATGCACGGCAAGGCAAGGAAACGGTAACGGAAGTCAAGGCAAGGCAAGACAAACAAGGCAATGCAACGGTAATTGAAGGCACGGCAAGGCAAGGCAAACAAGGCAAGGCAAGGGTAACGGAAGGCACGGCAAGGCAAGGCAAGGGTATCGGAAGGCACAGCAATGCAAGGCAAGGCAACCCAAAGCTATGGCAGAACGGAAGGCTAGGGAATGTACGACAAGGCAATAAAAGGGTAACGGAAGGCAAGGCAAGGTAATGCAAACCAAGGCAAGGCAAGGGCAACGCAAGGCACGGCAAGGCAAGGGAAGAGAAGCAAGGCTAAGGCAAGGCAAGGAAAGGCTATGGCACCACAACGGATGGCAAGGCAATGTACGACAAGGCAAGGAATGGGTAACGGAAGGCAAGGCAAGGCAAGACAAAGCAAGGCAAGGCAAGGGTAACGGAAGACACGGCAAGGTAAGGGAAGGACAAGGCAAGGAACGCCAAGGCAAGGCAAGGCAAGGCTAAGGCATGAAAACGCAAGGTTAGGCAATGCACGGCAAGGCAACGAAAGGCTAACGGAAGGCATGGCACAGCCTGGCAAGGCAAGGCAAAGGCAAGGCAACGCAACGCTAGGCAATGCATGGCAAGGCAAGGAAAGGGCAAGGGAAGCCAAGGCAAGGCAAGGCCAAGCAAGGCATGGCAAGGGTCACGGAAGGCACGGCAATGCAAGGCAAGCCAAGCTAGGCTAAGGCAAGGCAAGGCAAGGCTATGGCACCACAACGGCTGGCAAGGTAATGTACGACAAGGGAAGGATTAGGTAACGGAAGGCAAGGCAAGGCAAGACAAAGCAAGGCAAGGCAAGTGTCACGGAAGTCACGGCAAGGTAAGGGAATGACAAGGCAAGGCACGGCAAGGAAAGGCAAGACAAGGCTAAGGCACGACAAAGCAAGGCTAGGCAATGCAGCGCAAGGCAAGGAAAGTGTAACTGAAGGCAATGCAAGGCAATGCAAAGCACGGCAAGGCAAGTGTAACGGAAGTCACGGCACGGCAAGGCAAGGCAAGGCCAAGGCAACGCAATGCATGGCTAGGCAATGAACGGCAAGGTAAGGAAAGTGTAAGGGAAGCAAGGCACGGCAAGGTCAAGAAAGGGAAGGCAAGGGTAACGGAAGACAAGGCAGGGCAAGGCAAAGCATGGCAAGGCTAGCCAATCAAGGCTAACGCAAGGCAAGGCAAGGCTATGGCACGACAACGCAAGCTTAGGTAATGCTCGGCAATGCAAGGAAAGGGTAATGGAAGGCAAGGCAAGGCAAGACAAAGCAAGGGAAGTCAAGGGTAACGGAAGGCACGGCAAGGTAAGGGTAGGACAAGGCAAGGCACTGCAAGCAAGGCAAGGCAAGGCTAAGTCACGACAACGCAAGGCTAGGCAATGCACGGCAAGACAAGGAAACGGTAACGCAAGGAAAGGCACGCTCAGGCAAGGCAAGGCTAAGGCACGACAAAGCAAGGCTACGCAATTCATGGCACGGTAAGGAAAGGGTAATGGAAGGCAAGGAATGAAAGGCAAATCAAGGCAAGGCAAGGGTAACGGAACACACGGCAAGGTAAGGGAAGGACAAGGGAAGGCACGGCAAGGCAAGGCAAGGCTAAATCATGACAAAGCAAGGCTAGGCAATGCACCGCAAGGCAACGCAAGGCTAGGCAATGCATGGCAAGGCAGGAGAGGGCAACGTAAGGCAAGGCAAGGCAAGGCCAAGGAAGGCATGGCAAAGGTAACGGAAGGCACGGCAATGCAAGGCAAGCCAAGCTAGGCTAAGGCAAGGCAAGGCAAGGCTATGGCACCACAACGGATGGCAAGGCAATGTACGACAAGGGAAGGAATCGGTAACGGAAGGCAAGGCAAGGCAAGACAAAGGAAGGCAAGGCAAGCTAATGGAAGACACGGCAAGGTAAGGGAAGGAAAAGGCAAGGTACGGCAAGGCAAGGGTAACGGAATTCACGGAAATGGAAGGCAAGCCAAGCTAGGCTAAGGCAAGGCAAGGCAAGGCTATGGCCACGAGAACGGAAGGCTAGGCCATGTACGACAAGGCAAGGAATGGGTAACGGAAGGCAAGGCAAGGGAAGACAAAGCAAGGCAAGGCAACGGTAACGGAAGGCACGGCAATGTAAGAGAAGGAGAAGGCAAGGCACGGCAAGGCAAGGCAAGGCTAAGGCACGAGAACACAAGGGAAGTCAATGCACGGCAAAGCAAGGAAACGGTAACGGAAGGCAAGGCAAGGCAAGGCTATGGCACCACAACGGATGGCAAGGCAATGTACGACAAGGCAAGGAATCGGTAACGGGAGGAAAGGCAAGGCAAGACAAAGCAAGGGAAGGCAATGGTAACGGAAGACACGGCAAGGTAAGGGAAGGACAAGGAAAGGCACGGCAAGGCAAGGCAAGGCTAAGGCATGACAACGCAATGCTAGGCAATGCATGGCAAGGCAACGGAAGGCTAACGGAAGGCATGGCACAGCAGGGCAAGGCAAGGCTAAGGCAAGGCAACGCAAGTCAAGGCAATGCATGGCAAGGCAAGGAAAGGGCAACGGAAGGCAAGGCAAGCCAAGGCAAAGCAAGCCATGGCAAGGCTAACGGAAGGCACGGCAATGCAATGCAAGCCAAGCTAGGATAAGGCAAGGCAAGGCAAGGCAAGGCTATGGCACCACAACGGATGGATAAGCAATGTACGACAACGAAAGGAATGTGTAAGAAAGCAAGGCATGGCAAGACAAGGCAAGGCAAGGCAAGGGTAACGGAAGACACGGCAAGGTAAAGGAAGGACAAGGCAAGGCATGGCATGGCAAGGGAAGGCAAGGCTAAGGCACGACAACGCAAGGCTAGGCAATTCACGGCAAGGCAAGGAAACGGTAATGGAAGGCAAGGCAAGGCAAGACAAAGCAAAGCAAGGCAACGGTAATGGAAGGCACGGCAAGGCAAGGCAAACAAGGCAAGGCAAGGGTAACCGAAGGCACGGCAAGGCAAGGCAAGGGTAACGGAAGGCACCGCAAGGCAAGGGAAGAGAAGCAAGGCTAAGGAATGGCAAGGCAATGCTATGGCACAACAACGGATGGCGAGGCACTGTAAGACAAGGCAAGGAATCGGGAACGGAAAGCAAGGCAAGGCAAGACAAAGCAAGGGAAGGCAAGGGTAACGGAAGACACGGGTAGGTTGGGGAAGGACAAGGCAAGGCACGGCAAGGCAAGGCAAGGCTAAGGCACGACAACGCAAGGCTAGGCAATGCACGGCAAGGCAAGGAAAGCCTAACGGAATACAAGGCACGGCAAGGCAAGGCAAGGCTAAGGTACGAAAACTCAAGGCTAGGAAATGAACGGCAAGGCAAGGAAAGGGCAACGGAAGGCAAGTCAAGTCAGGGCAAATGAAGGCAAGGCAAGGGTAACGGAAGACACGGCAAGGTAAGAGAAGGACAAAGCAAGGCACGGCATGGCAAGGCAAGGCAAGGCTAAGGCATGACAACGCAAGGCTAGCCAATGCAGGGCAAGGCAACGAAAGGCTAACGGAAGGCATGGGACTGCAGGGCAAGGCAAGGCTAAGGCAAGTCAACGCAAGCCTAGGCAATTCATGGCAAGGCAAGGAAAGGGCAACGGAAGCCAAGGCAAGGCAAGGCCAAGCAAGGTATTGCATGGTTAACGGAAGGCACGGCAATGCAAGACAAGCCAAGCTAGGCTAAGGCAAGGCAAGGAAATGCTATGGCACCACAGCGGTTGGCAAGGCAATGTACGACAAGGCAAGGAATCGGTAACGGAAGGCAAGGCAAGGCAAGACAAAGGAAGGCAAGGCAAGGGTAACGGAAGACACGGCAAGGTAAGGGAAGGACAAGGCAAGGCATGGCAATGCAAGGCAAGGCTAAGGCACGACAACGCAAGGCTAGGAAATTCACGGCAAGGCAAATAAAGCGTAACTCAAGGCAAGGCACAGCCAGGCAAGGCAAGGCTAAGGAATAACAACGCAAGCCTAAGCAATGGAAGGCAATGCAACGAAAGGGTAACGGAAGGCACGGCACGGCAAGACAAGGCAAAGCTAAGGCAAGGCAACGCAAGACTAGGCAATGCACGGCAAGGCAAGGAAAGGGCAACGGAAGGCAAGGCAAGGCAGGGCAAATCAAGGCAAGACATGATTAACGGAAGGCACAGCAATGCAAGGCAAGCCAAGCTGGGCTAAGGAAAGTCAAGGCAAGGCTATGGCACGACAACGGAAGGCAAGGCAATGTACGACAAGGCAAGGAATCGGTAACGGAAAGCAAGGCAAGGCAAGACAAAGCAAGGCAAGGCAAGGGTAACGGAAGGTACGGCAATGCAAGGCAAGCCAAGTAGGCTAAAGCAAGGCAAGGCAAGGCTATGGAAGAACGGAAGGCTAAGCTATGTACGACAAGGCAAGGAAAGCGCAACGGAACGCAAAGCAAGGCAATGCAAACCAAGGCAAGGCAAGTGTAACGGAACACACGGCAAGGTAAGGGAAGGACAAGGCAAGGCACGGCAAGGCACGGCAAGGCAAGGAAAGGCTAACGGAAGGCATGGCACAGCCGGGCAAGCTAAGGCTAAGGCAAGGCAACGCAACGCTAGGCAAGGCATGGCAAGGCAAAGAAAGGGCAACGGAAGGCAAGGCAAGGCAAGGCCAAGCAAGGCATGGCAAGGATAACGGAAGGCACGGCAATGCAAGGCAAGCCAAGCTAGGCTAAGGCAAGGCAAGGCAAGGCTATGGCACCACAACGGATGGCAAGGCAATGTACGACAAGCAAGGAATCGGTAACGGAAGGCAAGGCAAGGCAAGACAAAGCAAGGCAAGGCAAGGGTAACGGAACACACGGCAAGGTAAGGGAAGGACAAGGCAAGGCACGGCAAGGCAAGGCAAGGCTGAGGCACGAAAAAGCAAGGCTAGGCAATTCACGGCAAGGCAAGGGAAGCGTAACGGAAGGCAAGGCAAGGCAAGGGTAAAGCAAGGCACGGCAAGGCAAGGGAAGACAAGCTAGGCTAAGGCAAGGCAAGGCAAGTCTATGGCACGAGAACGGAAGGCTAGGCCATTTACGACAAGGCCAAAGAATGGGTAACGGAAGGCAATGCAAGGCAACACAAAGCAAGGCAAGGCAACGGTAACGGAAGGCACGGCAAGGTAAGGGAAGGAAAAGGCAAGGCACGGCAAGGGAAGGCAAGGCAAAGGCACGACAACACAAGGCTATGCAATGCACGGCAAGGCAAGGAAACGGTGACGGAAGGCAAGGCAAGGCAGCACAAAGTAAGGCAAGGCAACGGTAATTTAAGGCACGGCAAGGCAAGGCAAACAAGGCAAGGCAAGGGTAACGGAAGGCACGGCAAAGCAAGGCAAGGCAAGGCAAGGCTATGGCAGAACGGAAGGCTAGGCAATGTATGACAAGGCAATAAAAGGATAACGGAAAGCAAGGCAAGGGAATGCAAACCAAGCAAGGCAAGTGTAACGCAAGGCACGGCAAGGCAAGGGAAGTCAAGCAAGGCTAAGGCAAGGCAAGGCAAGGCTATGACACCACAACGGATGGCAAGGCAATGTACGACAAGGCAAGGAATCGGTAACGGAAGGCAAGGCAAGGCAAGACAAAGCAAGGCAAGGCAAGGGTAACGGAAGACACGGCAAGGTAAGGGAAGGACAAGGCAAGGCACGGCATGGCAAGGCAAGGCAAGTCTAAGGCATGACAACACAAGGCTAGCCAATGCAGGGCAATGCAACGAAAGGCTAACGGAAGGCATGGGACTGCATGGCAAGGCAAGGCTAAGGCAAGGCAACGCAAGCCTAGGCAATTCATGGAAAGGCAAGGAAAGGGCAACGGAAGCCAAGGCAAGGCAAGGCCAAGCAAGGCATTGCTTGGTTAACAGAAGGCACGGCAATGCAAGACAAGCCAAGCTAGGCTTAGGCAAGGCAAGGCAATGCTGTGGCACCACAGCGGTTGGCAAGGCAATGTACGACAAGACAAGGAATCGGTAACGGAAGGCAAGGCAAGGCAAGACAAAGGAAGGCAAGGCAAGGGTAACGGAAGACACGGCAAGGTAAGGGAAGGACAAGGCAAGGCATGGCAAGGCAAGGCAAGGCTTAGGCACGACAACGCAAGGCAAAGCTAAGGCAACGCAACGCAAGACTAGGCAATGCACGGCAAGGCAAGGAAAGGGCAACGGAAGGCAAGGCAAGGCAGGGCAAATCAAGGCAAGACATGATTAACGGAAGGCACAGCAATGCAAGGCAAGCCAAGCTGGGCTAAGGAAAGTCAAGGCAAGGCTATGGCACGACAACGGAAGGCAAGGCAATGTACGACAAGGCAAGGAATCGGTAACGGAAAGCAAGGCAAGGCAAGACAAAGCAAGGCAAGGCAAGGGTAACGGAAGGTACGGCAATGCAAGGCAAGCCAAGCTAGGCTAAAGCAAGGCAAGGCAAGGCTATGGCAGAACGGAAGGCTAGGCTATGTACGACAAGGCAAGGAAAGGGCAAAGGAACGCAAAGCAAGGCAATGCAAACCAAGGCAAGGCAAGTGTAACGGAACACACGGCAAGGTAAGGGAAGGACAAGGCAAGGCACGGCAAGGCACGGCAAGGCTAAGGCACGACAACGCAAGGCTAGGCAATTCACGGCAAGGCAAGGAAAGGCTAACGGAAGGCAAGGCAAGGCAAGGGTAAAGCAAGGCACGGCAAGGCAAGGGAAGACAAGCAAGGCTAAGGAAAGTCAAGGCAAGGCTAAGGCAAGATAACGCAAGGCTAGGCAATTTACGGCAAGGCAAGGAAAGCGTAACTCAAGGCAAGGCACGGCCAGGCAAGGGAAGGCTAAGGAACGACAACGCAAGGCTAAGCAATGGAAGGCAAGGCAACGAAAGGTTAACGGAAGGCACGGCACGGCAAGGCAAGGCAAAGCTAAGGCAACGCAACGCAAGACTAGGCAATGCACGGCAAGGCAAGGAAAGGGCAACGGAAGGCAAGGCAACGCAGGGCAAATCAAGGCAAGACATGATTAACGGAAGGCACGGCAATGCAAGGCAAGCCAAGGTAGCCGAATGCAAGGTAAGGCTATGGCAGAACGGAAGGCTAGGCAATGTACGAAAAGGCAAGGAAAGGGTAACGGAAGCAAGGCAAGGCAATGCAAAGCAAGGCAAGGCAAGAGTAACGCAAGGCACGGCAAGGCAAGGGAAGACAAGCAAGTCTAAGGAATGGGAAGGCAAGGCTATGGCACCACAACGGATGGCAAGGCAATGTACGACAAGGCAAGGAATCGGTAACGGAAAGCAAGGCACGGCAAGACAAAACAAGGCAAGGCAAGGGTAACGGATGACACGGCAAGGTAAAGGAAGGACAAGGCAAGGCACGGCACGGCAAGTCAAGGCAAGGCTAAGGCACGACAACGCAAGGCTAGGCAATCCACGGCAAGACATCCAAAGGCTAACGGAAGGCATGGCACAGCAAGGCAAGGCAAGGCTAAGGCAAGGCAACGCAAGGCTAGGCGATGCACGGCAAGGCAAGGAAATGGCAACAGAAGGCAAGGCAAGGCAAGGCAAAGCAAGGAATGGCAAGGGTAACGGAAGGCACGGCAATGCAAGGCAAGGCAAGCTAGGCTAAGGCAAAGCAATGCAAGGCTATGGCACCACAACGGATGGCAAGGCAATGTACGACAAGGCAAGGAATCGGTAACGGAAGGCAAGGCAAGGCAAGAAAAAGCAAGGGAAGGCAAGGGTAACGGAGACACGGCAAGTTAAGGGAAGGACAAGGCAAGGCACGGCAAGGCAAGGCAAGGCTAAGGCACGACAACGCAAGGCTAGGCAATATACGGCAAGGCAAGGAAAGGCTAACGGAATGCAAAGCACGGCAAGGCATGGCAAGGCTAAGGCACGAAAACTCAAGGATAGAAAATGCACGGCAAGGCAAGGAAAGGGCAATGGAAGGCAAGGCAAGGCAGGGCAAATGAAGGTATGGCAAGGGCAACGGAATGCACGGCAATGCAAGGCAAGCCAAGCTAGGCTAAGGCAAGGCAAGGCAAGTCTATGGCACGAGAACGGACGGCTAGGCCATGTACGACAAGGCCAAAGAATGGGTAACGGAATGCAAGGCAACGCAAGACAAAGCAAGGCAAGGCAACGGTAACGGAAGGCACGGCAAGGTAAGGGAAGGACAAGGCAAGGCACGGCAAGGGAAGGCAAGGCAAAGGCACGACAACACAAGGCTATGCAATGCACGGCAAGGCAAGGAAACGGTGACGGAAGGCAAGGCAAGGCAACACAAAGTAAGGCAAGGCAACGGTAATTTAAGGCACGGCAAGGCAAGGCAAACAAGGCAAGGCAAGGGTAACGGAAGGCACGGCAAAGTCAGGCAAGGCAAGGCAAGGCTATGGCAGAACGGAAGGCTAGGCAATGTATGACAAGGCAATAAAAGGATAACGGAAAGCAAGGCAAGGGAATGCAAACCAAGCAAGGCAAGTGTAACGCAAGGCACGGCAAGGCAAGGGAAGTCAAGCAAGGCTAAGGCAAGGCAAGGCAAGGCTATGGCACCACAACGGATGGCAAGGCAATGTACGACAAGGCAAGGAATCGGTAACGGAATGCAAGGCAAGGCAAGACAAAGCAAGGCAAGGCAAGGGTAACGGAAGACACGGCAAGGTAAGGGAAGGACAAGGCAAGGCACGGCATGGCAAGGCAAGGCAAGTCTAAGGCATCACAACACAAGGCTAGCCAATGCAGGGCAAGGCAACGAAAGGATAAAGGAAGGCATGGGACTGCAGGGCAAGGCAAGGCTAAGGCAAGGCAACGCAAGCCTAGGCAATTCATGGAAAGGCAAGGAAAGGGCAACGGAAGCCAAGGCAAGGCAAGGCCAAGCAAGGCATTGCTTGGTTAACGGAAGGCACGGCAATGCAAGACAAGCCAAGCTAGGCTTAGGCAAGGCAAGGCAATGCTGTGGCACCACAGCGGTTGGCAAGGCAATGTACGACAAGGCAAGGAATCGGTAACGGAAGGCAAGGCAAGGCAAGACAAAGGAAGGCAAGGCAAGGGTAACGGAAGGTACGGCAATGCAAGGCAAGCCAAGCTAGGCTAAAGCAAGGCAAGGCAAGGCTATGGCAGAACGGAAGGCTAGGCTATGTACGACAAGGCAAGGAAAGGGCAAAGGAACGCAAAGCAAGGCAATGCAAACCAAGGCAAGGCAAGTGTAACGGAACACACGGCAAGGTAAGGGAAGGACAAGGCAAGGCACGGCAAGGCACGGCAAGGCTAAGGCACGACAACGCAAGGCTAGGCAATTCACGGCAAGGCAAGGAAAGGCTAACGGAAGGCATGGCACAGCCGGGCAAGGCAAGGCTAAGGCAAGGCAACGCAACGCTAGGCAAGGCATGGCAAGGCAAAGAAAGGGCAACGGAAGGCAAGGCAAGGCAAGGGCAAGCACGGCATGGCAAGCATAACGGAAGGCACGGCAATGCAAGGCAAGCCAAGCTAGGCTAAGGCAAGGCAAGGCAAGGCTATGGCACCACAACGGATGGCAAGGCAATGTACGACAAGGCAAGGAATCGGTAACGGAAGGCAAGGCAAGGCAAGACAAAGGAAGGCAAGGCAAGGGTAACGGAAGTCACGGCAAGATAAGGGAAGGACAAGGCAAGGCATGGCAAGGCAAGGCAAGGCTAAGGCACGACAACGCAAGGCTAGGCAATTCACGGCAAGGCAAGGAAAGGGTAACGGAAGGCAAGGCAAGGCAAGGGTAAAGCAAGGCACGGCAAGGCAAGGGAAGACAACCAAGGCTAAGGAAAGGCAAGGCAAGGCTAAGGCACGACAACGCAAGGCTAGGCAATTCACGGCAAGGCAAATAAAGCGTAACTCAAGGCAAGGCACGGCCAGGCAAGGCAAGGCTAAGGAATGACAACGCAAGCCTAAGCAATGGAAGCAAGGCAACGAAAGGGTAACGGAAGGCACGGCACGGCAAGACAAGGCAAAGCAAGGCAAGGGTAACGGAACACTCCGCAAATTAAGGGAAGGACAAGGCAAGACACGGCAAGGCAAGGCAAGGCAAGGCTAAGGCACGACAACGCAAGGCTAGGCAATTCACGGTAAGGGAAGGAAAGGGTAACGGAAGGCAAGGCAAGGCAAGGGTAAAGCAAGGCACGGCAAGGCAAGGGAAGACAAGAAAGGCTAAGGAAAGGCAAGGCAAGTCTATGGCACCACAACGGATGGCAAGGCAATGTACGACAACGCAAGGAATCTGTAAAAAGCAAGGCAAGGCAAGACAAATCAAGGCAAGGCAAGGGTAACGGAAGACACGGCAAGTTAAAGGAAGGACAAGGCAAGGCACGACATGGCAAGGCAAGGCAAGGCTATGTCACGACAACGCAAGGCTAGGCAATGCACGGCAAGGCAAGGAAAGGCTAACGGAATGCAAGGCACGGCAAGGCAAGGCAAGGCTAAGGCAAGAAAACGCAAGGCTAGAAAATGCGCGGCAAGGCAAGGAAAGGGCAACGGAAGGCAAGGCAAGGCAGGGCAAATGAAGGCAACGCAAGGGTAATGGAATTCACGGCAATGCAAGGTAAGCCAAGCTAGGCTAAGGCAAGCAAGGCAAGGCTATGGCACGAAAACTGAAGGCTAGGCCATGTACGACAAGACAAGGAATGGGTAACGGAAGGCAAGGCAAGGCAAGACAAAGCAAGGCAAGGCAAAGGTAACGGAAGGCACGGCAATGTAAGGGAAGGACAAGGCAAGGCACGGCAAGGCAAGGCAAGGCTAAGGCACGACAACACAAGGCTAGGCAATACACGGCAAGGCAAGGAAATGGTAACGGAAGGCAAGGCAAGGCAAGACAAAGCAAGGCAAGGAAACGGTAATGGAAGGCACAACAAGGCAAGGCAAACAAGGCAAGGCAAGGGTAACGGAAGGCACGGCAAGGCAAGGCAAGGTTAACGCAAGGCACGACAAGGCAAGGGAAGACAATGCAAACCAAGGCAAGGCAAGGTTAACGCAAGGCACGACAAGGCAAGGGCAGACAAGCAAGGCTAAGGCAAGGCAAGGCAAGGCTATGGCACCACAACGGATGGCAAGGCAATGTACGACAAGGCAAGAAATCGGTAACGGAAGGCAAGGCAAGGCAAGACAAAGCAAGGCAAGACATGATTAACGGAAGGCACAGCAATGCAAGGCAAGCCAAGCTGGGCTAAGGCAAGGCAAGGCAAGGCTATGGCACGACAACGGAAGGCAAGGAAATGTACGACAAGGCAAAGAATCGGTAACGGAAAGCAAGGCAAGGCAAGACAAAGCAAGGCAAGGCAAGGGTAACGGAAGACACGGCAAGGTAAAGGAAGGACAAGGCAAGGCACGGCATGGCAAGGCAAGGCAAGGCTAAGGCACGACAACGCAACGCTAGGCAATGCACGGCAAGGCAACGAAAGGCTAACGGAAGGCATGGCACAGCAAGGCAAGGCAATTCTAAGGCAAGGCAACGCAAGGCTAGGCAATGCACGGCAAGGCAAGGAAAGGGCAACAGTAGGAAAGGCAAGGCAAGGCAAAGCAAGGCATGGGAAGGGTAACGGAAGGCACGGCAATGAAAGGCAAGGCAAGCTAGGATAAGGCAAGGCAAGGCAAGGCAAGGCTACGGCACCACAACGGATGGCCAGGCAATGAACGACAAGGCAAGGAATCGGTAACGGAAAGCAAGGCAAGGGAAGACAAAGCAAGGCATGGCAAGGGTAACGGAAGACAGGGCAAGGTAAGGGAAGGACAAGGCAAGGCACGGCACGGCAAGGCAAGGCAAGGCTAAGGCACGACAACGCAAGGCTAGGCAATGCACAGCAAGGCAAGGAAAGGCTAACGGAATGCACGGCACGGCAAGGCAAGGCAAGGCTAAGGCACGAAAACTCAAGGCTAGAAAATGCACGGCAAGGCAAGGAAAGGGCAACGGAAGGCAAGGCAAGGAAGGGCAAATGAAGGCAAAGCAAGGGTAACGGAATTCACGGCAATGCAAGGCAAGCCAAGCTAAGCTAAGGCAAGGCAAGGCAAGGCTATGGCACGAGAACGGAAGGCTAGGCCATGTACGACAAGGCAAGGAATGGGAAACGGAAGGCAAGGCAAGGCAAGACAAAGCAAGGAAAGGCAACGGTAACGGAAGGCACGGCAATTTAAGGGAAGGACAAGGCAAGGCACGGCAAGGCAAGGCAAGGCTAAGGCACGACAACACAAGGCTAGGCAATGCACGGCAAGGCAAGGAAACGGTAACGGAAGGCAAGGCAAGGCAAGACAAAGCAAGGCAATGCAACGGTAATTGAAGGCACGGCAAGGCAAGGCAAACAAGTCAAGGCAAGGGTAACGGAAGGCACAGCAATGCAAGGCAAGGCAACCCAAAGCTATGGCAGAACGGAAGGCTAGGGAATGTACGACAAGGTAGTAAAACGGTAACGGAAGGCAAGGCAAGGCAATGCAAACCAAGGCAAGGCAAGGTTAATGCAAGGCACGGCAAGGCAAGGGAAGACAAGCAAGGCTAAGGCAAGGCAATGCATTTCTATGACACCACAACGGATGGCAAGGCAATGTACGACAAGGCAAGGAATCTATAACGGAACGCAAGGCAAGGAAAGGCAAAGCAAGGCAAGGCAAGGGTAACAGAAGACAGGGCAAGGTAAGGGAAGGACAAGGCAAGGCACGGCAAGGCAAGGCAAGGCAAGGCTAAGGCACGACAACGCAAGGCTAGGCAATGCACCGCAAGGCAAGGAAAGGCTAACGGAATGCACGGCACCGCAAGGCAAGGCAAGGCTAAGGCACGAAAACGCAAGGCTAGAAAATGCACGGCAAGGCAAGGAAAGGGCAACGGAAGGCAAGGCAAGGCAGGGCATATGAAGGCAACGCAAGGGTAACGGAATTTACGGCAATGCAAGGCAAGCCAAGCTAGGCTAAGGCAAGGCAAGGCAAGGCTATGGCACGAGAACGGAAGGCTAGGCCATGTACGACAAGGTAAGGAATGGGTAACGGAAGGCAAGGCAAGGCAAGACAAAGCAAGGAAAGTCAAAGGGAACGGAAGGCACGGCAATTTAAGGGAAGGACAAGGCAAGGCACGGCCAGGCAAGGCAAGGCTAAGGCACGACAACACAAGGTTAGGCAATGCACGGCAAGGCAAGGAAACGGTAACGGAAGTCAAGGCAAGGCAAGACAAACAAGGCAATGCAACGGTAATTGAAGGCACGGCAAGGCAAGGCAAACAAGGCAAGGCAAGGGTAACGGAAGGCACGGCAAGGCAAGGCAAGGGTATCGGAAGGCACAGCAATGCAAGGCAAGGCAACCCAAAGCTATGGCAGAACGGAAGGCTAGGGAATGTACGACAAGGCAATAAAAGGGTAACGGAAGGCAAG
Source organism: Macrotis lagotis (assembly GCF_037893015.1). Taxonomy (NCBI): domain Eukaryota; kingdom Metazoa; phylum Chordata; class Mammalia; order Peramelemorphia; family Peramelidae; genus Macrotis; species Macrotis lagotis. Next base: position 223,997 of record NW_027422054.1, on the reverse strand, counting down.
GCAAGGTAATGCAAACCAAGGCAAGGCAAGGGCAACGCAAGGCACGGCAAGGCAAGGGAAGAGAAGCAAGGCTAAGGCAAGGCAAGGAAAGGCTATGGCACCACAACGGATGGCAAGGCAATGTACGACAAGGCAAGGAATGGGTAACGGAAGGCAAGGCAAGGCAAGACAAAGCAAGGCAAGGCAAGGGTAACGGAAGACACGGCAAGGTAAGGGAAGGACAAGGCAAGGAACGCCAAGGCAAGGCAAGGCAAGGCTAAGGCATGAAAACGCAAGGTTAGGCAATGCACGGCAAGGCAACGAAAGGCTAACGGAAGGCATGGCACAGCCTGGCAAGGCAAGGCAAAGGCAAGGCAACGCAACGCTAGGCAATGCATGGCAAGGCAAGGAAAGGGCAAGGGAAGCCAAGGCAAGGCAAGGCCAAGCAAGGCATGGCAAGGGTCACGGAAGGCACGGCAATGCAAGGCAAGCCAAGCTAGGCTAAGGCAAGGCAAGGCAAGGCTATGGCACCACAACGGCTGGCAAGGTAATGTACGACAAGGGAAGGATTAGGTAACGGAAGGCAAGGCAAGGCAAGACAAAGCAAGGCAAGGCAAGTGTCACGGAAGTCACGGCAAGGTAAGGGAATGACAAGGCAAGGCACGGCAAGGAAAGGCAAGACAAGGCTAAGGCACGACAAAGCAAGGCTAGGCAATGCAGCGCAAGGCAAGGAAAGTGTAACTGAAGGCAATGCAAGGCAATGCAAAGCACGGCAAGGCAAGTGTAACGGAAGTCACGGCACGGCAAGGCAAGGCAAGGCCAAGGCAACGCAATGCATGGCTAGGCAATGAACGGCAAGGTAAGGAAAGTGTAAGGGAAGCAAGGCACGGCAAGGTCAAGAAAGGGAAGGCAAGGGTAACGGAAGACAAGGCAGGGCAAGGCAAAGCATGGCAAGGCTAGCCAATCAAGGCTAACGCAAGGCAAGGCAAGGCTATGGCACGACAACGCAAGCTTAGGTAATGCTCGGCAATGCAAGGAAAGGGTAATGGAAGGCAAGGCAAGGCAAGACAAAGCAAGGGAAGTCAAGGGTAACGGAAGGCACGGCAAGGTAAGGGTAGGACAAGGCAAGGCACTGCAAGCAAGGCAAGGCAAGGCTAAGTCACGACAACGCAAGGCTAGGCAATGCACGGCAAGACAAGGAAACGGTAACGCAAGGAAAGGCACGCTCAGGCAAGGCAAGGCTAAGGCACGACAAAGCAAGGCTACGCAATTCATGGCACGGTAAGGAAAGGGTAATGGAAGGCAAGGAATGAAAGGCAAATCAAGGCAAGGCAAGGGTAACGGAACACACGGCAAGGTAAGGGAAGGACAAGGGAAGGCACGGCAAGGCAAGGCAAGGCTAAATCATGACAAAGCAAGGCTAGGCAATGCACCGCAAGGCAACGCAAGGCTAGGCAATGCATGGCAAGGCAGGAGAGGGCAACGTAAGGCAAGGCAAGGCAAGGCCAAGGAAGGCATGGCAAAGGTAACGGAAGGCACGGCAATGCAAGGCAAGCCAAGCTAGGCTAAGGCAAGGCAAGGCAAGGCTATGGCACCACAACGGATGGCAAGGCAATGTACGACAAGGGAAGGAATCGGTAACGGAAGGCAAGGCAAGGCAAGACAAAGGAAGGCAAGGCAAGCTAATGGAAGACACGGCAAGGTAAGGGAAGGAAAAGGCAAGGTACGGCAAGGCAAGGGTAACGGAATTCACGGAAATGGAAGGCAAGCCAAGCTAGGCTAAGGCAAGGCAAGGCAAGGCTATGGCCACGAGAACGGAAGGCTAGGCCATGTACGACAAGGCAAGGAATGGGTAACGGAAGGCAAGGCAAGGGAAGACAAAGCAAGGCAAGGCAACGGTAACGGAAGGCACGGCAATGTAAGAGAAGGAGAAGGCAAGGCACGGCAAGGCAAGGCAAGGCTAAGGCACGAGAACACAAGGGAAGTCAATGCACGGCAAAGCAAGGAAACGGTAACGGAAGGCAAGGCAAGGCAAGGCTATGGCACCACAACGGATGGCAAGGCAATGTACGACAAGGCAAGGAATCGGTAACGGGAGGAAAGGCAAGGCAAGACAAAGCAAGGGAAGGCAATGGTAACGGAAGACACGGCAAGGTAAGGGAAGGACAAGGAAAGGCACGGCAAGGCAAGGCAAGGCTAAGGCATGACAACGCAATGCTAGGCAATGCATGGCAAGGCAACGGAAGGCTAACGGAAGGCATGGCACAGCAGGGCAAGGCAAGGCTAAGGCAAGGCAACGCAAGTCAAGGCAATGCATGGCAAGGCAAGGAAAGGGCAACGGAAGGCAAGGCAAGCCAAGGCAAAGCAAGCCATGGCAAGGCTAACGGAAGGCACGGCAATGCAATGCAAGCCAAGCTAGGATAAGGCAAGGCAAGGCAAGGCAAGGCTATGGCACCACAACGGATGGATAAGCAATGTACGACAACGAAAGGAATGTGTAAGAAAGCAAGGCATGGCAAGACAAGGCAAGGCAAGGCAAGGGTAACGGAAGACACGGCAAGGTAAAGGAAGGACAAGGCAAGGCATGGCATGGCAAGGGAAGGCAAGGCTAAGGCACGACAACGCAAGGCTAGGCAATTCACGGCAAGGCAAGGAAACGGTAATGGAAGGCAAGGCAAGGCAAGACAAAGCAAAGCAAGGCAACGGTAATGGAAGGCACGGCAAGGCAAGGCAAACAAGGCAAGGCAAGGGTAACCGAAGGCACGGCAAGGCAAGGCAAGGGTAACGGAAGGCACCGCAAGGCAAGGGAAGAGAAGCAAGGCTAAGGAATGGCAAGGCAATGCTATGGCACAACAACGGATGGCGAGGCACTGTAAGACAAGGCAAGGAATCGGGAACGGAAAGCAAGGCAAGGCAAGACAAAGCAAGGGAAGGCAAGGGTAACGGAAGACACGGGTAGGTTGGGGAAGGACAAGGCAAGGCACGGCAAGGCAAGGCAAGGCTAAGGCACGACAACGCAAGGCTAGGCAATGCACGGCAAGGCAAGGAAAGCCTAACGGAATACAAGGCACGGCAAGGCAAGGCAAGGCTAAGGTACGAAAACTCAAGGCTAGGAAATGAACGGCAAGGCAAGGAAAGGGCAACGGAAGGCAAGTCAAGTCAGGGCAAATGAAGGCAAGGCAAGGGTAACGGAAGACACGGCAAGGTAAGAGAAGGACAAAGCAAGGCACGGCATGGCAAGGCAAGGCAAGGCTAAGGCATGACAACGCAAGGCTAGCCAATGCAGGGCAAGGCAACGAAAGGCTAACGGAAGGCATGGGACTGCAGGGCAAGGCAAGGCTAAGGCAAGTCAACGCAAGCCTAGGCAATTCATGGCAAGGCAAGGAAAGGGCAACGGAAGCCAAGGCAAGGCAAGGCCAAGCAAGGTATTGCATGGTTAACGGAAGGCACGGCAATGCAAGACAAGCCAAGCTAGGCTAAGGCAAGGCAAGGAAATGCTATGGCACCACAGCGGTTGGCAAGGCAATGTACGACAAGGCAAGGAATCGGTAACGGAAGGCAAGGCAAGGCAAGACAAAGGAAGGCAAGGCAAGGGTAACGGAAGACACGGCAAGGTAAGGGAAGGACAAGGCAAGGCATGGCAATGCAAGGCAAGGCTAAGGCACGACAACGCAAGGCTAGGAAATTCACGGCAAGGCAAATAAAGCGTAACTCAAGGCAAGGCACAGCCAGGCAAGGCAAGGCTAAGGAATAACAACGCAAGCCTAAGCAATGGAAGGCAATGCAACGAAAGGGTAACGGAAGGCACGGCACGGCAAGACAAGGCAAAGCTAAGGCAAGGCAACGCAAGACTAGGCAATGCACGGCAAGGCAAGGAAAGGGCAACGGAAGGCAAGGCAAGGCAGGGCAAATCAAGGCAAGACATGATTAACGGAAGGCACAGCAATGCAAGGCAAGCCAAGCTGGGCTAAGGAAAGTCAAGGCAAGGCTATGGCACGACAACGGAAGGCAAGGCAATGTACGACAAGGCAAGGAATCGGTAACGGAAAGCAAGGCAAGGCAAGACAAAGCAAGGCAAGGCAAGGGTAACGGAAGGTACGGCAATGCAAGGCAAGCCAAGTAGGCTAAAGCAAGGCAAGGCAAGGCTATGGAAGAACGGAAGGCTAAGCTATGTACGACAAGGCAAGGAAAGCGCAACGGAACGCAAAGCAAGGCAATGCAAACCAAGGCAAGGCAAGTGTAACGGAACACACGGCAAGGTAAGGGAAGGACAAGGCAAGGCACGGCAAGGCACGGCAAGGCAAGGAAAGGCTAACGGAAGGCATGGCACAGCCGGGCAAGCTAAGGCTAAGGCAAGGCAACGCAACGCTAGGCAAGGCATGGCAAGGCAAAGAAAGGGCAACGGAAGGCAAGGCAAGGCAAGGCCAAGCAAGGCATGGCAAGGATAACGGAAGGCACGGCAATGCAAGGCAAGCCAAGCTAGGCTAAGGCAAGGCAAGGCAAGGCTATGGCACCACAACGGATGGCAAGGCAATGTACGACAAGCAAGGAATCGGTAACGGAAGGCAAGGCAAGGCAAGACAAAGCAAGGCAAGGCAAGGGTAACGGAACACACGGCAAGGTAAGGGAAGGACAAGGCAAGGCACGGCAAGGCAAGGCAAGGCTGAGGCACGAAAAAGCAAGGCTAGGCAATTCACGGCAAGGCAAGGGAAGCGTAACGGAAGGCAAGGCAAGGCAAGGGTAAAGCAAGGCACGGCAAGGCAAGGGAAGACAAGCTAGGCTAAGGCAAGGCAAGGCAAGTCTATGGCACGAGAACGGAAGGCTAGGCCATTTACGACAAGGCCAAAGAATGGGTAACGGAAGGCAATGCAAGGCAACACAAAGCAAGGCAAGGCAACGGTAACGGAAGGCACGGCAAGGTAAGGGAAGGAAAAGGCAAGGCACGGCAAGGGAAGGCAAGGCAAAGGCACGACAACACAAGGCTATGCAATGCACGGCAAGGCAAGGAAACGGTGACGGAAGGCAAGGCAAGGCAGCACAAAGTAAGGCAAGGCAACGGTAATTTAAGGCACGGCAAGGCAAGGCAAACAAGGCAAGGCAAGGGTAACGGAAGGCACGGCAAAGCAAGGCAAGGCAAGGCAAGGCTATGGCAGAACGGAAGGCTAGGCAATGTATGACAAGGCAATAAAAGGATAACGGAAAGCAAGGCAAGGGAATGCAAACCAAGCAAGGCAAGTGTAACGCAAGGCACGGCAAGGCAAGGGAAGTCAAGCAAGGCTAAGGCAAGGCAAGGCAAGGCTATGACACCACAACGGATGGCAAGGCAATGTACGACAAGGCAAGGAATCGGTAACGGAATGCAAGGCAAGGCAAGACAAAGCAAGGCAAGGCAAGGGTAACGGAAGACACGGCAAGGTAAGGGAAGGACAAGGCAAGGCACGGCATGGCAAGGCAAGGCAAGTCTAAGGCATGACAACACAAGGCTAGCCAATGCAGGGCAATGCAACGAAAGGCTAACGGAAGGCATGGGACTGCATGGCAAGGCAAGGCTAAGGCAAGGCAACGCAAGCCTAGGCAATTCATGGAAAGGCAAGGAAAGGGCAACGGAAGCCAAGGCAAGGCAAGGCCAAGCAAGGCATTGCTTGGTTAACAGAAGGCACGGCAATGCAAGACAAGCCAAGCTAGGCTTAGGCAAGGCAAGGCAATGCTGTGGCACCACAGCGGTTGGCAAGGCAATGTACGACAAGACAAGGAATCGGTAACGGAAGGCAAGGCAAGGCAAGACAAAGGAAGGCAAGGCAAGGGTAACGGAAGACACGGCAAGGTAAGGGAAGGACAAGGCAAGGCATGGCAAGGCAAGGCAAGGCTTAGGCACGACAACGCAAGGCAAAGCTAAGGCAACGCAACGCAAGACTAGGCAATGCACGGCAAGGCAAGGAAAGGGCAACGGAAGGCAAGGCAAGGCAGGGCAAATCAAGGCAAGACATGATTAACGGAAGGCACAGCAATGCAAGGCAAGCCAAGCTGGGCTAAGGAAAGTCAAGGCAAGGCTATGGCACGACAACGGAAGGCAAGGCAATGTACGACAAGGCAAGGAATCGGTAACGGAAAGCAAGGCAAGGCAAGACAAAGCAAGGCAAGGCAAGGGTAACGGAAGGTACGGCAATGCAAGGCAAGCCAAGCTAGGCTAAAGCAAGGCAAGGCAAGGCTATGGCAGAACGGAAGGCTAGGCTATGTACGACAAGGCAAGGAAAGGGCAAAGGAACGCAAAGCAAGGCAATGCAAACCAAGGCAAGGCAAGTGTAACGGAACACACGGCAAGGTAAGGGAAGGACAAGGCAAGGCACGGCAAGGCACGGCAAGGCTAAGGCACGACAACGCAAGGCTAGGCAATTCACGGCAAGGCAAGGAAAGGCTAACGGAAGGCATGGCACAGCCGGGCAAGGCAAGGCTAAGGCAAGGCAACGCAACGCTAGGCAAGGCATGGCAAGGCAAAGAAAGGGCAACGGAAGGCAAGGCAAGGCAAGGCCAAGCAAGGCATGGCAAGCATAACGGAAGGCACGGCAATGCAAGGCAAGCCAAGCTAGGCTAAGGCAAGGCAAGGCAAGGCTATGGCACCACAACGGATTGCAAGGCAATGTACGACAAGGCAAGGAATCGGTAACGGAATGCAAGGGAAGGCAAGACAAAGCAAGGCAAGGCAAGGGTAACGGAAGACACGGCAAGGTAAGGGAAGGACAAGGCAAGGCACGGCATGGCAAGGCAAGGCAAGTCTAAGGCATGACAACACAAGGCTAGCCAATGCAGGGCAAGGCAACGAAAGGCTAACGGAAGGCATGGGACTGCAGGGCAAGGCAAGGCTAAGGCAAGGCAACGCAAGCCTAGGCAATTCATGGAAAGGCAAGGAAAGGGCAACGGAAGCCAAGGCAAGGCAAGGCCAAGCAAGGCATTGCTTGGTTAACGGAAGGCACGGCAATGCAAGACAAGCCAAGCTAGGCTTAGGCAAGGCAAGGCAATGCTGTGGCACCACAGCGGTTGGCAAGGCAATGTACGACAAGACAAGGAATCGGTAACGGAAGGCAAGGCAAGGCAAGACAAAGGAAGGCAAGGCAAGGGTAACGGAAGACACGGCAAGGTAAGGGAAGGACAAGGCAAGGCATGGCAAGGCAAGGCAAGGCTTAGGCACGACAACGCAAGGCAAAGCTAAGGCAACGCAACGCAAGACTAGGCAATGCACGGCAAGGCAAGGAAAGGGCAACGGAAGGCAAGGCAAGGCAGGGCAAATCAAGGCAAAACATGATTAACGGAAGGCACAGCAATGCAAGGCAAGCCAAGCTGGGCTAAGGAAAGTCAAGGCAAGGCTATGGCACGACAACGGAAGGCAAGGCAATGTACGACAAGGCAAGGAATCGGTAACGGAAAGCAAGGCAAGGCAAGACAAAGCAAGGCAAGGCAAGGGTAACGGAAGGTACGGCAATGCAAGGCAAGCCAAGCTAGGCTAAAGCAAGGCAAGGCAAGGCTATGGCAGAACGGAAGGCTAGGCTATGTACGACAAGGCAAGGAAAGGGCAAAGGAACGCAAAGCAAGGCAATGCAAACCAAGGCAAGGCAAGTGTAACGGAACACACGGCAAGGTAAGGGAAGGACAAGGCAAGGCACGGCAAGGCACGGCAAGGCTAAGGCACGACAACGCAAGGCTAGGCAATTCACGGCAAGGCAAGGAAAGGCTAACGGAAGGCAAGGCAAGGCAAGGGTAAAGCAAGGCACGGCAAGGCAAGGGAAGACAAGCAAGGCTAAGGAAAGTCAAGGCAAGGCTAAGGCAAGATAACGCAAGGCTAGGCAATTTACGGCAAGGCAAGGAAAGCGTAACTCAAGGCAAGGCACGGCCAGGCAAGGGAAGGCTAAGGAACGACAACGCAAGGCTAAGCAATGGAAGGCAAGGCAACGAAAGGTTAACGGAAGGCACGGCACGGCAAGGCAAGGCAAAGCTAAGGCAACGCAACGCAAGACTAGGCAATGCACGGCAAGGCAAGGAAAGGGCAACGGAAGGCAAGGCAACGCAGGGCAAATCAAGGCAAGACATGATTAACGGAAGGCACGGCAATGCAAGGCAAGCCAAGGTAGCCGAATGCAAGGTAAGGCTATGGCAGAACGGAAGGCTAGGCAATGTACGAAAAGGCAAGGAAAGGGTAACGGAAGCAAGGCAAGGCAATGCAAAGCAAGGCAAGGCAAGAGTAACGCAAGGCACGGCAAGGCAAGGGAAGACAAGCAAGTCTAAGGAATGGGAAGGCAAGGCTATGGCACCACAACGGATGGCAAGGCAATGTACGACAAGGCAAGGAATCGGTAACGGAAAGCAAGGCACGGCAAGACAAAACAAGGCAAGGCAAGGGTAACGGATGACACGGCAAGGTAAAGGAAGGACAAGGCAAGGCACGGCACGGCAAGTCAAGGCAAGGCTAAGGCACGACAACGCAAGGCTAGGCAATCCACGGCAAGACATCCAAAGGCTAACGGAAGGCATGGCACAGCAAGGCAAGGCAAGGCTAAGGCAAGGCAACGCAAGGCTAGGCGATGCACGGCAAGGCAAGGAAATGGCAACAGAAGGCAAGGCAAGGCAAGGCAAAGCAAGGAATGGCAAGGGTAACGGAAGGCACGGCAATGCAAGGCAAGGCAAGCTAGGCTAAGGCAAAGCAATGCAAGGCTATGGCACCACAACGGATGGCAAGGCAATGTACGACAAGGCAAGGAATCGGTAACGGAAGGCAAGGCAAGGCAAGAAAAAGCAAGGGAAGGCAAGGGTAACGGAGACACGGCAAGTTAAGGGAAGGACAAGGCAAGGCACGGCAAGGCAAGGCAAGGCTAAGGCACGACAACGCAAGGCTAGGCAATATACGGCAAGGCAAGGAAAGGCTAACGGAATGCAAAGCACGGCAAGGCATGGCAAGGCTAAGGCACGAAAACTCAAGGATAGAAAATGCACGGCAAGGCAAGGAAAGGGCAATGGAAGGCAAGGCAAGGCAGGGCAAATGAAGGTATGGCAAGGGCAACGGAATGCACGGCAATGCAAGGCAAGCCAAGCTAGGCTAAGGCAAGGCAAGGCAAGTCTATGGCACGAGAACGGACGGCTAGGCCATGTACGACAAGGCCAAAGAATGGGTAACGGAATGCAAGGCAACGCAAGACAAAGCAAGGCAAGGCAACGGTAACGGAAGGCACGGCAAGGTAAGGGAAGGACAAGGCAAGGCACGGCAAGGGAAGGCAAGGCAAAGGCACGACAACACAAGGCTATGCAATGCACGGCAAGGCAAGGAAACGGTGACGGAAGGCAAGGCAAGGCAACACAAAGTAAGGCAAGGCAACGGTAATTTAAGGCACGGCAAGGCAAGGCAAACAAGGCAAGGCAAGGGTAACGGAAGGCACGGCAAAGTCAGGCAAGGCAAGGCAAGGCTATGGCAGAACGGAAGGCTAGGCAATGTATGACAAGGCAATAAAAGGATAACGGAAAGCAAGGCAAGGGAATGCAAACCAAGCAAGGCAAGTGTAACGCAAGGCACGGCAAGGCAAGGGAAGTCAAGCAAGGCTAAGGCAAGGCAAGGCAAGGCTATGGCACCACAACGGATGGCAAGGCAATGTACGACAAGGCAAGGAATCGGTAACGGAATGCAAGGCAAGGCAAGACAAAGCAAGGCAAGGCAAGGGTAACGGAAGACACGGCAAGGTAAGGGAAGGACAAGGCAAGGCACGGCATGGCAAGGCAAGGCAAGTCTAAGGCATCACAACACAAGGCTAGCCAATGCAGGGCAAGGCAACGAAAGGATAAAGGAAGGCATGGGACTGCAGGGCAAGGCAAGGCTAAGGCAAGGCAACGCAAGCCTAGGCAATTCATGGAAAGGCAAGGAAAGGGCAACGGAAGCCAAGGCAAGGCAAGGCCAAGCAAGGCATTGCTTGGTTAACGGAAGGCACGGCAATGCAAGACAAGCCAAGCTAGGCTTAGGCAAGGCAAGGCAATGCTGTGGCACCACAGCGGTTGGCAAGGCAATGTACGACAAGGCAAGGAATCGGTAACGGAAGGCAAGGCAAGGCAAGACAAAGGAAGGCAAGGCAAGGGTAACGGAAGGTACGGCAATGCAAGGCAAGCCAAGCTAGGCTAAAGCAAGGCAAGGCAAGGCTATGGCAGAACGGAAGGCTAGGCTATGTACGACAAGGCAAGGAAAGGGCAAAGGAACGCAAAGCAAGGCAATGCAAACCAAGGCAAGGCAAGTGTAACGGAACACACGGCAAGGTAAGGGAAGGACAAGGCAAGGCACGGCAAGGCACGGCAAGGCTAAGGCACGACAACGCAAGGCTAGGCAATTCACGGCAAGGCAAGGAAAGGCTAACGGAAGGCATGGCACAGCCGGGCAAGGCAAGGCTAAGGCAAGGCAACGCAACGCTAGGCAAGGCATGGCAAGGCAAAGAAAGGGCAACGGAAGGCAAGGCAAGGCAAGGGCAAGCACGGCATGGCAAGCATAACGGAAGGCACGGCAATGCAAGGCAAGCCAAGCTAGGCTAAGGCAAGGCAAGGCAAGGCTATGGCACCACAACGGATGGCAAGGCAATGTACGACAAGGCAAGGAATCGGTAACGGAAGGCAAGGCAAGGCAAGACAAAGGAAGGCAAGGCAAGGGTAACGGAAGTCACGGCAAGATAAGGGAAGGACAAGGCAAGGCATGGCAAGGCAAGGCAAGGCTAAGGCACGACAACGCAAGGCTAGGCAATTCACGGCAAGGCAAGGAAAGGGTAACGGAAGGCAAGGCAAGGCAAGGGTAAAGCAAGGCACGGCAAGGCAAGGGAAGACAACCAAGGCTAAGGAAAGGCAAGGCAAGGCTAAGGCACGACAACGCAAGGCTAGGCAATTCACGGCAAGGCAAATAAAGCGTAACTCAAGGCAAGGCACGGCCAGGCAAGGCAAGGCTAAGGAATGACAACGCAAGCCTAAGCAATGGAAGCAAGGCAACGAAAGGGTAACGGAAGGCACGGCACGGCAAGACAAGGCAAAGCAAGGCAAGGGTAACGGAACACTCCGCAAATTAAGGGAAGGACAAGGCAAGACACGGCAAGGCAAGGCAAGGCAAGGCTAAGGCACGACAACGCAAGGCTAGGCAATTCACGGTAAGGGAAGGAAAGGGTAACGGAAGGCAAGGCAAGGCAAGGGTAAAGCAAGGCACGGCAAGGCAAGGGAAGACAAGAAAGGCTAAGGAAAGGCAAGGCAAGTCTATGGCACCACAACGGATGGCAAGGCAATGTACGACAACGCAAGGAATCTGTAAAAAGCAAGGCAAGGCAAGACAAATCAAGGCAAGGCAAGGGTAACGGAAGACACGGCAAGTTAAAGGAAGGACAAGGCAAGGCACGACATGGCAAGGCAAGGCAAGGCTATGTCACGACAACGCAAGGCTAGGCAATGCACGGCAAGGCAAGGAAAGGCTAACGGAATGCAAGGCACGGCAAGGCAAGGCAAGGCTAAGGCAAGAAAACGCAAGGCTAGAAAATGCGCGGCAAGGCAAGGAAAGGGCAACGGAAGGCAAGGCAAGGCAGGGCAAATGAAGGCAACGCAAGGGTAATGGAATTCACGGCAATGCAAGGTAAGCCAAGCTAGGCTAAGGCAAGCAAGGCAAGGCTATGGCACGAAAACTGAAGGCTAGGCCATGTACGACAAGACAAGGAATGGGTAACGGAAGGCAAGGCAAGGCAAGACAAAGCAAGGCAAGGCAAAGGTAACGGAAGGCACGGCAATGTAAGGGAAGGACAAGGCAAGGCACGGCAAGGCAAGGCAAGGCTAAGGCACGACAACACAAGGCTAGGCAATACACGGCAAGGCAAGGAAATGGTAACGGAAGGCAAGGCAAGGCAAGACAAAGCAAGGCAAGGAAACGGTAATGGAAGGCACAACAAGGCAAGGCAAACAAGGCAAGGCAAGGGTAACGGAAGGCACGGCAAGGCAAGGCAAGGTTAACGCAAGGCACGACAAGGCAAGGGAAGACAATGCAAACCAAGGCAAGGCAAGGTTAACGCAAGGCACGACAAGGCAAGGGCAGACAAGCAAGGTTAAGGCAAGGCAAGGCAAGGCTATGGCACCACAACGGATGGCAAGGCAATGTACGACAAGGCAAGGAATCGGTAACGGAAGGCAAGGCAAGGCAAGACAAAGCAAGGCAAGACATGATTAACGGAAGGCACAGCAATGCAAGGCAAGCCAAGCTGGGCTAAGGCAAGGCAAGGCAAGGCTATGGCACGACAACAGAAGGCAAGGAAATGTACGACAAGGCAAAGAATCGGTAACGGAAAGCAAGGCAAGGCAAGACAAAGCAAGGCAAGGCAAGGGTAACGGAAGACACGGCAAGGTAAAGGAAGGACAAGGCAAGGCACGGCATGGCAAGGCAAGGCAAGGCTAAGGCACGACAACGCAACGCTAGGCAATGCACGGCAAGGCAATGAAAGGCTAACGGAAGGCATGGCACAGCAAGGCAAGGCAATTCTAAGGCAAGGCAACGCAAGGCTAGGCAATGCACGGCAAGGCAAGGAAAGGGCAACAGTAGGAAAGGCAAGGCAAGGCAAAGCAAGGCATGGGAAGGGTAACGGAAGGCACGGCAATGAAAGGCAAGGCAAGCTAGGATAAGGCAAGGCAAGGCAAGGCAAGGCTACGGCACCACAACGGATGGCCAGGCAATGAACGACAAGGCAAGGAATCGGTAACGGAAAGCAAGGCAAGGGAAGACAAAGCAAGGCAAGGCAAGTGTAACGGAAGACACGGCAAGGTAAGGGAAGGACAAGGCAAGGCACGGCAAGGCAAGGCAAGGCAAGGCTAAGGCACGACAACGCAAGGCTAGGCAATGCACAGCAAGGCAAGGAAAGGTAACGGAATGCACGGCACGGCAAGGCAAGGCAAGGCTAAGGCACGAAAACGCAAGGCTAGAAAATGCACGGCAAGGCAAGCAAAGGGCAACGGAAGGCAAGGCAAGGAAGGGCAAATGAAGGCAAAGCAAGGGTAACGGAATTCACGGCAATGCAAGGCAAGCCAAGCTAAGCTAAGGCAAGGCAAGGCAAGGCTATGGCACGAGAACGGAAGGCTAGGCCATGTACGACAAGGCAAGGAATGGGTAACGGAAGGCAAGGCAAGGCAAGACAAAGCAAGGAAAGGCAACGGTAACGGAAGGCACGGCAATTTAAGGGAAGGACAAGGCAAGGCACGGCAAGGCAAGGCAAGGCTAAGGACCGACAACACAAGGCTAGGCAATGCACGGCAAGGCAAGGAAACGGTAACGGAAGGCAAGGCAAGGCAAGACAAAGCAAGGCAATGCAACGGTAATTGAAGGCACGGCAAGGCAAGGCAAACAAGTCAAGGCAAGGGTAAAGGAAGGCACAGCAATGCAAGGCAAGGCAACCCAAAGCTATGGCAGAACGGAAGGCTAGGGAATGTACGACAAGGTAGTAAAAGGGTAACGGAAGGCAAGGCAAGGCAATGCAAACCAAGGCAAGGCAAGGTTAATGCAAGGCACGGCAAGGCAAGGGAAGACAAGCAAGGCTAAGGCAAGGCAATGCATTTCTATGACACCACAACGGATGGCAAGGCAATGAACGACAAGGCAAGGAATCTATAACGGAACGCAAGGCAAGGAAAGGCAAAGCAAGGCAAGGCAAGGGTAACAGAAGACAGGGCAAGGTAAGGGAAGGACAAGGCAAGGCACGGCAAGGCAAGGCAAGGCAAGGCTAAGGCACGACAACGCAAGGCTAGGCAATGCACCGCAAGGCAAGGAAAGGCTAACGGAATGCACGGCACGGCAAGGCAAGGCAAGGCTAAGGCACGAAAACGCAAGGCTAGAAAATGCACGGCAAGGCAAGGAAAGGGCAACGGAAGGCAAGGCAAGGCAGGGCATATGAAGGCAACGCAAGGGTAACGGAATTTACGGCAATGCAAGGCAAGCCAAGCTAGCCTAAGGCAAGGCAAGGCAAGGCTATGGCACGAGAACGGAAGGCTAGGCCATGTACGACAAGGCAAGGAATGGGTAACGGAAGGCAAGGCAAGGCAAGACAAAGCAAGGAAAGTCAAAGGGAACGGAAGGCACGGCAATTTAAGGGAAGGACAAGACAAGGCACGGCAAGGCAAGGCAAGGCTAAGGCACGACAACACAAGGTTAGGCAATGCACGGCAAGGCAAGGAAACGGTAACGGAAGTCAAGGCAAGGCAAGACAAACAAGGCAATGCAACGGTAATTGAAGGCACGGCAAGGCAAGGCAAACAAGGCAAGGCAAGGGTAACGGAAGGCACGGCAAGGCAAGGCAAGGTTATCGGAAGGCACAGCAATGCAAGGCAAGGCAACCCAAAGCTATGGCAGAACGGAAGGCTAGGGAATGTACGACAAGGCAATAAAAGGGTAACGGAAGGCAAGGCAAGGCAATGCAAACCAAGGCAAGGCAAGGGCAACGCAAGGCACGGCAAGGCAAGGGAAGAGAAGCAAGGCTAAGGCAAGGCAAGGAAAGGCTATGGCACCACAACGGATGGCAAGGCAATGTACGACAAGGCAAGGAATGGGTAACGGAAGGCAAGGCAAGGCAAGACAAAGCAAGGCAAGGCAAGGGTAACGGAAGACACGGCAAGGTAAGGGAAGGACAAGGCAAGGAACGCCAAGGCAAGGCAAGGCAAGGCTAAGGCATGAAAACGCAAGGTTAGGCAATGCATGGCAAGGCAACGAAAGGCTAACGGAAGGCATGGCACAGCCTGGCAAGGCAAGGCAAAGGCAAGGCAACGCAACGCTAGGCAATGCATGGCAAGACAAGGAAAGGGCAAGGGAAGCCAAGGCAAGGCAAGGCCAAGCAAGGCATGGCAAGGGTCACGGAAGGCACGGCAATGCAAGGCAAGCCAAGCTAGGCTAAGGCAAGGCAAGGCAAGGCTATGGCACCACAACGGCTGGCAAGGCAATGTACGACAAGGGAAGGATTAGGTAACGGAAGGCAAGGCAAGGCAAGACAAAGCAAGGCAAGGCAAGTGTCACGGAAGTCACGGCAAGGTAAGGGAATGACAAGGCAAGGCACGGCAAGGAAAGGCAAGACAAGGCTAAGGCATGACAAAGCAAGGCTAGGCAATGCAGCGCAAGGCAAGGAAAGTGTAACTGAAGGCAATGCAAGGCAATGCAAAGCACGGCAAGGCAAGTGTAACGGAAGTCACGGCACGGCAAGGCAAGGCAAGGCCAAGGCAACGCAACGCATGGCTAGGCAATGAACGGCAAGGTAAGGAAATTGTAAGGGAAGCAAGGCACGGCAAGGTCAAGAAAGGGAAGGCAAGGGTAACGGAAGACAAGGCAGGGCAAGGCAAAGCAAGGCAAGGCCAGCCAATCAAGGCTAAGGCAAGGCAAGGCAAGTCTATGGCACGACAACGCAAGCCTAGGTAATGCTCGGCAATGCAAGGAAAGGGTAATGGAAGGCAAGGCAAGGCAAGACAAAGCATGGGAAGTCAAGGGTAACGGAGGGCACGGCAAGGTAAGGGTAGGGCAAGGCAAGATACGGCAAGCAAGGCAAGGCAAGGCTACGGCACGACAACGCAAGGCTAGGCAATGCACGGCAAGACAAGGAAACCGTAACGCAAGGAAAGGCACGCTCAGGCAAGGCAAGGCTAAGGCACGACAAAGCATGGCTACGCAATTCATGGCACGGTAAGGAAAGGGTAATGGAAGGCAAGGAATGTAAGGCAAAGCAAGGCAAGGCAAGGGTAACGGAAGGCACGGCAAGGCAAGGGAAGACAAGCAAGGCTAAGTCAAGGCAAGGCAAGGCTATGGCACCACAACGGTTGGCAAGGCAATGGACAACAAGGCAAGGAATCGGTAACGGACCGCAAGGCAAGGCAAGACAAAGCAAGGCAAGGCAAGGGTAACGGAACACACGGCAAGGTAAGGGAAGGACAAGGCAAGGCACGGCAAGGCAAGGCAAGGCAAGGCTAAATCATGACAAAGCAAGGCTAGGCAATGCACCGCAAGGCAATGCAAGGCTAGGCAATGCATGGCAAGGCAGGAGAGGGCAACGTAAGGCAAGGCAAGGCAAGGCCAAGGAAGGCATGGCAAAGGTAACGGAAGGCACGGCAATGCAAGGCAAGCCAAGCTAGGCTAAGGCAAGGCAAGGCAAGGCTATGGCACCACAACGGATTGCAAGGCAATGTACGACAAGGGAAGGAATCGGTAACGGAAGGCAAGGCAAGGCAAGACAAAGGAAGGCAAGGCAAGCTAATGGAAGACACGGCAAGGTAAGGGAAGGAAAAGGCAAGGCACGGCAAGGCAAGGGTAACGGAATTCACGGAAATGGAAGGCAAGCCAAGCTAGGCTAAGGCAAGGCAAGGCAAGGCTATGGCCACGAGAACGGAAGGCTAGGCCATGTACGACAAGGCAAGGAATGGGTAACGGAAGGCAAGGAAAGGGAAGACAAAGCAAGGCAAGGCAACGGTAACGGAAGGCACGGCAATGTAAGAGAAGGACAAGGCAAGGCACGGCAAGGCAAGGCAAGGCTAAGGCACGAGAACACAAGGGAAGTCAATGCACGGCAAAGCAAGGAAACGGTAACGGAAGGCAAGGCAAGGCAAGGCTATGGCACCACAACGGATGGCAAGGCAATGTACGACAAGGCAAGGAATCGGTAACGGGAGGAAAGGCAAGGCAAGACAAAGCAAGGGAAGGCAATGGTAACGGAAGACACGGCAAGGTAAGGGAAGGACAAGGAAAGGCACGGCAAGGCAAGGCAAGGCAAGGCTAAGGCATGACAACGCAATGCTAGGCAATGCATGGCAAGGCAACGGAAGGCTAACGGAAGGCATGGCACAGCAGGGCAAGGCAAGGCTAAGGCAAGGCAACGCAAGTCAAGGCAATGCATGGCAAGGCAAGGAAAGGGCAACGGAAGGCAAGGCAAGCCAAGGCAAAGCAAGGCATGGCAAGGCTAACGGAAGGCACGGCAATGCAATGCAAGCCAAGCTAGGATAAGGCAAGGCAAGGCAAGGCAAGGCTATGGCACCACAACGGATGGATAAGCAATGTACGACAACGAAAGGAATCTGTAAGAAAGCAAGGCAAGGCAAGACAAAGCAAGGCAAGGCAAGGGTAACGGAAGACACGGCAAGGTAAAGGAAGGACAAGGCAAGGCATGGCATGGTAAGGGAAGGCAAGGCTAAGGCACGACAACGCAAGGCTAGGCAATTCACGGCAAGGCAAGGAAACGGTAATGGAAGGCAAGGCAGGGCAAGACAAAGCAAAGCAAGGCAACGGTAATGGAAGGCACGGCAAGGCAAGGCAAACAAGGCAAGGCAAGGGTAACCGAAGGCACGGCAAGGCAAGGCAAGGGTAACGGAAGGCACCGCAAGGCAAGGGAAGAGAAGCAAGGCTAAGGAATGGCAAGGCAATGCTATGGCACAACAACGGATGGCGAGGCAATGTAAGACAAGGGAAGGAATTGGGAACGGAAAGCAAGGCAAGGCAAGACAAAGCAAGGGAAGGCAAGGGTAACGGTAGACACGGGTAGGTAGGGGAAGGACAAGGCAAGGCACGGCAAGGCAAGGCATGGCTAAGGCACGACAACGCATGGCTAGGCAATGCACGGCAAGGCAAGGAAAGCCTAACGGAATACAAGGCACGGCAAGGCAAGGCAAGGCTAAGGTACGAAAACTCAAGGCTAGGAAATGAACGGCAAGGCAAGGAAAGGGCAACGGAAGGCAAGTCAAGTCAGGGCAAATGAAGGCAAGGCAAGGGTAACGGAAGACACGGCAAGGTAAGAGAAGGACAAAGCAAGGCACGGCATGGCAAGGCAAGGCAAGGCTAAAGCATGACAACGCAAGGCTAGCCAATGCAGGGCAAGGCAACGAAAGGCTAACGGAACGCATGGCACTGCAGGGCAAGGCAAGGCTAAGGCAAGTCAACGCAAGCCTAAGCAATTCATGGCAAGGCAAGGAAAGGGCAACGGAAGGCAAGGGAAGGCAAGACAAAGGAAGTCAATGCAAGGGTAACGGAAGACACGGCACGACAAGGCAATGCCAGCCGATCAAGGCTAAGGCAAGAGAAGGCAAGGCTATGGCACGACAAAGCAAGTCGAGGTAATGGTCGGCAATGCACGGAAAGGGTAACGGAAGGCAAGGCAAGGCAGGGCAAAGCAAGGGAACGCAAGGATAACGGAAGGAAAGGCAAGGCAAGGCAAAGCAAGGCAAGGCAAGGGTAACGGAAGGCACGGCAAGGTAAGGGAAGGACAAGGCAAGGCACGGCAAGGCAAGGCAAGGCAAAGGCACGACAACACAAGGCTAGGCAATGCACGGCAAGGCAAGGAAACGGTGACGGAAGGCAAGGCAAGGCAAGACAAAGCAAGGCAAGGCAACGGTAATGGAAGGCACGGCAAGGCAAGGCAAACAAGGCAAGGCAAGGGTAACGGAAGGCACGGCAAGGCAAGGCAAGGGTAACGGAAGGCACGGCAAAGCAAGGCAAGGCAAGGCAAGGCTATGGCAGAACGGAAGGCTAGGCAATGTATGACAAGGCAATAAAAGGATAACGGAAAGCAAGGCAAGGCAATGCAAACCAAGGCAAGGCAAGTGTAACGCAAGGCACGGCAAGGCAAGGGAAGTCAAGCAAGGCTAAGGCAAGGCAAGGCAAGGCTATGGCACCACAACGGATGGCAAGGCAATGTACGACAAGCAAGGAATCGGCAACGGAAGGCAAGGCAAGGCAAGACAAAGCAAGGCAAGGCAAGGGTAACGGAAGACACGGCAAGGTAAGGGAAGGACAAGGCAAGGCACGGCATGGCAAGGCAAGGCAAGGCTAAGGCATGAAAACGCAAGGCTAGCCAATGCACGGCAAGGCAACGAAAGGCTAACGGAAGGCATGGCACTGCAGGGCAAGCCAAGGCTAAGGCAAGTCAACGCAAGCCTAAGCAATTCATGGCAAGGCAAGGAAAGGGCAACGGAAGGCAAGGGAAGGCAAGACAAAGGAAGTCAATGCAAGGGTAACGGGAGACACGGAAAGGTATGGGAAGGACAAAGCAAGGCATGGCAAGGCAAGGCAAGGCTAAGGCACGACAACGCAAGGCTAGGCAATTCACGGCAAAGCAAGGAAAGGGTAACGGAAGGCAAGGCAAGGCAAGGGTAAAGCAAGGTACGGCAAGGCAAGGGAAGACAAGCAAGGCTAAGGAAATGCAAGGCAAGGCTAAGGCACGACAACGCAAGGCTAGGCAATTCACGGCAAGGCAAGGAAAGCGTAACTCAAGGCCAGGCACGGCCAGGCAAGGCAAGGCTAAGGAACGACAACGCAAGCCTAAGCAATGGAAGGCAATGCAACGAAAGGGTAACCGAAGTCACGGCACGGCAAGACAAGGCAAAGCTAAGGCAAGGCAACGCAAGACTAGGCAATGCTCGGCAAGGCAAGGAAAGGAAAACGGAAGGCAAGGCAATGCAGGGCAAATCAAGGCAAGACATGATTAACGGAAGGTACAGCAATGCAAGGCAAGCCAAGCTGGGCTAAGGAAAGGCAAGGCAAGGCTATGGCACGAAAACGCAAGGCTAGAAAATGCACGGCAAGGCAAGGAAAGGGCAACGGAAGGCAAGGCAAGGCAGGGCAAATGAAGGCAACGCAAGGGTAACGGAATTCAAGTCAATGCAAGGGAAGCCAAGCTAGGCTAAGGCAAGGCAAGGCAAGGCTATGGCACGAGAACGGAAGGCTAGGCCATGTACGACAAGGCAAGGAATGGGTAACGGAAGGCAAGGCAAGGCAAGACAAAGCAATGCAAGGCAACGGTAACGGAAGGCACGGCAATTTAAGGGAAGGACAAGGCACGGCAAGGCAAGGCAAGGCAAGGCTAAGGCACGACAACACAAGGCTAGGCAATGCACGGCAAGGCAAGGAAACGGTAACGGAAGGCAAGGCAAGGCAAGACAAAGCAAGGCAAGGCAACGGTAATGGAAGGCACGGCAAGGCAAGGCAAACAAGGCAAGGCAAGGGTAACGTAAGGCACGGCAAGGCAAGGCAAGGGTTACGGAAGGCACGGCAATGAAAGGCAAGCCAAGCTAGGCTAAAGCAAGGCAAGGCAAGGCTATGGCAGAACGGAAGGCTAGGCAATGTACGACAAGGCAAGGAAAGGGTAACGGAAGGCAAGGCAAGGGAAGGGTAACGAACGGCACGGCAAGGCAAGGGAAGAAAAGCAAGGCTAAGGAAAGGCAAGGCAAGGATATGGCACGACAACGCAAATCTAGGCAATGCACGGCAAGGCAAGGCAAGGCAAGGGTAACGGAAGGCAAGGCAAGGCAAGACAAAGCAAGGCAAGGCAAGGGTAACGGAACACACGGCAAGGTAAGGGAAGGACAAGGCAAGGCACGGCAAGGCAAGGCAAGGCAAGGCTAAATCATGACAACGCAAGGCTAGGCAATGCACCGCAAGGCAACGAAAGGCTGAGGGAAGGCATGGCACAGCAGGGCAAGGCAACGCAAGGCTAGGCAATGCATGGCAAGGCAGGAGAGGGCAACGTAAGGCAAGGCAAGGCAAGGCCAAGGAAGGCATGGCAAAGGTAACGGAAGGCACGGCAATGCAAGGCAAGCCAAGCTAGGCTAAGGCAAGGCAAGGCAAGGCTATGGCACCACAACCAATGGCAAGGCAATGTACGACAAGGGAAGGAATCGGTAACGGAAGGCAAGGCAAGGCAAGACAACGCAAGGCAAGGCAAGGGTAATGGAAGACACGGCAATGTAAGGGAAGGAAAAGGCAAGGCACGGCAAGGCAAGGGTAACGGAATTCACGGAAATGGAAGGCAAGCCAAGCTAGGCTAAGGCAAGGCAAGGCAAGGCTATGGCACGAGAACGGAAGGCTAGGCCATGTACGACAAGGCAAGGAATGGGTAACGGAAGGCAAGGCAAGGCAAGACAAAGCAAGGAAAGGCAACGGTAACGGAAGGCACGGCAATTTAAGGGAAGGACAAGGCAAGGCACGGCAAGGAAAGGCAAGGCTAAGGACCGACAACACAAGGCTAGGCAATGCACGGCAAGGCAAGGAAACGGTAACGGAAGGCAAGGCAAGGCAAGACAAAGCAAGGCAATGCAACGGTAATTGAAGGCACGGCAAGGCAAGGCAAACAAGTCAAGGCAAGGGTAACGGAAGGCACAGCAATGCAAGGCAAGGCAACCCAAAGCTATGGTAGAACGGAAGGCTAGGGAATGTACGACAAGGTAGTAAAAGGGTAACGGAAGGCAAGGCAAGGCAATGCAAACCAAGGCAAGGCAAGGTTAATGCAAGGCACGGCAAGGCAAGGGAAGACAAGCAAGGCTAAGGCAAGGCAATGCATTTCTATGACACCACAACGGATGGCAAGGCAATGTACGACAAGGCAAGGAATCTATAACGGAACGCAAGGCAAGGAAAGGCAAAGCAAGGCAAGGCAAGGGTAACAGAAGACAGGGCAAGGTAAGGGAAGGACAAGGCAAGGCACGGCAAGGCAAGGCAAGGCAAGGCTAAGGCACGACAACGCAAGGCTAGGCAATGCACCGCAAGGCAAGGAAAGGCTAACGGAATGCACGGCACCGCAAGGCAAGGCAAGGCTAAGGCACGAAAACGCAAGGCTAGAAAATGCACGGCAAGGCAAGGAAAGGGCAACGGAAGGCAAGGCAAGGCAGGGCATATGAAGGCAACGCAAGGGTAACGGAATTTACGGCAATGCAAGGCAAGCCAAGCTAGGCTAAGGCAAGGCAAGGCAAGGCTATGGCACGAGAACGGAAGGCTAGGCCATGTACGACAAGGCAAGGAATGGGTAACGGAAGGCAAGGCAAGGCAAGACAAAGCAAGGAAAGTCAAAGGGATCGGAAGGCACGGCAATTTAAGGGAAGGACAAGGCAAGGTACGGCAAGGCAAGGCAAGGCTAAGGCACGACAACACAAGGTTAGGCAATGCACGGCAAGGCAAGGAAACGGTAACGGAAGGCAAGGCAAGGCAAGACAAACAAGGCAATGCAACGGTAATTGAAGGCACGGCAAGGCAAGGCAAACAAGGCAAGGCAAGGGTAACGGAAGGCACGGCAAGGCAAGGCAAGGGTATC
This sequence comes from Macrotis lagotis, assembly GCF_037893015.1. Taxonomy (NCBI): domain Eukaryota; kingdom Metazoa; phylum Chordata; class Mammalia; order Peramelemorphia; family Peramelidae; genus Macrotis; species Macrotis lagotis. The sequence goes on along the minus strand of NW_027422054.1, from coordinate 201,945 downwards.
GGAAGGCACAGCAATGCAAGGCAAGGCAACCCAAAGCTATGGCAGAACGGAAGGCTAGGGAATGTACGACAAGGCAATAAAAGGGTAACGGAAGGCAAGGCAAGGCAATGCAAACCAAGGCAAGGCAAGGGCAACGCAAGGCACGGCAAGGCAAGGGAAGAGAAGCAAGGCTAAGGCAAGGCAAGGAAAGGCTATGGCACCACAACGGATGGCAAGGCAATGTACGACAAGGCAAGGAATGGGTAACGGAAGGCAAGGCAAGGGAAGACAAAGCAAGGCAAGGCAAGGGTAACGGAAGACACGGCAAGGTAAGGGAAGGACAAGGCAAGGAACGCCAAGGCAAGGCAAGGCAAGGCTAAGGCATGAAAACGCAAGGTTAGGCAATGCACGGCAAGGCAACGAAAGGCTAACGGAAGGCATGGCACAGCCTGGCAAGGCAAGGCAAAGGCAAGGCAACGCAACGCTAGGCAATGCATGGCAAGGCAAGGAAAGGGCAAGGGAAGCCAAGGCAAGGCAAGGCCAAGCAAGGCATGGCAAGGGTCACGGAAGGCACGGCAATGCAAGGCAAGCCAAGCTAGGCTAAGGCAAGGCAAGGCAAGGCTATGGCACCACAACGGCTGGCAAGGCAATGTACGACAAGGGAAGGATTAGGTAACGGAAGGCAAGGCAAGGCAAGACAAAGCAAGGCAATGCAACGGTAATTGAAGGCACGGCAAGGCAAGGCAAACAAGTCAAGGCAAGGGTAACGGAAGGCACAGCAATGCAAGGCAAGGCAACCCAAAGCTATGGTAGAACGGAAGGCTAGGGAATGTACGACAAGGTAGTAAAAGGGTAACGGAAGGCAAGGCAAGGCAATGCAAACCAAGGCAAGGCAAGGTTAATGCAAGGCACGGCAAGGCAAGGGAAGACAAGCAAGGCTAAGGCAAGGCAATGCATTTCTATGACACCACAACGGATGGCAAGGCAATGTACGACAAGGCAAGGAATCTATAACGGAACGCAAGGCAAGGAAAGGCAAAGCAAGGCAAGGCAAGGGTAACAGAAGACAGGGCAAGGTAAGGGAAGGACAAGGCAAGGCACGGCAAGGCAAGGCAAGGCAAGGCTAAGGCACGACAACGCAAGTCTAGGCAATGCACCGCAAGGCAAGGAAAGGCTAACGGAATGCACGGCACGGCAAGGCAAGGCAAGGCTAAGGCACGAAAACGCAAGGCTAGAAAATGCACGGCAAGGCAAGGAAAGGGCAACGGAAGGCAAGGCAAGGCAGGGCATATGAAGGCAACGCAAGGGTAACGTAATTTACGGCAATGCAAGGCAAGCCAAGCTAGGCTAAGGCAAGGCAAGGCAAGGCTATGGCACGAGAACGGAAGGCTAGGCCATGTACGACAAGGCAAGGAATGGGTAACGGAAGGCAAGGCAAGGCAAGACAAAGCAAGGAAAGTCAAAGGGAACGGAAGGCACGGCAATTTAAGGGAAGGACAAGGCAAGGCACGGAAAGGCAAGGCAAGGCTAAGGCACGACAACACAAGGTTAGGCAATGCACGGCAAGGCAAGGAAACGGTAACGGAAGGCAAGGCAAGGCAAGACAAACAAGGCAATGCAACGGTAATTGAAGGCACGACAAGGCAAGGCAAACAAGGCAAGGCAAGGGTAACGGAAGGCACGGCAAGGCAAGGCAAGGGTAGCCGAAGGCAAGGCAATGCAAGGCAAGGCAACCCAAAGCTATGGCAGAACGGAAGGCTAGGGAATGTACGACAAGGCAATAAAAGGGTAACGGAAGGCAAGGCAAGGCAATGCAAACCAAGGCAAGGAAAGGGCAACGCAAGGCACGGCAAGGCAAGGGAAGAGAAGCAAGGCTAAGGCAAGGCAAGGAAAGGCTATGGCACCACAACGGATGGCAAGGCAATGTACGACAAGGCAAGGAATGGGTAACGGAAGGCAAGGCAAGGCAAGACAAAGCAAGGCAAGGCAAGGGTAACGGAAGACACGGCAAGGTAAGGGAAGGACAAGGCAAGGAACGCCAAGGCAAGGCAAGGCAAGGCTAAGGCATGAAAACGCAAGGTTAGGCAATGCACGGCAAGGCAACGAAAGGCTAACGGAAGGCATGGCACAGCCTGGCAAGGCAAGGCAAAGGCAAGGCAACGCAACGCTAGGCAATGCATGGCAAGGCAAGGAAAGGGCAAGGGAAGCCAAGGCAAGGCAAGGCCAAGCAAGGCATGGCAAGGGTCACGGAAGGCACGGCAATGCAAGGCAAGCCAAGCTAGGCTAAGGCAAGGCAAGGCAAGGCTATGGCACCACAACGGCTGGCAAGGCAATGTACGACAAGGGAAGGATTAGGTAACGGAAGGCAAGGCAAGGCAAGACAAAGCAAGGCAAGGCAAGTGTCACGGAAGTCACGGCAAGGTAAGGGAATGACAAGGCAAGGCACGGCAAGGAAAGGCAAGACAAGGCTAAGGCATGACAAAGCAAGGCTAGGCAATGCAGCGCAAGGCAAGGAAAGTGTAACTGAAGGCAATGCAAGGCAATGCAAAGCACGGCAAGGCAAGTGTAACGGAAGTCACGGCACGGCAAGGCAAGGCAAGGCCAAGGCAACGCAACGCATGGCTAGGCAATGAACGGCAAGGTAAGGAAAGTGTAAGGGAAGCAAGGCACGGCAAGGTCAAGAAAGGGAAGGCAAGGGTAACGGAAGACAAGGCAGGGCAAGGCAAAGCATGGCAAGGCTAGCCAATCAAGGCTAAGGCAAGGCAAGGCAAGGCTATGGCACGACAACGCAAGCCTAGGTAATGCTCGGCAATGCAAGGAAAGGGTAATGGAAGGCAAGGCAAGGCAAGACAAAGCAAGGGAAGTCAAGGGTAACGGAGGGCACGGCAAGGTAAGGGTAGGACAAGGCAAGGCACTGCAAGCAAGGCAAGGCAAGGCTAAGGCACGACAACGCAAGGCTAGGCAATGCACGGCAAGACAAGGAAACGGTAACGCAAGGAAAGGCACGCTCAGGCAAGGCAAGGCTAAGGCACGACAACGCAAGGCTACGCAATTCACGGCACGGTAAGGAAAGGGTAATGGAAGGCAAGGAATGTAAGGCAAAGCAAGGCAAGGCAAGGGTAACGGAAGGCACGGCAAGGCAAGGGAAGACAAGCAAGGCTAAGGCAAGGCAAGGCAAGGCTATGGCACCACAACGGTTCGCAAGGCAATGGACGACAAGGCAAGGAATCGGTAACGCACGGCAAGGCAAGGCAAGACAAAGCAAGGCAAGGCAAGGGTAACGGAACACACGGCAAGGTAAGGGAAGGACAAGGCAAGGCACGGCAAGGCAAGGCAAGGCAAGGCTAAATCATGACAAAGCAAGGCTAGGCAATGCACCGCAAGGCAATGCAAGGCTAGGCAATGCATGGCAAGGCAGGAGAGGGCAACGTAAGGCAAGGCAAGGCAAGGCCAAGGAAGGCATGGCAAAGGTAACGGAAGGCACGGCAACGCAAGGCAAGCAAAGCTAGGCTAAGGCAAGGCAAGGCAAGGCTATGGCACCACAACGGATGGCAAGGCAATGTACGACAACGGAAGGAATCGGTAACGGAAGGCAAGGCAAGGCAAGACAAAGCAAGGCAAGGCAAGCTAATGGAAGACACGGCAAGGTAAGGGAAGGAAAAGGCAAGGCACGGCAAGGCAAGGGTAACGGAATTCACGGAAATGGAAGGCAAGCCAAGCTAGGCTAAGGCAAGGCAAGGCAAGGCTATGGCCACGAGAACGGAAGGCTAGGCCATGTACGACAAGGCAAGGAATGGGTAACGGAAGGCAAGGCAAGGGAAGACAAAGCAAGGCAAGGCAACGGTAACGGAAGGCACGGCAATGTAAGAGAAGGACAAGGCAAGGCACAGCAAGGCAAGGCAAGGCTAAGGCACGAGAACACAAGGGAAGTCAATGCACGGCAAAGCAAGGAAACGGTAACGGAAGGCAAGGCAAGGCAAGGCTATGGCACCACAACGGATGGCAAGGCAATGTACGACAAGGCAAGGAATCGGTAACGGGAGGAAAGGCAAGGCAAGACAAAGCAAGGGAAGGCAATGGTAACGGAAGACACGGCAAGGTAAGGGAAGGACAAGGAAAGGCACGGCAAGGCAAGGCAAGGCAAGGCTAAGGCATGACAACGCAATGCTAGGCAATGCATGGCAAGGCAACGGAAGGCTAACGGAAGGCATGACACAGCAGGGCAAGGCAAGGCTAAGGCAAGGCAACGCAAGTCAAGGCAATGCATGGCAAGGCAAGGAAAGGGCAACGGAAGGCAAGGCAAGCCAAGGCAAAGCAAGGCATGGCAAGGCTAACGGAAGGCACGGCAATGCAATGCAAGCCAAGCTAGGATAAGGCAAGGCAAGGCAAGGCAAGGCTATGGCACCACAACGGATGGATAAGCAATGTACGACAACGAAAGGAATCTGTAAGAAAGCAAGGCAAGGCAAGACAAAGCAAGGCAAGGCAAGGGTAACGGAAGACACGGCAAGGTAAAGGAAGGACAAGGCAAGGCATGGCATGGCAAGGGAAGGCAAGGCTAAGGCACGACAACGCAAGGCTAGGCAATTCACGGCAAGGCAAGGAAACGGTAATGGAAGGCAAGGCAAGGCAAGACAAAGCAAAGCAAGGCAACGGTAATGGAAGGCACGGCAAGGCAAGGCAAACAAGGCAAGGCAAGGGTAACCGAAGGCACGGCAAGGCAAGGCAAGGGTAACGGAAGGCACCGCAAGGCAAGGGAAGAGAAGCAAGGCTAAGGAATGGCAAGGCAATGCTATGGCACAACAACGGATGGCGAGGCAATGTAAGAGAAGGCAAGGAATCGGGAACGGAAAGGAAGGCAAGGCAAGACAAAGCAAGGGAAGGCAAGGGTAACGGAAGACACGGGTAGGTAGGGGAAGGACAAGGCAAGGCACGGCAAGGCAAGGCAAGGCTAAGGCACGACAACGCAAGGCTAGGCAATGCACGGCAAGGCAAGGAAAGCCTAACGGAATACAAGGCACGGCAAGGCAAGGCAAGGCTAAGGTACGAAAACTCAAGGCTAGGAAATGAACGGCAAGGCAAGGAAAGGGCAACGGAAGGCAAGTCAAGTCAGGGCAAATGAAGGCAAGGCAAGGGTAACGGAAGACACGGCAAGGTAAGAGAAGGACAAAGCAAGGCACGGCATGGCAAGGCAAGGCAAGGCTAAGGCATGACAACGCAAGGCTAGCCAATGCAGGGCAAGGCAACGAAAGGCTAACGGAACGCATGGCACTGCAGGGCAAGGCAAGGCTAAGGCAAGTCAACGCAAGCCGAAGCAATTCATGGCAAGGCAAGGAAAGGGCAACGGAAGGCAAGGGAAGGCAAGACAAAGGAAGTCAATGCAAGGGTAACGGAAGACACGGCACGACAAGGCAATGCCAGCCGATCAAGGCTAAGGCAAGAGAAGGCAAGGCTATGGCACGACAAAGCAAGTCGAGGTAATGGTCGGCAATGCACGGAAAGGGTAACGGAAGGCAAGGCAAGGCAGGGCAAAGCAAGGGAACGCAAGGATAACGGAAGGAAAGGCAAGGCAAGGCAAAGCAAGGCAAGGCAAGGGTAACGGAAGGCACGGCAAGGTAAGGGAAGGACAAGGCAAGGCAAGTGTAACGGAAGGCACGGCAAGGCAAGGCAAGGGTAACGGAAGGCACGGCAAAGCAAGGCAAGGCAAGGCAAGGCTATGGCAGAACGGAAGGCTAGGCAATGTATGACAAGGCAATAAAAGGATAACGGAAAGCAAGGCAAGGCAATGCAAACCAAGGCAAGGCAAATGTAACGCAAGGCACGGCAAGGCAAGGGAAGTCAAGCAAGGCTAAGGCAAGGCAAGGCAAGGCTATGGCACCACAACGGATGGCAAGGCAATGTACGACAAGGCAAGGAATCGGTAACTGAAGGATAGGCAAGGCAAGACAAAGCAAGGCAAGGCAAGGGTAACGGAAGACACGGCAAGGTAAGAGAAGGACAAGGCAAGGCACGGCATGGCAAGGCAAGGCAAGGCTAAGGCATGACAACGCAAGGCTAGCCAATGCACGGCAAGGCAACGAAAGGCTAACGGAAGGCATGGCACTGCAGGGCAAGGCAAGGCTAAGGCAAGTCAACGCAAGCCTAAGCAATTCATGGCAAGGCAAGGAAAGGGCAACGGAAGGCAAGGGAAGGCAAGACAAAGGAAGTCAATGCAAGGGTAACGGGAGACACGGAAAGGTATGGGAAGGACAAAGCAAGGCATGGCAAGGCAAGGCAAGGCTAAGGCACGACAACGCAAGGCTAGGCAATTCACGGCAAAGCAAGGAAAGGGTAACGGAAGGCAAGGCAAGGCAAGGGTAAAGCAAGGTACGGCAAGGCAAGGGAAGACAAGCAAGGCTAAGGAAATGCAAGGCAAGGCTAAGGCACGACAACGCAAGGCTAGGCAATTCACGGCAAGGCAAGGAAAGCGTAACTCAAGGCCAGGCACGGCCAGGCAAGGCAAGGCTAAGGAACGACAACGCAAGCCTAAGCAATGGAAGGCAATGCAACGAAAGGGTAACCGAAGTCACGGCACGGCAAGACAAGGCAAAGCTAAGGCAAGGCAACGCAAGACTAGGCAATGCTCGGCAAGGCAAGGAAAGGAAAACGGAAGGCAAGGCAATGCAGGGCAAATCAAGGCAAGACATGATTAACGGAAGGTACAGCAATGCAAGGCAAGCCAAGCTGGGCTAAGGAAAGGCAAGGCAAGGCTATGGCACGAAAACGCAAGGCTAGAAAATGCACGGCAAGGCAAGGAAAGGGCAACGGAAGGCAAGGCAAGGCAGGGCAAATGAAGGCAACGCAAGGGTAACGGAATTCAAGTCAATGCAAGGGAAGCCAAGCTAGGCTAAGGCAAGGCAAGGCAAGGCTATGGCACGAGAACGGAAGGCTAGGCCATGTACGACAAGGCAAGGAATGGGTAACGGAAGGCAAGGCAAGGCAAGACAAAGCAATGCAAGGCAACGGTAACGGAAGGCACGGCAATTTAAGGGAAGGACAAGGCACGGCAAGGCAAGGCAAGGCAAGGCTAAGGCACGACAACACAAGGCTAGGCAATGCACGGCAAGGCAAGGAAACGGTAACGGAAGGCAAGGCAAGGCAAGACAAAGCAAGGCAAGGCAACGGTAATGGAAGGCACGGCAAGGCAAGGCAAACAAGGCAAGGCAAGGGTAACGTAAGGCACGGCAAGGCAAGGCAAGGGTTACGGAAGGCACGGCAATGAAAGGCAAGCCAAGCTAGGCTAAAGCAAGGCAAGGCAAGGCTATGGCAGAACGGAAGGCTAGGCAATGTACGACAAGGCAAGGAAAGGGTAACGGAAGGCAAGGCAAGGGAAGGGTAACGAACGGCACGGCAAGGCAAGGGAAGAAAAGCAAGGCTAAGGAAAGGCAAGGCAAGGATATGGCACGACAACGCAAATCTAGGCAATGCACGGCAAGGCAAGGAAAGCGTAACTCAAGGCAAGGCACGGCCAGGCAAGGCAAGGCAAGGGTAACGGAAGGCAAGGCAAGGCAAGACAAAGCAAGGCAAGGCAAGGGTAACGGAACACACGGCAAGGTAAGGGAAGGACAAGGCAAGGCACGGCAAGGCAAGGCAAGGCAAGGCTAAATCATGACAACGCAAGGCTAGGCAATGCACCGCAAGGCAACGAAAGGCTGAGGGAAGGCATGGCACAGCAGGGCAAGGCAACGCAAGGCTAGGCAATGCATGGCAAGGCAGGAGAGGGCAACGTAAGGCAAGGCAAGGCAAGGCCAAGGAAGGCATGGCAAAGGTAACGGAAGGCACGGCAATGCAAGGCAAGCCAAGCTAGGCTAAGGCAAGGCAAGGCAAGGCTATGGCACCACAACCAATGGCAAGGCAATGTACGACAAGGGAAGGAATCGGTAACGGAAGGCAAGGCAAGGCAAGACAACGCAAGGCAAGGCAAGGGTAATGGAAGACACGGCAATGTAAGGGAAGGAAAAGGCAAGGCACGGCAAGGCAAGGGTAACGGAATTCACGGAAATGGAAGGCAAGCCAAGCTAGGCTAAGGCAAGGCAAGGCAAGGCTATGGCACGAGAACGGAAGGCTAGGCCATGTACGACAAGGCAAGGAATGGGTAACGGAAGGCAAGGCAAGGCAAGACAAAGCAAGGAAAGGCAACGGTAACGGAAGGCACGGCAATTTAAGGGAAGGACAAGGCAAGGCACGGCAAGGAAAGGCAAGGCTAAGGACCGACAACACAAGGCTAGGCAATGCACGGCAAGGCAAGGAAACGGTAACGGAAGGCAAGGCAAGGCAAGACAAAGCAAGGCAATGCAACGGTAATTGAAGGCACGGCAAGGCAAGGCAAACAAGTCAAGGCAAGGGTAACGGAAGGCACAGCAATGCAAGGCAAGGCAACCCAAAGCTATGGTAGAACGGAAGGCTAGGGAATGTACGACAAGGTAGTAAAAGGGTAACGGAAGGCAAGGCAAGGCAATGCAAACCAAGGCAAGGCAAGGTTAATGCAAGGCACGGCAAGGCAAGGGAAGACAAGCAAGGCTAAGGCAAGGCAATGCATTTCTATGACACCACAACGGATGGCAAGGCAATGTACGACAAGGCAAGGAATCTATAACGGAACGCAAGGCAAGGAAAGGCAAAGCAAGGCAAGGCAAGGGTAACAGAAGACACGGCAAGATAAGGGAAGGACAAGGCAAGGCACGGCAAGGCAAGGCAAGGCAAGGCTAAGGCACGACAACGCAAGGCTAGGCAATGCACGGCAAGGCAAGGAAAGCCTAACGGAATGCACGGCACGGCAAGGCAAGGCAAGGCTAAGGCACGAAAACGCAAGGCTAGAAAATGCACGGCAAGGCAAGGAAAGGGCAACGGAAGGCAAGGCAAGGCAGGGCAAATGAAGGCAAGGCAAGGGTAACGGAATGCACGGCAATGCAAGGCAAGCCAAGCTAGGTTAAGGCAAGGCAAGGCAAGGCTATGGCACGAGAACGGAAGGCTAGGCCATGTACGACAAGGCGAAAGAATGGGTAACGGAAGGCAAGGCAAGGCAAGACAAAGCAAGGCAAGGCAACGGTAACGGAAGGCACGGCAAGGTAAGGGAAGGACAAGGCAAGGCACGGCAAGGCAAGGCAAGGCAAAGGCACGACAACACAAGGCTAGGCAATGCACGGCAAGGCAAGGAAACGGTGACGGAAGGCAAGGCAAGGCAAGACAAAGCAAGGCAAGGCAACGGTAATGGAAGGCACGGCAAGGCAAGGCAAACAAGGCAAGGCAAGGGTAACGGAAGGCACGGCAAGGCAAGGCAAGGGTAACGGAAAGCACGGCAAATCAAGGCAAGGCAAGGCAAGGCTATGGCAGAACGGAAGGCTAGGCAATGTATGACAAGGCAATAAAAGGATAACGGAAAGCAAGGCAAGGCAATGCAAACCAAGGCAAGGCAAGTGTAACGCAAGGCACGGCAAGGCAAGGGAAGTCAAGCAAGGCTAAGGCAAGGCAAGGCAAGGCTATGGCACCACAACGGATGGCAAGGCAATGTACGACAAGGCAAGGAATCGGTAACGGAAGGCAAGGCAAGGCAAGACAAAGCAAGGCAAGGCAAGGGTAACGGAAGACACGGCAAGGTAAGGGAAGGACAAGGCAAGGCACGGCATGGCAAGGCAAGGCAAGGCTAAGGCATGACAACGCAAGGCTAGCCAATGCACGGCAAGGCAACGAAAGGCTAACGGAAGGCATGGCACTGCAGGGCAAGGCAAGGCTAAGGCAAGGCAACGCAAGCCTAAGCAATGCATGGCAAGGCAAGGAAAGGGCAACGGAAGGCAAGGGAAGGCAAGACAAAGGAAGTCAATGCAAGGGTAACGGGAGACACGGCAATGCTCGGCAAGGCAAGGAAAGGACAACGGAAGGCAAGGCAAGGCAGGGCAAATCAAGGCAAGACATGATTAACGGAAGGCACAGCAATGCAAGGCAAGCCAAGCTGGGCTAAGGAAAGGCAAGGCAAGGCTATGGCACGAAAACGCAAGGCTAGAAAATGCACGGCAAGGCAAGGAAAGGGCAACGGAAGGCAAGGCAAGGCAGGGGAAATGAAGGCAACGCAAGGGCAACGGAATTCACGGCAATGCAAGGCAAGCCAAGCTAGGCTAAGGCAAGGCAAGGCGAGGCTATGGCACCACAACGGATGGCAAGGCAATGTACGACAAGGCAAGGAATCGGTAACGGAACGCAAGGCAAGGCAAGACAAAGCAAAGCAAGGCAAGGGTAACGGAACACTCCGCAAATTAAGGGAAGGACAAGGCAAGACACGGCAAGGCAAGGCAAGGCAAGGCTAAGGCACGACAACGCAAGGCTAGGCAATTCACGGTAAGGGAAGGAAAGGGTAACGGAAGGCAAGGCAAGGCAAGGGTAAAGCAAGGCACGGCAAGGCAAGGGAAGACCAGCAAGGCTAAGGAAAGGCAAGGCAAGTCTATGGCACCACAACGGATGGCAAGGCAATGTACGACAACGCAAGGAATCTGTAAGAAAGCAAGGCAAGGCAAGACAAATCAAGGCAAGGCAAGGGTAACGGAAGACACGGCAAGTTAAAGGAAGGACAAGGCAAGGCACGACATGGCAAGGCAAGGCAAGGCTATGTCACGACAACGCAAGGCTAGGCAATGCACGGCAAGGCAAGGAAAGGCTAACGGAATGCAAGGCACGGCAAGGCAAGGCAAGGCTAAGGCAAGAAAACGCAAGGCTAGAAAATGCGCGGCAAGGCAAGGAAAGGGCAACGGAAGGCAAGGCAAGGCAGGGCAAATGAAGGCAACGCAAGGGTAATGGAATTCACGGCAATGCAAGGTAAGCCAAGCTAGGCTAAGGCAAGCAAGGCAAGGCTATGGCACGAGAACTGAAGGCTAGGCCATGTACGACAAGACAAGGAATGGGTAACGGAAGGAAAGGCAAGGCAAGACAAAGCAAGGCAAGGCAAAGGTAACGGAAGGCACGGCAATGTAAGGGAAGGACAAGGCAAGGCACGGCAAGGCAAGGCAAGGCTAAGGCACGACAACACAAGGCTAGGCAATACACGGCAAGGCAAGGAAATGGTAACGGAAGGCAAAGCAAGGCAAGACAAAGCAAGGCAAGGAAACGGTAATGGAAGGCACAACAAGGCAAGGCAAACAAGGCAAGGCAAGGGTAAATGAAGGCACGGCAAGGCAAGGCAAGGGTAACGGAAAGCACGGCAATGCAAGGCAAGGCAAGACAAGGCTATGGGAGAACGGAAGGCTAGGGTATGTACGACAAGGCAATAAAAGGGTAACGGAAGGCAAGCCAAGACAATGCAAACCAAGGCAAGGCAAGGTTAACGCAAGGCACGACAAGGCAAGGGAAGACAAGCAAGGCTAAGGCAAGGCAAGGCAAGGCTATGGCACCACAACGGATGGCAAGGCAATGTACGACAAGGCAAGAAATCGGTAGCGGAAGGCAAGGCAAGGCAAGACAAAGCAAGGCAAGACATGAGCAATGCAAGGCAAGCCAAGCTGGGCTAAGGCAAGGCAAGGCAAGGCTATGGCACGACAACGGAAGGCAAGGAAATGTACGACAAGGCAAAGAATCGGTAACGGAAAGCAAGGGAAGGCAAGACAAAGCAAGGCAAGGCAAGGGTAACGGAAGACACGGCAAGGTAAAGGAAGGACAAGGCAAGGCACGGCATGGCAAGGCAAGGCAAGGCTAAGGCACGACAACGCAACGCTAGGCAATGCACGGCAAGGCAACGAAAGGCTAACGGAAGGCATGGCACAGCAAGGCAAGGCAATTCTAAGGCAAGGCAACGCAAGGCTAGGCAATGCACGGCAAGGCAAGGAAAGGGCAACAGTAGGAAAGGCAAGGCAAGGCAAAGCAAGGCATGGGAAGGGTAACGGAAGGCACGGCAATGAAAGGCAAGGCAAGCTAGGATAAGGCAAGGCAAGGCAAGGCAAGGCTACGGCACCACAACGGATGGCAAGGCAATGTACGACAAGGCAAGGAATCGGTAACGGAAAGCAAGCCAAGGGAAGACAAAGCAAGGCAAGGCAAGGGTAACGGAAGACACGGCAAGGTAAGGAAAGGACAAGGCAAGGCACGGCAAGGTAGGCAAGGCTAAGGAACGACAACGCAAGGCTAGGCAATGCACGGCAAAGCAAGGAAAGGCTAACGGAATGCAGGGCACGGCAAGGCAAGGCAAGGCTAAGGCACGAAAACGCAAGGCTAGAAAATGCACGGCAAGGCAAGGAAAGGGCAACGGAAGGCAAGGCAAGGAAGGGCAAATGAAGGCAAAGCAAGGGTAACGGAATTCACGGCAATGCAAGGCAAGCCAAGCAAGGCTAAGGCAAGGCAAGGCAAGGCTATGGCACGAGAACGGAAGGCTAGGCCATGTACGACAAGGCAAGGAATGGGTAACGGAAGGCAAGGCAAGGCAAGACAAAGCAAGGCAAGGCAACGGTAACGGAAGGCACGGCAATTTAAGGGAAGGACAAGGCAAGGCACGGCAAGGCTAAGGCACGACAACACAAGGCTAGGCAATGCACGGCAAGGCAAGGAAACGGTAACGGAAGGCAAGGCAAGGCAAGACAAAGCAAGGCAATGCAACGGTAATTGAAGGCACGGCAAGGCAAGGCAAACAAGGCAAGGCAAGCGTAACGGAAGGCACAGCAATGCAAGGCAAGGCAACCCAAAGCTATGGCAGAACGGAAGGCTAGGGAATGTACGACAAGGTAGTAAAAGGGTAACGGAAGGCAAGGCAAGGCAATGCAAACCAAGGCAAGGCAAGGTTAATGCAAGGCACGGCAAGGCAAGGGAAGACAAGCAAGGCTAAGGCAAGGCAATGCATTTCTATGACACCACAACGGATGGCAAGGCAATGTACGACAAGGCAAGGAATCTATAACGGAACGCAAGGCAAGGAAAGGCAAAGCAAGGCAAGGCAAGGGTAACAGAAGACAGGGCAAGGTAAGGGAAGGACAAGGCAAGGCACGGCAAGGCAAGGCAAGGCAAGGCTAAGGCACGACAAAGCAAGGCTAGGCAATGCACCGCAAGGCAAGGAAAGGCTAACGGAATGCACGGCACGGCAAGGGAAGGCAAGGCTAAGGCACGAAAAGGCAAGGCTAGAAAATGCACGGCAAGGCAAGGAAAGGGCAACGGAAGGCAAGGCAAGGCCGGGCAAATGAAGGCAACGCAAGGGTAACGGAATTTACGGCAATGCAAGGCAAGCCAAGATAGGCTAAGGCAAGGCAAGGCAAGGCAAGGCAAGGCTAAGGCACGACAACACAAGGTTAGGCAATGCACGGCAAGGCAAGGAAACGGTAACGGAAGGCAAGGCAAGGCAAGACAAACAAGGCAATGCAACGGTAATTGAAGGCACGGCAAGGCAAGGCAAACAAGGCAAGGCAAGGGTAACGGAAGGCACGGCAAGGCAAGGCAAGGGTATCGGAAGGCACAGCAATGCAAGGCAAGGCAACCCAAAGCTATGGCAGAACGGAAGGCTAGGGAATGTACGACAAGGCAATAAAAGGGTAACGGAAGGCAAGGCAAGGCAATGCAAACCAAGGCAAGGCAAGGGCAACGCAAGGCACGGCAAGGCAAGGGAAGAGAAGCAAGGCTAAGGCAAGGCAAGGAAAGGCTATGGCACCACAACGGATGGCAAGGCAATGTACGACAAGGCAAGGAATGGGTAACGGAAAGCAAGGCAAGGCAAGACAAAGCAAGGCAAGGCAAGTGTCACGGAAGTCACGGCAAGGTAAGGGAATGACAAGGCAAGGCACGGCAAGGAAAGGCAAGACAAGGCTAAGGCACGACACAGCAAGGCTAGGCAATGCAGCGCAAGGCAAGGAAAGTGTAACTGAAGGCAATGCAAGGCAATGCAAAGCACGGCAAGGCAAGTGTAACGGAAGTCACGGCACGGCAAGGCAAGGCAAGGCCAAGGCAACGCAACGCATGGCTAGGCAATGAACGGCAAGGTAAGGAAAGTGTAAGGGAAGCAAGGCACGGCAAGGTCAAGAAAGGGAAGGCAAGGGTAACGGAAGACAAGGCAGGGCAAGGCAAAGCATGGCAAGGCTAGCCAATCAAGGCTAAGGCAAGGCAAGGCAAGGCTATGGCACGACAACGCAAGCCTAGGTAATGCTCGGCAATGCAAGGAAAGGGTAATGGAAGGCAAGGCAAGGCAAGACAAAGCAAGGGAAGTCAAGGGTAACGGAGGGCACGGCAAGGTAAGGGTAGGACAAGGCAAGGCACGGCAAGCAAGGCAAGGCAAGGCTAAGTCACGACAACGCAAGGCTAGGCAATGCACGGCAAGACAAGGAAACGGTAACGCAAGGAAAGGCACGCTCAGGCAAGGCAAGGCTAAGGCTCGACAAACAAGGCTACGCAATTCATGGCACGGTAAGGAAAGGGTAATGGAAGGCAAGGAATGAAAGGCAAAGCAAGGCAAGGCAAGGGTAACGGAAGGCACGGCAAGGCAAGGGAAGACAAGCAAGGCTAAGGCAAGGCAAGGCAAGACTATGGCACCAAAACGGTTGGCAAGGCAATGGACGACAAGGCAAGGAATCGGTAACGGACGGCAAGGCAAGGCAAGACAAAGCAAGGCAAGGCAAGGGTAACGGAACACACGGCAAGGTAAGGGAAGGACAAGGCAAGGCACGGCAAGGCAAGGCAAGGCAAGGCTAAATCATGACAAAGCAAGGCTAGGCAATGCACCGCAAGGCAACACAAGGCTAGGCAATGCATGGCAAGGCAGGAGAGGGCAACGTAAGGCAAGGCAAGGCAAGGCCAAGGAAGGCATGGCAAAGGTAACGGAAGGCACGGCAATGCAAGGCAAGCCAAGCTAGGCTAAGGCAAGGCAAGGCAAGGCTATGGCACCACAACGGATGGCAAGGCAATGTACGACAAGGGAAGGAATCGGTAACGGAAGGCAAGGCAAGGCAAGACAAAGGAAGGCAAGGCAAGCTAATGGAAGACACGGCAATGTAAGGGAAGGAAAAGGCAAGGCACGGCAAGGCAAGGGTAACGGAATTCACGGAAATGGAAGGCAAGCCAAGCTAGGCTAAGGCAAGGCAAGGCAAGGCTATGGCCACGAGAACGGAAGGCTAGGCCATGTACGACAAGGCAAGGAATGGGTAACGGAAGGCAAGGCAAGGGAAGACAAAGCAAGGCAAGGCAACGGTAACGGAAGGCACGGCAATGTAAGAGAAGGACAAGGCAAGGCACGGCAAGGCAAGGCAAGGCTAAGGCACGAGAACACAAGGGAAGTCAATGCACGGCAAAGCAAGGAAACGGTAACGGAAGGCAAGGCAAGGCAAGGCTATGGGACCACAACGGATGGCAAGGCAATGTACGACAAGGCAAGGAATCGGTAACGGGAGGAAAGGCAAGGCAATACAAAGCAAGGGAAGGCAATGGTAACGGAAGACACGGCAAGGTAAGGGAAGGACAAGGAAAGGCACGGCAAGGCAAGGCAAGGCAAGGCTAAGGCATGACAACGCAATGCTAGGCAATGCATGGCAAGGCAACAGAAGGCTAACGGAAGGCCTGGCACAGCAGGGCAAGGCAAGGCTAAGGCAAGGCAACGTAAGTCAAGGCAATGCATGGCAAGGCAAGGAAAGGGCAACGGAAGGCAAGGCAAGCCAAGGCAAAGCAAGGCATGGCAAGGCTAACGGAAGGCACGGCAATGCAATGCAAGCCAAGCTATGATAAGGCAAGGCAAGGCAAGGCAAGGCTATGGCACCACAACGGATGGATAAGCAATGTACGACAACGAAAGGAATCTGTAAGAAAGCAAGGCAAGGCAAGACAAAGCAAGGGAAGGCAAGGGTAACGGAAGACACGGCAAGGTAAGGGAAGGCAAGTTAGGCTAAGGCAAAGCAAGGCTATGGCACCACAACGGATGGCAAGGCAATGTACGAAAAGGCAAGGAATCGGTAACTGGGGGCAAGGCAAGGCAAGAGAAAGCAAGGGAAGGCAAGGGTAACGGAAGACACGGCAAGGTAAGGGAAGGACAAGGCAAGGCACGGCAAGGCAAGGCAAGGCAAGGCTAAGGCACGAAAACGCAAGGCTAGAAAATGCACGGCAAGGCAAGGAAAGGGCAACGGAAGGCAAGGCAAGGCAGGGCAAATGAAGGCAACGCAAAGGTAACGGAATTCACGGCAATGCAAGGTAAGCCAAGCTAGGCTAAGGCAAGGCAAGGCAAGGCTATGGCACGAGAACGGAAGGCTAGGCCATGTACGACAAGGCAAGGAATGGATAACGGAAGGCAAGGCAAGGCAAGACAAAGTAAGGCAAGGCAACGGTAACGGAAGGAACGGCAATGTAAGGGAAGGTCAAGGCAAGGCACGGCAAGGCAAGGCAAGGCTAATGCACGACAACACAAGGCTAGGCAATGCACGGCAAGGCAAGAAACGGTAACGGAAGGCAAGGCAAGGCAAGGCAAAGCAAAGCAAGGTAACGGTAATGGAAGGCACAGCAAGGCAAGGCAAACAAGGCAAGGCAAGTGTAACGGAAGGCACGGCAAGGCAAGGCAAGGCTAAGGCAAGATAACGCAAGGCTAGGCAATTCAAGGCAAGGCAAGGAAAGCGTAAGTCAAGGCAATGCACGGCCAGGCAAGGCAAGGCTAAGGAACGACAACGCAAGCCTAAGCAATGGAAGGCAAGGCAACGAAAGGGTAACGGAAGGCACGGCACTGCAAGGCAAGGCAAAGATAAGGCAAGGCAAAGCAAGACTAGGCAATGCACGAAAAGGCAAGGAAAGGGTAACGGAACGCAAGGCAAGGCAAGGGTAAAGCAAGGCACGGCAAGACAAGGGAAGACAAGCAAGGCTACGGAAAGGCAAGGCAAGGCTAAGGCACGACAACGCAAGGCTAGGCAATTCACGGCAAGTCAAGGAAAGCGTAACTCAAGGCAAGGCACAGCCAGGCAAGGCAAGGTTAAGGAACGAAAACGCAAGCCTAAGCAATGGAAGGCAAGGCAACGAAAGGGTAACGGAAGGCAAGGCACGGCAAGACAAGGCAAAGCTAAGGCAAGGCAACGCAAGACTAGGCAATGCACGGCAAGGCAAGGAAAAGGCAACGGAAGGCAAGGCAAGGCAGGGCAAATCAAGGCAAGACATGATTACAGGAAGGCACGGCAATTCAAGACAATTCAAGCTGTGCTAAGGAACGTCAAGGCAAGGCTATGGCACGACAACGGAAGGCAAGGCAATGTATGACAAGGCAAGGAATCGGTAACGGAAAGCAAGGCAAGGGAAGACAAAGCAAGGCAAGGCAAGGGTCACGGAAGACACGGCAAGGTAAGGGAAGGACAAGGCAAGGCCCGGCAAGGCAAGGCAAGGCTAAGGCACGATAACGCAAGGCTCGGCAATGCACGGCAAGGCAAGGAAAGGCTAACGGAATGCAAGGCACGGCAAGGCAAGGCAAGGCTAAGGCACGAAAACGCAAGGCTAGGCAATGCACGGCAAGGCAAGTAAAGGGCAACGGAAGGCAAGGCAAGGCAGGGCAAATCAAGGCAAGGCAAGGGTAACGGAATTCACGGCAATGCAAGGCAAGCCAAGCTAGGCTAAGGCAAGGCAAGGCAAGGCTATCGCACGAGAACGGAAGGCTAGGCCATGTACGACAAGGCAAGGGATGGGTAACGGAAGGCAAGGCAATGCAAGACAAAGCAAGGCAAGGCAACGGTAACGGAAGGCACGGCAATGTAAGGGAAGGACAAGGCAAGGCACGGCAAGGCTAAGGCACGACAACACAAGGCTAGGCAATGCACGGCAAGGCAAGGAAACGGTAACGGAAGGCAAGGCAAGACAAAGCAAGGGAAGGCAACCGTAATGGAAGGCACGGCAAGGCAAGGCAAACAAGGCAAGGGAAGGGTAACGGAAGGCAGGGCAATGCAAGGCAAGGCAAGGCAAAGCTATGGTAGAACGGAAGGCTAGGGAATGTACGACAAGGCAATAAAAGGGTAACGGAAGGCAAGGCAAGGCAATGCAAACCAAGGCAAGGCAAGGTTAACGCAAGGCACGGCAAGGCAAGGGAAGACAAGCAAGGCTAAGGCAAGGCAAGGCAAGGCTATGGCACCACAACGGATGGCAAGGCAATGTACGACAAGGCAAGGAAAGGGTAACGGAAGGCAAGGCAAGGCAAGAAAGTCAAGGCAAGACAAGGCTAAGGCATGACAACGCAAGGCTAGGCAATGAACGGGAAGGCAACGAAAGGCTAACGGAAGGCATGGCACAGCCGGGCAAGGCAAGGCTAAGGCAAGGCAACGCAAGGCTATTCAATGCATGGCAAGGCAAGGAAAGGGCAAGGGAAGGCAAGGCAAGGCAAGGCCAAGCAAGGCATGGCAATGGTGACGGAAGGCACGGCAAGGCAAAGCAAGCCAAGCTAGGCTAAGGCAAGGCAAGGCAAGGCTATGGCACCACTACGGATGGCAAGGCAATATACGACAAGGGAAGGAATCGGTAACGGAAGGCAAGGCAAGGCAAGACAAGGCAAGGCAAGGCAAGGGTAAAGGACGACACGGCAAGGTAAGGGAAGGAAAAGGCAAGGCACGGCAAGGCAAGGGTAACGGAATTCACGGCAATGGAAGGCAAGCCAAGCTCGGCTAAGGCAAGGCAAGGCAAGGCTATGGCCACGAGAACGGAAGGCTAGGCCATGTACGACAAGGCAAGGAATGGGAAACGGAAGGCAAGGCAAGGGAAGACAAAGCAAGGGAAGGCAAAGGTAAAGCAAGGCACGGCAATGTAAGAGAAGGACAAGGCAAGGCACGGCAAGGCATGGCAAGGCTAAGGCACTACAACGCAAGGCTAGGCAATTCACGGTAAGGCAGGGAAAGGGTAACGGAAGGTAAGGCATGGCAAGGGTAAATCAAGGCACGGCAAGGCAAGGGAAGACAAGCAAGGCTAAGGAAAGGCAAGGCAAGGCTAAGGCAAAATAACGCAAGGCTAGGCAATTCACGGCAAGGCAAGGAAAGCGTAACTCAAGGCAAGGCACGGCCAGGCAAGGCAAGGCTAAGGAACGACAACGCAAGCCGAAGCAATGGAAGGCAAGGCAACGAACGGGTAACGGATTGCAGGGCACTGCAAGGCAAGGCAAAGCTAATGCAAGGCAACGCAAGACTAGGCAATGCACGGCAAGGCAAGGAAAGGGCAACGGAAGGCAAGGCAAGGCAGGGCAAATCAAGGCAAGACATGATTAACGGAAGGCACGGCAATGCAAGGCAAGCCAAGCTAGCCGAAGGCAAGGCAATGCTATGGCAGAATGGAAGGATAGGCAATGTACGAAAAGGCAAGGAAAGGGTAACGGAAGCAAGGCAAGGCAATGCAAATCAAGGAAAGGCAAGAGTAACGCATGGCACGGCAAGGCAAGGGAAGAGAAGCAAGGCTAAGGAATGGCAAGGCAAGGATATGGCACCACAAAGGATGGCAAGGCAATGTATGACAAGGCAAGCAATGGGTAACGGAAAGCAAGGCAAGGCAAGACAAAGCAAGGCAAGGCAAGGGTAACGGAAGACACGGCAAGGTAAAGGAAGGACAAGGCAAGGCACTGCATCGCAAGGCAAGGCAAGGCTAAGGCACGACAACGCAAGGCTAGGCAATGCACGGCAAGGCATCGAAAGGCTAACGGAAGGCATGGCACAGCAAGGCAAGGCAAGGCTAAGGCAAGGCAACGCAAGGCTAGGCAATGCACGGCAAGGCAAGGAAAGGGCAACGGAAGGCAAGGCAAGGCAAGGCAAAGCAAGGCATGGCAAGGGTAACAGAACACCCTGAAAGGTAAGGGAAGGACAAGGCAAGGCACGGCAAGGCAAGGCAAGGCTAAGGCACTACAACGCAAGGCTGGGCAATTCACGGTAAGGCAAGGAAAGGGTAACGGAAGGCAAGGCAAGGCAAGGGTAAATCAAGGCACGGCAAGGCAAGGGAAGAAAAGCAAGGCTAAGGAAAGGCAAGTTAAGGCTAAGGCAAGATAACGCAAGGCTAGGCAATTCACGGCAAGGCAAGGAAAGCGTAACTCAAGGCAAGGCACGGCCAGGCAAGGCAAGGCTAAGGAACGACAACGCAAGCCGAAGCAATGGAAGGCAAGGCAACGAAAGGGTAACGGAAGGCACGGCACTGCAAGGCAAGGCAAAGCTAAGGCAAGGCAACGCAAGACTAGGCAATGCACGGCAAGGCAAGGAAAGGGCAACGGAAGGCAAGGCAAGGCAGGGCAAATTAAGGCAAGACATGATTAACGGAAGGCACGGCAATGAAAGGCAAGCCAAGCTAGCCGAAGGCAAGGCAATGCTATGGCAGAATGGAAGGCTAGGCAATGTACGAAAAGGCAAGGAAAGGGTAACGGAAGCAAGGAAAGGCAATGCAAATCAAGGCAAGGCAAGAGTAACGCAAGGCACGGCAAGGCAAGGGAAGAGAAGCAAGGCTAAGGAATGGCAAGGCAAGGCTATGGCACCACAACGGATGGCAAGGCAATGTACGAAAAGGCAAGGAATGGGTAACGGAAAGCAAGGCAAGGCAAGACAAAGCAAGGAAAGGCAAGGGTCATGGAAGCCACGGCATGTTAAGGGAAGGACAAGGCAAGGCACGGCAAGGCAAGGCACGGAAAGGCTAAGGCAGGACAATGCAAGGCTAGGCAATTCACGGCAAGGCAATGAAAGCGTAACTCAAGGCAAGGCACGGCCAGGCAAGGCAAGGTTAAGGAACGACAACGCAAGCCTAAGCAATGGAAGGCAAGGCAACGAAAGAGTAACGAAAGGCACGGCACGGCAAGACAAGGTAAAGCTAAGGCAAGGCAACGCAAGACTAGGCAATGCACGGCAAGGCAAGGAAAAGGCAACGGAAGGCAGGGCAAGGCAGGGCAAATCAAGGCAAGACATGATTACAGGAAGGCACGGCAATTCAAGGCAATTCAAGCTGGGCGAAGGAACGTCAAGGCAAGGCTATGGCACGACAACGGAAGGCAAGGCAATGTATGACAAGGCAAGGAATCGGTAACGGAAAGCAAGGCAAGGGAAGACAAAGCAAGGCAAGGCAAGGGTAACGGAAGACACGGCAAGGTAAGGGAAGGACAAGGCAAGGCCCGGCAAGGCAAGGCAAGGCTAAGCACGATAACGCAAGGCTAGGCAATGCACGGCAAGGCAAGGAAAGGCTAACTGAATGCAAGACACGGCAAGGAAAGGCAAGGCTAAGGCACGAAAACGCAAGGCTAGAAAATGCACGGCAAGGCAAGTAAAGGGCAACGGAAGGCAAGGCAAGGCAGGGCAAATCATGGCAAGGCAAGGGTAACGGAATTCACGGCAATGCAAGGCAAGCCAAGCTAGGCTAAGGCAAGGCAAGGCAAGGCTATGGCACGAGAAGGGATGGGTAACGGAAGGCAAGGCAATGCAAGACAAAGCAAGGCAAGGCAACGGTAACGGAAGGTACGGCAATGTAAGGGAAGGACAAGGCAAGGCACGGCAAGGCAAGGCAAGGCTAAAGCAACACAACGGATGGCAAGGCAATGTACGAGAAGGTAAGGAATCGGTAACGGAAGGCAAGGCAAGGCAAGACAAAGCAAGGCAAGGCAATGGTGAAGGAAGACACGGCAAGGTAAGGGAAGGAAAAGGCAAGGCACGGCAAGGCAAGGGTAACGGAATTCTCGGCAATGGAAGGCAAGCCAAGCTAGGCTAAGGCAAGGCAAGGCAAGGCTATGGCCACGAGAACGGAAGGCTAGGCCATGTACGACAAGGCAAGGAATAGGTAACGGAAGGCAAGGCAAGGGAAGACAAAGCAAGGCAAGGCAAAGGTAACAGAAGGCACGGCAATGTAAGAGAAGGAGAAGGCAAGGCACGGCAAGGCAAGGCAAGGCTAAGGCACGACAACACAAGGCTAGGCAATGCACGGCAAGGCAAGGAAACGGTAACGGAAGGCAAGGCAAGGCAAGACAAAGCAAGGCAAGGCAACGGTAATGGAAGGCATGGCAAGGGAAGGCAATCAAGGCAAGGCAAGGGTAACGCAAGGCACGGCAAGGCAAGGGAAGAGAAGCAGGGCGAAGGCAAGGCAAGGCAAGGCTATGGCACCACAACGGATGGCAAGGCAATGTACGACAAGGTAAGGATTCGGTAACGGGAGGCAAGGCAAGGCAAGACAAAGCAAGGGAAGGCAATAGTAACGGAAGACTCGGGAAGGTAAGGGAAGGACAAGGAAAGGCATGGCAAGGCAAGGCAAGGCAAGGCTAAGGCATGACAACGCAAGGCTAGGCAATGCATGGCAATGCAACGAAAGGCTAACGGAGGGCATGGCACAGCAGGGAAAGACAAGACTAAGGCAAGGCAACGCAAGGCAAGGCAATGCATGGCAAGGCAAGGAAAGGTCAACGGAAGGCAAGGCAAGCCAAGGCAAAGCAAGGCATGGCAAGGCTAACGTAAGGCACGGCAATGCAATGCAAGGCAAGCTAGGATAAGGCAAGTCAAGGCAAGGCAAGGCTATGGCACCACAACGGATGGCAAGGCAATGTACGACAACGAAAGGAATCTGTAAGAAATCAAGGCAAGGCAAGACAAAGCAAGGCAATGCAAGAGTAACGGAAGACACGGCAAGGTAAAGGAAAGACAAGGCAAGGCACGGCATGGCAAGGGAAGCCAAGGCTAAGGCACGACAACGCAAGGCTAGGCAATGCACGGCAAGGCAACGAAAGGGTAACGGAAGGCATGGCAAAGCAAGGCATGGCAAGGCTAAGGCAAGGCAACGCAAGACTAGGCAATGCACGGCAAGGCAAGATAAGGGAAACGAAATGCAAGGCAAAGCAAGGCATGGCAAGTGTAACGGAAGGCACGGCAATGCAAGGCAAGGCAAGCTAGGCTAAGGCAAGGCAAGGCAAGGCTATGGCACCACAACGGATGGCAAGGCAATGTACGAAAATGCAAGGAATCGGTAACTGAAGGCAAGGCAAGGCAAGAGAAAGCAAGGGAAGGCAAGGGTAACGGAAGACACGGCAAGGTAAGGGAAGGACAAGGCAAGGCACGGCCATGCAAGGCAAGGCAAGGCTAAGGCACGACAACGCAAGGCTAGGCAATGCACGGCAAGGCACGGAAAGGTTAACGGAATGCAAGGCACAGCAAGGCAAGGCAAGGCTAAGGCACGAAAACGCAAGGCTAGAAATTGCACGGCAAGGCAAGTAAAGAGCAACGGAAGGCAAGGCAATGCAGGGCAAATGAAGGCAACGCAAAGGTAACGGAATTCACGGCAATGCAAGGTAAGCCAAGCTAGGCTAAGGCAAGGCAAGTCAAGGCTATGGCACCACAACGGATGGCAAGGCAATGTACGACAAGGCAAGGAATCGGTAACGGAAGACAAGGGAAGGCATGACAAAGCAAGGCAAGGAAAGGGTAACGGAAGACACGGCAAGGTAAGGGAAGGACAAGGCAAGGCACGGCTAGGCAAGGCAAGGCTAAGGCACGACAACGCAAGGCTAGGCAAATCACGGCAAGGCAACGAAAGGCTAACGGAAGGCATGGCACAGCAAGGCAAAGCAAGGCTAAGGCAAGGCAACGCAAGGCTAGGCAATGAATGGCAAGGCAAAGAAAGGTCAACGGAAGGCAAGGCAAGGCAAGGCAAAGCAAGGCATGGCAAGGGTAACGGAAGGCACGGCAATGCAAGGCAAGCCAAGCTAGGCTAAGGCAAGGCAAGGCAAGTCAATGGAGCCACAACGGATGGCAAGGCAATGCACGGCAAGGCAAGGAAACGGTAACGGAAGGCAAGGGAAGGCAAAACAAGGCCACGCAAGGGTAACGGAAGGCAAGGCACGACAAGGCAATGCCAGCCGATCAAGGCTAAGGCAAGGGAAGGCAAGGCTATGGCACGACAAAGCAAGTCGAGGTAATGGTCGGCAATGCAAGGAAAGGGTACCGGAAGGCAAGGCAAGGCAGGGCAAAGCAAGGGAACGCAAGGATAACGGAAGGAAAGGAAAGGCAAGGCAAAGCAAGGCAAGGCAAGGGTAACGGAAGGCACGGCAAGGCAACGCAAGTGTAACGGAAGGCACGGCAATGCAATGCAAGCCAAGCTAGGCTAAGGCAAGGCAAGGCAAGGCTATGGCAGAACGGAAGGCTACGCAATGTACGACAAGGCAAGGAAAGGGTAACGGAAGGCAAGGCAAGGCAAGGGTAACGCAAGGCACGGCAAGGCAAGGGAAGACAAGCAAGGCTAAGGAAAGGCAAGGCAAGGATATGGCACGACAACGCAAAGCTAGGCAATGCACGGCAAGGCAAGGAAAGCGTAACTCAAGGCAAGGCACGGCCAGGCAAGGCAAGGCAAGGGTAACGCAAGGCACGGCAAGGCAAGACAAAGCAAGGCAAGGCAACGGTAATGGAAGGCATGGCAAGGGAAGGCAATCAAGGCAAGGCAAGGGTAACGCAAGGCACGGCAAGGCAAGGGAAGAGAAGCAGGGCGAAGGCAAGGCAAGGCAAGGCTATGGCACCACAACGGATGGCAAGGCAATGTACGACAAGGTAAGGATTCGGTAACGGGAGGCAAGGCAAGGCAAGACAAAGCAAGGGAAGGCAATAGTAACGGAAGACTCGGGAAGGTAAGGGAAGGACAAGGAAAGGCATGGCAAGGCAAGGCAAGGCAAGGCTAAGGCATGACAACGCAAGGCTAGGCAATGCATGGCAATGCAACGAAAGGCTAACGGAGGGCATGGCACAGCAGGGAAAGGCAAGACTAAGGCAAGGCAACGCAAGGCAAGGCAATGCATGGCAAGGCAAGGAAAGGTCAACGGAAGGCAAGGCAAGCCAAGGCAAAGCAAGGCATGGCAAGGCTAACGTAAGGCACGGCAATGCAATGCAAGGCAAGCTAGGATAAGGCAAGTCAAGGCAAGGCAAGGCTATGGCACCACAACGGATGGCAAGGCAATGTACGACAACGAAAGGAATCTGTAAGAAATCAAGGCAAGGCAAGACAAAGCAAGGCAATGCAAGAGTAACGGAAGACACGGCAAGGTAAAGGAAGGACAAGGCAAGGCACGGCATGGCAAGGGAAGCCAAGGCTAAGGCACGACAACGCAAGGCTAGGCAATGCACGGCAAGGCAACGAAAGGGTAACGGAAGGCATGGCAAAGCAAGGCATGGCAAGGCTAAGGCAAGGCAACGCAAGACTAGGCAATGCACGGCAAGGCAAGATAAGGGAAACGAAATGCAAGGCAAAGCAAGGCATGGCAAGTGTAACGGAAGGCACGGCAATGCAAGGCAAGGCAAGCTAGGCTAAGGCAAGGCAAGGCAAGGCTATGGCACCACAACGGATGGCAAGGCAATGTACGAAAATGCAAGGAATCGGTAACTGAAGGCAAGGCAAGGCAAGAGAAAGCAAGGGAAGGCAAGGGTAACGGAAGACACGGCAAGGTAAGGGAAGGACAAGGCAAGGCACGGCCATGCAAGGCAAGGCAAGGCTAAGGCACGACAACGCAAGGCTAGGCAATGCACGGCAAGGCACGGAAAGGTTAACGGAATGCAAGGCACAGCAAGGCAAGGCAAGGCTAAGGCACGAAAACGCAAGGCTAGAAATTGCACGGCAAGGCAAGTAAAGAGCAACGGAAGGCAAGGCAATGCAGGGCAAATGAAGGCAACGCAAAGGTAACGGAATTCACGGCAATGCAAGGTAAGCCAAGCTAGGCTAAGGCAAGGCAAGTCAAGGCTATGGCACCACAACGGATGGCAAGGCAATGTACGACAAGGCAAGGAATCGGTAACGGAAGACAAGGGAAGGCATGACAAAGCAAGGCAAGGAAAGGGTAACGGAAGACACGGCAAGGTAAGGGAAGGACAACGCAAGGCACGGCTAGGCAAGGCAAGGCTAAGGCACGACAACGCAAGGCTAGGCAATTCACGGCAAGGCAACGAAAGGCTAACGGAAGGCATGGCACAGCAAGGCAAAGCAAGGCTAAGGCAAGGCAACGCAAGGCTAGGCAATGCATGGCAAGGCAAGGAAAGGTCAACGGAAGGCAAGGCAAGGCAAGGCAAAGGAAGGCATGGCAAGGGTAACGGAAGGCACGGCAATGCAAGGCAAGCCAAGCTAGGCTAAGGCAAGGCAAGGCAAGTCAATGGAGCCACAACGGATGGCAAGGCAATGCACGGCAAGGCAAGGAAACGGTAACGGAAGGCAAGGGAAGGCAAAACAAGGCCAGGCAAGGGTAACGGAAGGCAAGGCACGACAAGGCAAGGCCAGCCGATCAAGGCTAAGGCAAGGGAAGGCAAGGCTATGGCACGACAAAGCAAGTCGAGGTAATGGTCGGCAATGCAAGGAAAGGGTACCGGAAGGCAAGGCAAGGCAGGGCAAAGCAAGGGAACGCAAGGATAACGGAAGACAAGGAAAGCAACGCAAAGCAAGGCAAGGCAAGGGTAACGGAAGGCACGGTAAGGCAACGCAAGTGTAACGGAAGGCACGGCAATGCAATGCAAGCCAAGCTAGGCTAAGGCAAGGCAGGGCAAAGCTATGGCAGAACGGAAGGCTACGCAATGTACGACAAGGCAAGGAAAGGGTAACGGAAGGCAAGGCAAGGCAAGGGTAACGCAAGGCACGGCAAGGCAAGGGAAGACAAGCAAGGCTATGGAAAGGCAAGGCAAGGATATGGCACGACAACGCAAAGCTAGGCAATGCACGGCAAGGCAAGGAAAGCGTAACTCAAGGCAAGGCAGGGCCAGGCAAGGCAAGGCAAGGGTAACGGAAGGCACGGCAAGGCAAGGCAAGGGTAACGGAAGGCACAGCAATGCAAGGCAAGCCAAGCTATGCTAAAGCAAGGCAAGGCGAGGCTATCCAGAACGGAAGGCTAGGCAATGTAAGACAAGGCAAAGAAAGGGTAACGGAAGGCAAGGCAAGGCAAAGCAAACCAAGGCAAGGCAAGGGTAACGCAAAGCACGGCAAGGCAATGGAAGACAATTAAGGCTAAGACAAGGCAAGGCAAGGCTGTGGCACCACAACAGATGGCAAGGCAATATACGACAAGGCAAGGAATCGGTAACAGAAGGTTGGTAACGGAAGGCACAGCAATGCAAGGCAAGCCAAGCTAGGCTAAAGCAAGGCAAGGCGAGGCTATGGCAGAACGGAACGCTAGGCAAAGTATGACAAGGCAAGGCAAGGCAATGCAAACCAAGGCAAGGCAAGTGTAACACAAGGCACGGCAAGGCAAGGGAAGACAAGTAAGGCTAAGACAAGGCAAGGCAAGGCAATGGCACCACAACGGGCGGCAAGGTAATATACGACAAGGCAAGGAATCGGTAACAGAAGGCAAGGCATGGCTAGACAAAGCAAGGGAAGGTAAGGGTAACGGAAGACACTGCAAGGTAAGGCAAGGCAAGGCTAAGGCACGACAACGCAAGGCTAGGCAATGCACGGCAAGGCAAGGAAAGGGTAACGGAAGGCAAGGCACGGCACGACAAGGCAAGGCTAAGGCACGAAAACGCAAGGTTAGAAAAAGCACGGCAAGGCAAGGAAAGGACAACGGAAGGCAAGGCAACGCAGGGCAAATCAAGTCAACGCAAGGGTAACGGAATGCACGGCAATGCAAGGCAAGCCAAGCTAGGCTAAGGCAAGGCAAGACAAAGCTATGGCACGACAACGGAAGGCTACGCCATGTACGACAAGGCAAGGAATGGGTAACGGAATGGAAGGCAAGGCAAGAGAAAGCAAGGCAAGGCAACGGTAACGGAAGGCACGGCAAGGTAAGGGAAGAACAAGGCAAGGCACAGCAAGGCAAGGCAAGGGTAAGGCACGACAACACAAGGCTAGGCAATGCACGGCAAGGCAACGAAACGGTAACCGAAGGCAAGGCAAGGCAAGACAAAGCAAGGCAAGGCAACGGTAATGGAAGGCACGGCAAGGCAAGGCAAACAAGGCAAGGCAAGTGTAACCGAAGGCACGGCAAGGCAAGTCAAGGGTAACGGAAGCGACGGCAATGCAAGGCAAGGCAAGGCAAGCAATGGCAGAACGGAAGGCTAGGGAATGTACGACAAGGCAATAAAAGGGTAACGGAAGGCAAGGCAAGGCAATGTAAACCCAGGCAAGGCAAGGTTAATGCAAGGCACGGCAAGGCAAGGGAAGACAAGCAAGGCTAAGGCAAGGCAAGGCAAATCTATGGCACCACAACGGATGGCAAGGCAATGTACGACAAGGCAAGGAATCGATAACGGAACGCAAGGCAAGGCAAGACAAAACAAGGCAAGGCAAGGGTAACGTAAGACACGGCAAGGTAAGGGAAGGACAAGGGAAGGCACGACATGGCAAGGCAAGGCAAGGCTAAGGCATGACAACGCAAGGCTAGGCAATGCACGGCAAGGCAACGAAAGGCTAACGGAAGGCATGGCACAGCCGGGCAAGGCAAGGCAAAGGCAAGGCATCGTAACGCTAGGCAATGCATGGCAAGGCAAGGAAAGGGCAACGGAAGGCAAGGCAAGGCAAGGCCAAGCAAGGCATGGCAAGGGTAACGGAAGGCACGGCAATGCAAGACAAGCCAAGCAAGGCTAAGGGAAGGCAAGGCAAGGCTATGGCACCACAACGGATGTCAAGGCAATGTACTACAAGGCAAGGAATCAGTAACGGAAGGCAAGGCAAGGCAAGACAAAGCAAGGCAAGGCAAGGGTTACGGAACACACGGCAAGGTAAGGGAAGGACAAGGCAAGGCACGGCAAGGCAAGGAAAGGCAAGGCAAAATCATGACAACGCAAGGCTAGGCAATGCACCGCAAGGCAACGAAAGGCTAAGGGAAGGCATGGCACAGCAGGGCAAGGCAACGCAAGGCTAGGCAATGCATGGCAAGGCAGGAAAGGGCAACGTAAGGCAAAGCAAGGCAAGGCCAAGGAATGTATGGCAAAGGTAACGGAAGGCCCGGCAATGCAAGGCAATCCAAGCTAGGCTAAGGCAAGGCAAGGCAAGGCTATGGCACCACAACGGATGGTAAGGCAATGTACGACAAGGGAAGGTATCGGTAACGGAAGGCAAGGCAAGGCAAGACAAAGCAAGGCAAGGCAAGGGTAATGGAAGACACGGCAAGGTAAGGGAAGGAAAAGGCAAGGCATGGCAAGTCAAGGGTAACGGAATTCACGGCATTGGAAGGCAAGCCAAGCTAGGCTAAGGCAAGGCAAGGCAAGGCTATGGCCACGAGAACGGAAGGCTAGGCCATGTAAGACAAGGCAAGGAATGGGTAACGGAAGGCAAGGCAAGGGAAGACAAAGCAAGGGAAGGCAAAGGTAACGGAAGGCACGGCAATGTAAGAGAAGGACAAGGCAAGGCACGGCAAGGCAAGGCAAGGCAAGGCTAAGGCATGACAACGCAAGGCTACGCAATGCATGGCAATGCAACGAAAGGCTAACGGAAGGCATGGCACAGCAGGGAAAGGCAAGGCTAAGGCAAGGCAACGCAAGGCAAGGCAATGCATGGCAAGGCAAGGAAAGGGCAACGGAATGCAAGGCAAGCCAAGGCAAAGCAAGGCATGGCAAGGCTAACGTAAGGCACGGCAATGCAATGCAAGGCAAGATAGGATAAGGCAAGTCAAGGAAAGGCAAGGCTATGGCACCACAACGGATGGCAAGGTAATGTACGACAACGAAAGGAATCTGTAAGAAATCAAGGCAAGGCAAGACAAAGCAAGGCAAGGCAAGGGTAACGGAAGACACGGCAAGGTAAAGGAAGGACAAGGCAAGGCACGGCATGGCAAGGCAAGGCAAGGCTAAGGCACGACAACGCAACGCTAGGCAATGCACGGCAAGGCAACGAAAGGCTAACGGAAGGCATGGCACAGCAAGGCAAGGCAATTCTAAGGCAAGGCAAAGCAAGGCTAGGCAATGCACGGCAAGGCAAGGAAAGGGCAACAGTAGGAAAGGCAAGTCAAGGCAAAGCAAGGCATGGGAAGGGTAACGGAAGGCACGGCAATGAAAGGCAAGGCAAGCTAGGATAAGGCAAGGCAAGGCAAGGCAAGGCTACGGCACCACAACGGATGGCCAGGCAATGAACGACAAGGCAAGGAATCGGTAACGGAAAGCAAGGCAAGGGAAGACAAAGCAAGGCAAGGGTAACGGAAGACAGGGCAAGGTAAGGGAAGGACAACGCAAGGCACGGCAAGGCAAGGCAAGGCAAGGCTAAGGCACGACAACGCAAGGCTAGGCAATGCACGGCAAGGCAAGGAAAGGCTAACGGAATGCACGGCACGGCAAGGCAAGGCAAGGCTAAGGCACGAAAACGCAAGGCTAGAAAATGCACGGCAAGGCAAGGAAAGGGCAACGGAAGGCAAGGCCAGGAAGGGCAAATGAAGGCAAAGCAAGGGTAACGGAATTCACGGCAATGCAAGGCAAGCCAAGCTAGGCTAAGGCAAGGCAAGGCAAGGCTATGGCACGAGAACGGAAGGCTAGGCCATGTACGACAAGGCAAGGAATGGGTAACGGAAGGCAAGTCAAGGCAAGACAAAACAAGGCAATGCAACGGTAACGGAAGGCACGGCAATTTAAGGGAAGGACTAGGCAAGGCACGGCAAGGCAAGGCAAGGCTAAGGCACGACAACACAAGGCTAGGCAATGCACGGCAAGGCAAGGAAAGGGCAAGGGAAGGCAAGGCAAGGCAAGGACAAGCAAGGCATGGCAAGGGTAACGGAAGGCACGGCAAGGCAAGGCAAGGCAAGCTAGGCTAAGGCAAGGCAAGGCAAGGCTATGGCACCACAATGGATGGCAAGGCAATGTACGACAATGCAAGGAATCGGTAACGGAATGCAAGGCAAGGCAAGACAAAGCAAGTCAAGGCAAGGGTAACGGAACACTCGGGAAGGTAAGGGAAGGACAAGGCAAGACACGGCAAGGCAAGGCAAGGCTAAGGCACGACAACACAAGGCTAGGCAATGCACGGCAAGGCAAGGAAACGGTAACGGAAGGCAAGGCAAGGCTAGAAAAAGCAAGGCAATGCAACGGTAATGGAAGGCACTTCAAGGCAAGGCAAACAAGGAAAGGCAAGGGTAACGGAAGGCACGGCCAGGCAAGGCAAGGGTAAAGGAAGGCACGGCAATGCAAGGCAAGGCACGGCAAAGCTATGGCAGAACGGAAGGCTAGGGAATGTACGACAAGGCAAGGAAAGGGTAACGGAAGGCAAGGAAAGGATAACGGAAGGCAAGGCAAGGCAATGCAAACCAAGGCAAGGCAAGGGTAACGCAAGGCACGGCAAGGCAAGGGAAGAGAAGCAAGGCTAAGGCAAGGCAAGGCACGGCAAGGCAATGCAAGGCTAAGGCACGACAACACAAGGCTAGGCAATGCACGGCAAGGCAAGGAAACGGTAACGGAAGGCAAGGCAAGGCAAGACAAAGCAAGGCAATGCAACGGTAATTGAAGGCACGGCAAGGCAAGGCAAACAAGTCAAGGCAAGGGTAACGGAAGGCACGGCAAGGCAAGGCAAGGGTATCGGAAGGCACAGCAATGCACGGCAAGGCAACCCAAAGCTATGGCAGAACGGAAGGCTAGGGAATGTACGACAAGGTAGTAAAAGGGTAACGGAAGGCAAGGCAAGGCAATGCAAACCAAGGCAAGGCAAGGTTAATGCAAGGCACGGCAAGGCAAGGGAAGACAAGCAAGGCTAAGGCAAGGCAATGCATTTCTATGACACCACAACGGATGGCAAGGCAATGTACGACAAGGCAAGGAATCTATAACGGAACGCAAAGCAAGGAAAGGCAAAGCAAGGCAAGGCAAGGGTAACAGAAGACAGGGCAAGGTAAGGGAAGGACAAGGCAAGGCACGGCAAGGCAAGGCAAGGCAAGGCAAGGCAAGGCTAAGGCACGACAACGCAAGCCTAGGCAATGCACCGCAAGGCAAGGAAAGGCTAACGGAATGCACGGCATGGCAAGGCAAGGCAAGGCTAAGGCACGAAAACGCAAGGCTAGAAAATGCACGGCAAGGCAAGGAAAGGGCAACGGAAGGCAAGGCAATGCAGGGCTTATGAAGGCAACGCAAGGGTAACGGAAGAAACGGCAATGCAAGGCAAGCCAAGCTAGGCTAAGGCAAGGCAAGGTAAGGCTATGGCAGAACGGAAGGCTACGCAATGTACGGCAAGGCAAGGAAAGGGTAACGGAAGGCAAGGCAAGGCAAGACAAAGCAAGGAAAGTCAAAGGGAACGGAAGGCACGGCAATTTAAGGGAAGGACAAGGCAAGGCACGGCAAGGCAAGGCAAGGCTAAGGCACGACAACACAAGGTTAGGCAATGCACGGCAAGGCAAGGAAACGGTAACGGAAGGCAAGGCAAGGCAAGACAAACAAGGCAATGCAACGGTAATTGAAGGCACGGCAAGGCAAGGCAAACAAGGCAAGGCAAGCGTAACGGAAGGCACAGCAATGCAAGGCAAGGCAACCCAAAGCTATGGCAGAACGGAAGGCTAGGGAATGTACGACAAGGCAATAAAAGGGTAACGGAAGGCAAGGCAAGGCAATGCAAACCAAGGCAAGGCAAGGGCAAGGCAAGGCACGGCAAGGCAAGGGAAGAGAAGCAAGGCTAAGGCAAGGCAAGGAAAGGCTATGGCACCACAACGGATGGCAAGGCAATGTACGACAAGGCAAGGAATGGGTAACGGAAGGCAAGGCAAGGCAAGACAAAGCAAGGCAAGGCAAGGGTAACGGAAGACACGGCAAGGTAAGGGAAGGACAAGGCAAGGAACGCCAAGGCAAGGCAAGGCAAGGCTAAGGCATGAAAACGCAAGGTTAGGCAATGCACGGCAAGGCAACGAAAGGCTAACGGAAGGCATGGCACAGCCTGGCAAGGCAAGGCAAAGGCAAGGCAACGCAACGCTAGGCAATGCATGGCAAGGCAAGGAAAGGGCAAGGGAAGCCAAGGCAAGGCAAGGCCAAGCAAGGCATGGCAAGGGTCACGGAAGGCACGGCAATGCAAGGCAAGCCAAGCTAGGCTAAGGCAAGGCAAGCAAGGCTATGGCACCACAACGGCTGGCAAGCCAATGTACGACAAGGGAAGGATTAGGTAACGGAAGGCAAGGCAAGGCAAGACAAAGCAAGGCAAGGAAAGTGTCACGGAAGTCACGGCAAGGTAAGGGAATGACAAGGCAAGGCACGGCAAGGAAAGGCAAGACAAGGCTAAGGCACGACAAAGCAAGGCTAGGCAATGCAGCGCAAGGCAAGGAAAGTGTAACTGAAGGCAATGCAAGGCAATGCAAAGCACGGCAAGGCAAGTGTAACGGAAGTCACGGCACGGCAAGGCAAGGCAAGGCCAAGGCAACGCAACGCATGGCTAGGCAATGAACGGCAAGGTAAGGAAAGTGTAAGGGAAGCAAGGCACGGCAAGGTCAAGAAAGGGAAGGCAAGGGTAAAGGAAGACACGGCAAGGTAAGGGAAGGACAAGGAAAGGCACGGCAAGGCAAGGCAAGGCAAGGCTAAGGCATGACAACGCAAGGCTAGGCAATTCATGGCAAGGCCACGAAAGGCTAACGGAAGGCATGGCACAGCAGGGCAAAGCAAGGCTAAGGCCAGGCAACGCAAGGCAAGGCAATGCATGGCAAGGCAAGGAAACGCAACGGAATGCAAGGCAAGCCAAGGCAAAGCAAGGCATGGCAAGGCTAACGGAAGGCACGGCAATGCAATGCAAGCCAAGCTAGGATAAGGCAAGTCAAGGCAAGGCAAGGCTATGGCACCACAACGGATGGCAAGGCAATGTACGACACCGAAAGGAATCTGTAAGAAAGCAAGGCAAGGCAAGACAAAGCAAGGCAAGGCAAGGGTAACGGAAGACACGGCAAGGTAAAGGAAGGACAAGGCAAGGCACGGCATGGCAAGGGAAGACAAGGCTAAGGCACGACAACGCAAGGCTAGGCAATGCACGGCAAAGCAACGAAAGGGTAACGGAAGGCATGGCACAGCAAGGCAAGGCAAGGCTAAGGCAAGGCAACGCAAGACTAGGCAATGCACGGCAAGGCAAGGAAAGGGAAACGAAATGCAAGGCAAAGCAAGGCATGGCAAGTGTAACGGAAGGCACGGCAATGCAAGGCAAGCCAAGCTAGGCTAAGGCAAGGCAAGGCAAGGCTATGGCACCACAACGGATGGCAAGGCAATGTACGAAAAGGCAAGGAATCGGTAACTGGGGGCAAGGCAAGGCAAGAGAAAGCAAGGGAAGGCAAGGGTAACGGAAGACACGGCAAGGTAAGGGAAGGACAAGGCAAGGCACGGCAAGGCAAGGCAAGGCAAGGCTAAGGCACGACAACGCAAGGCTAGGCAATGCACGGCAAGGCAAGGAAAGGCTAACGGAATGCAAGGCACGGCAAGGCAAGGCAAGGCTAAGGCACGAAAACGCAAGGCTAGAAAATGCACGGCAAGGCAAGGAAAGGGCAACGGAAGGCAAGGCAAGGCAGGGCAAATGAAGGCAACGCAAAGGTAACGGAATTCACGGCAATGCAAGGTAAGCCAAGCTAGGCTAAGGCAAGGCAAGGCAAGGCTATGGCACGAGAACGGAAGGCTAGGCCATGTACGACAAGGCAAGGAATGGGTAACGGAAGGCAAGGCAAGGCAAGACAAAGTAAGGCAAGGCAACGGTAACGGAAGGAACGGCAATGTAAGGGAAGGTCAAGGCAAGGCACGGCAAGGCAAGGCAAGGCTAAGGCACGACAACACAAGGCTAGGCAATGCACGGCAAGGCAAGGAAACGGTAACGGAAGGCAAGGCAAGGGAAGGCAAAGCAAAGCAAGGCAACGGTAATGGAAGGCACAGCAAGGCAAGGCAAACAAGGCAAGGCAAGGGTAACGGAAGGCACGGCAAGGCAAGGCAAGGCTAAGGCAAGATAACGCAAGGCTAGGCAATTCAAGGCAAGGCAAGGAAAGCGTAAGTCAAGGCAATGCACGGCCAGGCAAGGCAAGGCTAAGGAACGACAACGCAAGCCTAAGAAATGGAAGGCAAGGCAACGAAAGGGTAACGGAAGGCACGGCACTGCAAGGCAAGGCAAAGATAAGGCAAGGCAAAGCAAGACTAGGCAATGCACGAAAAGGCAAGGAAAGGGTAACGGAAGGCAAGGCAAGGCAAGGGTAAAGCAAGGCACGGCAAGACAAGGGAAGACAAGCAAGGCTAAGGAAAGGCAAGGCAAGGCTAAGGCACGACAACGCAAGGCTAGGCAATTCACGGCAAGTCAAGGAAAGCGTAACTCAAGGCAAGGCACAGCCAGGCAAGGCAAGGTTAAGGAACGAAAACGCAAGCCTAAGCAATGGAAGGCAAGGCAACGAAAGGGTAATGGAAGGCAAGGCACGGCAAGACAAGGCAAAGCTAAGGCAAGGCAACGCAAGACTAGGCAATGCACGGCAAGGCAAGGAAAAGGCAACGGAAGGCAAGGCAAGGCAGGGCAAATCAAGGCAAGACATGATTACAGGAAGGCACGGCAATTCAAGACAATTCAAGCTGTGCTAAGGAACGTCAAGCCAAGGCTATGGCACGACAACGGAAGGCAAGGCAATGTATGACAAGGCAAGGAATCGGTAACGGAAAGCAAGGCAAGGGAAGACAAAGCAAGGCAAGGCAAGGGTAACGGAAGACACGGCAAGGTAAGGGAAGGACAAGGCAAGGCCCGGCAAGGCAAGGCAAGGCTAAGGCACGATAACGCAAGGCTCGGCAATGCACGGCAAGGCAAGGAAAGGCTAACGGAATGCAAGGCACGGCAAGGAAAGGCAAGGCTAAGGCACGAAAACGCAAGGCTAGAAAATGCACGGCAAGGCAAGTAAAGGGAAACGGAAGGCAAGGCAAGGCAGGGCAAATCAAGGCAAAGCAAGGGTAACGGAATTCACGGCAATGCAAGGCAAGCCAAGCTAGGCTAAGGCAAGGCAAGGCAAGGCTATGGCACGAGACCGGAAGGCTAGGCCATGTACAACAAGGCAAGGGATGGGTAACGGAAGGCAAGTCAATGCAAGACAAAGCAAGGCAAGGCAACGGTAACGGAAGGCACGGCAATGTAAGGGAAGGACAAGGCAAGGCACGGCAAGGCTAAGGCACGACAACACAAGGCTAGGCAATGCACGGCAAGGCAAGGAAACGGTAACGGAAGGCAAGGCAAGACAAAGCAAGGGAAGGCAACCGTAATGGAAGGCACGGCAAGGCAAGGCAAACAAGGCAAGGGAAGGGTAACGGAAGGCAGGGCAATGCAAGGCAAGGCAAGGCAAAGCTATGGTAGAACGGAAGGCTAGGGAATGTACGACAAGGGAATAAAAGGGTAACGGAAGGCAAGGCAAGGCAATGCAAACCAAGGCAAGGCAAGGTTAACGCAAGGCACGGCAAGGCAAGGGAAGACAAGCAAGGCTAAGGCAAGGCAAGGCAAGGCTATGGCACCACAACGGATGGCAAGGCAATGTACGACAAGGCAAGGAAAGGGTAACGGAAGGCAAGGCAAGGCAAGAAAGTCAAGGCAAGGCAAGGCTAAGGCATGACAACGCAAGGCTAGGCAATGCACGGGAAGGCAACGAAAGGCTGACGGAAGGCATGGCACAGCCGGGCAAGGCAAGGCTAAGGCAAGGCAACGCAAGGCTATTCAATGCATGGCAAGGCAAGGAAAGGGCAAGGGAAGGCAAGGCAAGGCAAGGCCAAGCAAGGCATGGCAAGTGTAACGGAAGGCACGGCAAGGCAAAGCAAGCCAAGCTAGGCTAAGGCAAGGCAAGGCAAGGCTATGGCACCACTACGGATGGCAAGGCAATATACGACAAGGGAAGGAATAGGTAACGGAAGGCAAGGCAAGGCAAGACAAGTCAAGGCAAGGCAAGGGTAAAGGACGACACGGCAAGGTAAGGGAAGGAAAAGGCAAGGCACGGCAAGGCAAGGGTAACGGAATTCACGGCAATGGAAGGCAAGCCAAGCTCGGCTAAGGCAAGGCAAGGCAAGGCTATGGCCACGAGAACGGAAGGCTAGGCCATGTACGACAAGGCAAGGAATGGGAAACGGAAGGCAAGGCAAGGGAAGACAAAGCAAGGGAAGGCAAAGGTAACGCAAGGCACGGCAATGTAAGAGAAGGACAAGGCAAGGCACGGCAAGGCAAGGCAAGGCTAAGGCACGACAACGCAAGGCTAGGCAATTCACGGTAAGGCAAGGAAAGGGTAACGGAAGGTAAGGCATGGCAAGGGTAAATCAAGGCACGGCAAGGCAAGGGAAGAAAAGCAAGGCTAAGGAAAGGCAAAGCAAGGCTAAGGCAAAATAACGCAAGGCTAGGCAATTCACGGCAAGGCAAGGAAAGCGTAACTCAAGGCAAGGCACGGCCAGGCAAGGCAATGCTAAGGAACGACAACGCAATCCGAAGCAATGGAAGGCAAGGCAACGAACGGGTAACGGATTGCAGGGCACTGCAAGGCAAGGCAAAGCTAATGCAAGGCAACGCAAGACTAGGCAATGCACGGCAAGGCAAGGAAAGGGCAACGGAAGGCAAGGCAAGGCAGGGCAAATCAAGGCAAGACATGATTAACGGAAGGCACGGCAATGCAAGGCAAGCCAAGCTAGCCGAAGGCATGGCAATGCTAAGGCAGAATGGAAGGATAGGCAATGTACGAAAAGGCAAGGAATGGGTAACGGAAGCAAGGCAAGGCAATGCAAATCAAGGAAAGGCAAGAGTAACGCATGGCACGGCAAGGCAAGGGAAGAGAAGCAAGGCTAAGGAATGGCAAGGCAAGGATATGGCACCACAAAGGATGGCAAGGCAATGTATGACAAGGCAAGCAATGGGTAACGGAAAGCAAGGCAAGGCAAGACAAAGCAAGGCAAGGCAAGGGTAACGGAAGACACGGCAAGGTAAAGGAAGGACAAGGCAAGGCACTGCATCGCAAGGCAAGGCAAGGCTAAGGCACGACAACGCAAGGCTAGGCAATGCACGGCAAGGCATCGAAAGGCTAATGGAAGGCATGGCACAGCAAGGCAACGCAAGGCTAAGGCAAGGCAACGCAAGGCTAGGCAATGCACGGCAAGGCAAGGAAAGGGCAACAGAAGGCAAGGCAAGGCAAAGCAAAGCAAGGCATGGCAAGGGTAACAGAACACCCGGAAAGGTAAGGGAAGGACAAGGCAAGGCACGGCAAGGCAAGGCAAGGCTAAGGCACTACAACGCAAGGCTGGGCAATTCACGGTAAGGCAAGGAAAGGGTAACGGAAGGCAAGGCAAGGCAAGGGTAAATCAAGGCACGGCAAGGCAAGGGAAGAAAAGCAAGGCTAAGGAAAGGCAAGTTAAGGCTAAGGCAAGATAACGCAAGGCTAGGCAATTCACGGCAAGGCAAGGAAAGCGTAACTCAAGGCAAGGCACGGCCAGGCAAGGCAAGGATAAGGAACGACAACGCAAGCCGAAGCAATGGACGGCAAGGCAACGAAAGGGTAACGGAAGGCACGGCACTGCAAGGCAAGGCAAAGCTAAGGCAAGGCAACGCAAGACTAGGCAATGCAAGGCAAGGCAAGGAAAGGGTAACGGAAGGCAAGGCAAGGCAGGGCAAATTAAGGCAAGAAATGATTAACGGAAGGCACGGCAATGAAAGGCAAGCCAAGCTAGCCGAAGGCAAGGCAATGCTATGGCAGAATGGAAGGCTAGGCAATGTACGAAAAGGCAAGGAAAGGGTAACGGATCAAGGCAAGGCAATGCAAATCAAGGCAAGGCAAGAGTAACGCAAGGCACGGCAAGGCAAGGGAAGAGAAGCAAGGCTAAGGAATGGCAAGGCAAGGATATGGCACCACAACGGATGGCAAGGCAATGTACGAAAAGGCAAGGAATGGGTAACGGAAAGCAAGGCAAGGCAAGACAAAGCAAGGCAAGGCAAGGCGCATGGAAGCCACGGTATGTTAAGGGAAGGACAAGGCAAGGCACGGCAAGGCAAGGCACGGCAAGGCTAAGGCACGACAATGCAAGGCTAGGCAATTCACGGCAAGGCAATGAAAGCGAAACTCAAGGCAAGGCACGGCCAGGCAAGGCAGGGTTAAGGAACGACAACGCAAGCCTAAGCAATGGAAGGCAAGACAACGAAAGGGTAACGAAAGGCACAGCACGGCAAGACAAGGTAAAGCTAAGGCAAGGCAACGCAAGACTAGGCAATGCACGGCAAGGCAAGGAAAAGGCAACGTAAGGCAGGGCAAGGCAGGGCAAATCAAGGCAAGACATGATTACAGGAAGGCACGGCAATTCAAGGCAATACAAGCTGGGCTAAGGAACGTCAAGGCAAGGCTATGGCACGACAACGGAAGGCAAGGCAATGTATGACAAGGCAAGGAATCGGTAACGGAAAGCAAGGCAAGGGAAGACAAAGCAAGGCAAGGCAAGGGTAACGGAAGACACGGCAAGGTAAGGGAAGGACAAGGCAAGGCCCGGCAAGGCAAGGCAAGGCTAAGCACGATAAGGCAAGGCTAGGCAATGCACGGCAAGGCAAGGAAAGGCTAACGGAATGCAAGGCACGGCAAGGAAAGGCAAGGCTAAGGCACGAAAACGCAAGGCTAGAAAATGCACGGCAAGGCAAGGAAAGGGCAACGGAAGGCAAGGCAAGGCAGGGCAAATCAAGGCAAGGCAAGGGTAACGGAATTCACGGCAATGCAAGGCAAGCCAAGCTAGGCTAAGGCAAGGCACGGCAAGGCTATGGCACGAGACGGGATGGGTAACGGAAGGCAAGGCAATGCAAGACAAAGCAAGGCAAGGCAACGGTAAAGGAAGGCACGGCAATGTAAGGGAAGGACAAGGCAAGGCACGGCAAGGCAAGGCAAGGCTAAGGCACCACAACGGATGGCAAGGCAATGTACGAGAAGGTAAGGAATCGGTAACGGAAGGCAATGCAAGGCAAGACAAAGCAAGGCAAGGCAATGGTAAAGGACGACACGGCCAGGTAAGGGAAGGAAAAGGCAAGGCACGGCAAGGCAAGGGTAACGGAATTCTCGGCAATGGAAGGCAAGCCAAGCTAGGCTAAGGCAAGGCAAGGCAAGGCTATGGCCACGAGAACGGAAGGCTAGGCCATGTACGACAAAGCAAGGAATGGGTAACGTAAGGCAAGGCAAGGGAAGACAAAGCAAGGGAAGGCAAAGGTAACGGAAGGCACGGCAATGTAAGAGAAGGAGAAGGCAAGGCACGGCAAGGCAAGGCAAGGCTAAGGCACGACAACACAAGGCTAGGCAATGCACGGCAAGGCAAGGAAACGGTAACGGAAGGCAAGGCAAGGCAAGACAAAGCAAGGCAAGGCAACGGTAATGGAAGGCATGGCAAGGGAAGGCAAACAAGGCAAGGCAAGGGTAACGCAAGGCACGGCAAGGCAAGGGAAGAGAAGCAGGGCGAAGGCAAGGCAAGGCAAGGCTATGGCACCACAACGGATGGCAAGGCAATGTACGACAAGGCAAGGAATCGGTAACGGGAGGCAAGGCAAGGCAAGACAAAGCAAGGGAAGGCAATGGTAACGGAAGACTCGGCAAGGTAAGGGAAGGACAAGGAAAGGCACGGAAAGGCAAGGCAAGGCAAGGCTAAGGCATGACAACGCAAGGCTAGGCAATGCATGGCAATGCAACGAAAGGCTAACGGAAGGCATGGCACAGCAGGGAAAGGCAAGGCTAAGGCAAGGCAACGCAAGGCAAGGCAATGCATGGCAAGGCAAGGAAAGGGCAACGGAAGGCAAGGCAAGCCAAGGCAAAGCAAGGCATTGCAAGGCTAACGGAAGGCACGGCAATGCAATGCAAGCCAAACTAGGATAAGGCAAGACAAGGCAAGGCAAGGCTATGGCACCACAACGGATGGCAAGGCAATGTACGACAACGAAAGGAATCTGTAAGAAAGCAAGGCAAGGCAAGACAAAGCAAGGCAAGGCAAGGGTAACGGAAGACACGGCAAGGTAAAGGAAGGACAAGGCAAGGCACGGCATGGCAAGGGAAGGCAAGGCTAAGGCACGACAACGCAAGGCTAGGAAATGCACGGCAAGGCAACGAAAGGGTCACGGAAGGCATGGCACAGCAAGGCATGGCAAGGCTAAGGCAAGGCAACGCAAGACTAGGCAATGCACGGCAAGGCAAGGAAAGGGAAACGAAATGCAAGGCAAAACAAGGCATGGCAAGTGTAACGGAAGGCACGGCAATGCAAGGCAAGGCAAGCTAGGCTAAGGCAAGGCAAGGCAAGGCTATGGCACCACAACGGATGGCAAGGCAATGTACGACAAGGCAAGGAATCGGTAACGGAAGGCATGGAAAGGCAAGACAAAGCAAGGCAAGGCAAGGGTAACGGAACACCCGGCAAGGTAAGGGAAGGACAAGGCAAAGCACGG
This sequence comes from Macrotis lagotis, assembly GCF_037893015.1. Classification (NCBI taxonomy): domain Eukaryota; kingdom Metazoa; phylum Chordata; class Mammalia; order Peramelemorphia; family Peramelidae; genus Macrotis; species Macrotis lagotis. The sequence continues at coordinate 160,761 of NW_027422054.1, read as the reverse complement.
CAAGGCAAGGCATGGCTAAGGCACGACAACGCCAGGCTAGGCAATGCACGGCAAGGCAAGGAAAGGCTAACGGAATGCAAGGCACGGCAAGGCAAGGCAAGGCTAAGGCACGAAAACGCAAGGCTAGAAATTGCACGGCAAGGCAAGTAAAGGGCAACGGAAGGCAAGGCAAGGCAGGGCAAATGAAGGCAACGCAAATGTAACGGAATTCACGGCAATGCAAGGTAAGCCAAGCTAGGCTAAGGCAAGGCAAGTCAAGGCTATGGCACCACAACGGATGGCAAGGCAATGTACGACAAGGCAAGGAATCGGTAACGGAAGACAAGGGAAGGCAAGACAAAGCAAGGCAAGGAAAGGGTAACGGAAGACACGGCAAGGTAAGGGAAGGACAAGGCAAGGCACGGCTAGGCAAGGCAAGGCTAAGACACGACAACGCAAGGCTACGCAATTCAAGGCAAGGCAACGAAAGGCTAACGGATGGCATGGCACAGCAAGGCAAATCAAGGCTAAGGCAAGGCAACGCAAGGCTAGGCAATGCATGGCTACGCAAGGAAAGGTCAACGGAAGGCAAGGCAAGGCAAGGCAAAGGAAGGCATGGCAAGGGTAACGGAAGGCACGGCAATGCAAGGCAAGCCAAGCTAGGCTAAGTCAAGGCAAGGCAAGTCAATGACACCACAACGGATGGCAAGGCAATGCACGGCAAGGCAAGGAAACGGTAACGGAAGGCAAGGCAAGGCAAAACAAGGCCAGGCATGGGTAACGGAAGGCAAGGCACGACAAGGCAAGGCCAGCCGATCAAGGCTAAGGCAAGGGAAGGCTAGGCTATGGCACGACAAAGCAAGTCGAGGTAATGGTCGGCAATGCAAGGAAAGGGTAACGGAAGGCAAGGCAAGGCAGGGCAAAGCAAGGGAACGCAAGGATAACGGAAGGAAAGGAAAGGCAAGGCAAAGCAAGGCAAGGCAAGGGTCACGGCAGGCACGGCAAGGCAACGCAAGTATAACGGAAGGCACGGCAATGCAATGCAAGCCAAGCTAGGCTAAGGCAAGGCAAGGCAAGGCTATGGCAGAACGGAAGGCTACGCAATGTACGACAAGGCAAGGAAAGGGTAACGGAAGGCAAGGCAAGGTAAGGGTAACGCAAGGCACGGCAAGGCAAGGGAAGAAAAGCAAGGCCAAGGAAAGGCAAGGCAAGGATATGGCACGACAACGCAAAGCTAGGCAATGCACGGCAAGGCAAGGAAAGCGTAACTCAAGGCAAGGCACGGCCAGGCAAGGCAAGGCAAGGGTAACGGAAGGCACGGCAAGGCAAGGCAAGGGTAACGGAAGGCACAGCAATGCAAGGCAAGCCAAGCTATGCTAAAGCAAGGCAAGGCGAGGCTATCCAGAACGGAAGGCTAGGCAAGGTAAGACAAGGCAAAGAAAGGGTAACGGAAGGCAAGGCAAGGCAAAGCAAACCAAGGGAAGGCAAGGGTAACGGAAAGCACGGCAAGGTAATGGAAGACAATTAAGGCTAAGACAAGGCAAGTCAAGGCTGTGGCACCACAACAGATGGCAAGGCAATGTACGACAAGGCAAGGAATCGGTAACAGAAGGCAAGGCAAGGCTAGACAAAGCAAGGGAAGGTAAGGGTAACGGAAGACAATGCAAGGTAAGGCAAGGCAAGGCTAAGGCACGACAACGCAATGCTAGGCAATGCACGGCAAGGTAAGGAAAGGGTAACGGAAGGCAAGGCACGGCACGACAAGGCAAGGGTAAGGCACGAAAACGCAAGGCTAGAAAATGCACGGCAAGGCAAGGAAAGGACAACGGAAGGCAAGGCAACGCAGGGCAAATCAAGTCAACGCAAGGGTAACGGAAGGCACGGCAATGCAAGGCAAGCCAAGCTAGGCTAAGGCAAGGCAAGACAAGGCTATGGCACGACAACGGAAGGCTAGGCCATGTACGACAAGGCAAGGAACGGGTAACGGAAGGGAAGGCAAGGCAAGAGAAAGCAAGGCAAGGCAACGGTAACGGAAGGCACGGCAAGGTAAGGGAAGAACAAGGCAAGGCACAGCAAGGTAAGGCAAGGCTAAGGCACGACAACACAAGGCTAGGCAATGCACGGCAAGGCAAGGAAACGGTAACGGAAGGCAAGGCAAGGCAAGACAAAGCAAGGCAAGGCAACGGTAATGGAAGGCACGGCAAGGCAAGGCAAACAAGGCAAGGCAAGGGTACCCGAAGGCACGGCAAGGCAAGGCAAGGGTAACGGAAGGCACGGCAATGCAAGGCAAGGCAAGGCAAAGCTATGGCAGAACGGAAGGCTAGGGAATGTACGACAAGGCAATAAAAGGGTAACGGAAGGCAAGGCAAGGCAATGCAATCCAAGGCAAGGCAAGGTTAATGCAAGGCACGGCAAGGCAAGGGAAGACAAGCAAGGCCAAGGCAAGGCAAGGCAAGGCTATGGCACCACAACGGATGGCAAGGCAATGTACGACAAGGCAAGGAATCGATAACGGAACGCAAGGCAAGGCAAGACAAAACAAGGCAAGGCAAGGGTAACGTAAGACACGGCAAGGTAAGGGAAGGACAAGGCAAGGCACGACATGGCAAGGCAAGGCAAGGCTAAGGCACGACAACGCAAGGCTAGGCAATGCACGGCAAGGCAACGAAAGGCTAACGGAAGGCATGGCACACCCGGGCAAGGCAAGGCAAAGGCAAGGCATCGTAGCGCTAGGCAATGCATGGCAAGGCAAGGAAAGGGCAACGGAAGGAAAGGCAAGGCAAGGCCAAGCAAGGCATGGCAAGGGTAACGGAAGGCACGGCAATGCAAGACAAGCCAAGCTAGGCTAAGGCAAGGCAAGGCAAGGCGTTGGCACCACAACGGATGGCAAGGCAATGTACTACAAGGCAAGGAATCAGTAACGGAAGGCAAGGCAAGGCAAGACAAAGCAAGGCAAGGCAAGGGTTACGGAACACACGGCAAGGAAAGGGAAGGACAAGGCAAGGAACGGCAAGGCAAGGCAAGGCTAAATCATGACAACGCAAGGCTAGGCAATGCACCGCAAGGCAACGAAAGGCTAAGGGAAGGCATGGCACAGCAGGGCAAGGCAACGCAAGGCTAGGCAATGCATGGCAAGGCAGGAAAGGGCAACGTAAAGCAAGGCAAGGCAAGGCCAAGGAAGGTATGGCAATGGTAACGGAAGGCACGGCAATGCAAGGCAATCCAAGCTAGGCTAAGGCAAGGCAAGGCAAGGCTATGGCACCACAACGGATGGCAAGGCAATGTACGACAAGGGAAGGAATCGGTAACGGAAGGCAAGGCAAGGCAAGACAAAGCAAGGCAAGGCAAGGGTAATGGAAGACACGGCAAGGGAAGGGAAGGAAAAGGCAAGGCACGGCAAGGCAAGGGTAACGGAATTCACGGCAATGGAAGGCAAGCCAAGCTAGGCTAAGGCAAGGCAAGGCAAGACAAGGCTATGGCACCACAACGGATGGCAAGGCAATGTAAGAAAACAAAAGGAATCTGTAAAAAAGCAAGACAAGGCAAGACAAAGCAAGGCAAGGCAAGGGTAACGGAAGACACCGCAAGGTAAAGGAAGGACAAGGCAAGGCACGGCATGGCAAGGGAAGGCAAGGCTAAGGCACGACAACGCAAGGCTAGGCAATGCACGGCAAGGCAACGAAAGGGTAACGGAAGGCATGGCACAGCAAGGCAAGGCAAGGCTAAGGCAAGGCAACGCAAGACTAGGCAATGCACGGCAAGGCAAGGAAAGGGAAACGAAATGCAAGGGAAAGCAAGGCATGGCAAGTGTAACGGAAGGCACGGCAATGCAAGGCAAGGCAAGCTAGGCTAAGGCAAGGCAAGGCAAGGCTATGGCACCACAACGGATGGCAAGGCAATGTACGAAAAGGCAAGGAATCGGTAACTGAAGGCGAGGCAAGGCAAGAGAAAGAAAGGGAAGGCAAGGGTAACGGAAGACACGGCAAGTTAAGGGAAGGACAAGGCAAGGCACGGCAAGGCAAGGCAAGGCAAGGCTAAGGCACGGCAACGCAAGGCTAGGCAATGCACGGGAAGGCAATGAAAGGCTAACGGAATGCAACGCACGGCAAGGCAAGGCAGGGCTAAGGCACGAAAACGCAAGGCTAGAAATTGCACGGCAAAGCAAGTAAAGGGCAACGGAAGGCAAGGCAAGGCAGGGCAAATGAAGGCAACGCAAATTTAACGGAATTCACGGCAATGCAAGGTAAGCCAAGCTATGCTAAGGCAAGGCAAGGCAAGGCTATGGCACCACAACGGATGGGAAGGCAATGTACGACAAGACAAGGAATCGGTAACGGAAGGCAAGGCAAGGCAAGACAAGTCAAGGCAAGGCAAGGCTAAGGCATGAAAACGCAAGGCTAGGCATTGCACGGGAAGGCAACGAAAGGCTAACGGAAGGCATGGCACAGCAGGGCAAGGCAAGGCTAAGTCAAGGCAACGCAAGGCAAGGCAATGCATGGCAAGGCAAGGAACGGGCAATGGAAGGCAAGGCAAGCCAAGGCAAAGCAAGGCATAGCAAGGCTAACGGAAGGCACGGCAATGCAATGCAAGCCAAGCTAGGATAAGGCAAGGTAAGGCAAGGCAAGGCTATGGCACCACAACGGATGGCAAGGCAATGTACGACAATGAAAGGAATCTGTAAGAAAGCAAGGCAAGGCAAGACAAAGCAAGGCAAGGCAAGGGTCACGGAAGACACGGCAAGGTAAAGGAAGGACAAGGCAAGGCACGGCATGGCAAGGGAAGGCAAGGCTAAGGCACGACAACGCAAGGCTAGGTAATGCACGGCAAGGCAACGAAAGGGTAACGGAAGGCATCGCACAGCAAGGCAAGGCAAGGGTAAGGCAAGGCAACGCAAGACTAGGCAATGCACGGCAAGGCAAGGAAAGGGAAACGAAATGCAAAGAAAAGCAAGGCATGGCAACTGTAACGGAAGGCAAGGAAATGCAAGGCAAGGCAAGCTAGGCTAAGTCAAGGCAAGGCAAGGCTATGGTACAACGGAAGGCAAGGCAATGTATGACAAGGCAAGGAATCGGTAACGGATATCAAGGCAAGGGATGACAAAGCAAGGCAACGCAAGGGTAACGGAAGACACGGCAAGGTATGGGAAGGACAAGGCAAGGCCCGGCAAGGCAAGGCAAGGCTAAGGCACGATAACGCAAGGCTAGGCAATGCACGGCAAGGCAAGGAAAGGCTAACGGAATGGAAGGCACGGCAAGGAAAGGCAAGGCTAAGGCACGAAAACGCAAGGCTAGAAAATGCACGGCAAGGCAAGTAAAGGGCAACGGAAGGCAAGGCAAGGCAGGGCAAAACAAGGCAAGGCAAGGCAGGGCAAATCAAGGCAAGGCAAGGGTAACGGAATTCACGGCAATGCAAGGCAAGCCAAGCTAGGCTAAGGCAAGGCAAGGCAAGGCTATCGCAAGAGAACGGAAGGCTAGGCCATGTACGGCAATGCAAGGGATGGGTAACGGAAGGCAAGGCAATGAAAGACAAAGCAAGGCAAGGCAACGGTAACGGAAGGCACGGCAATGTAAGGGAAGGACAAGGCAAGGCACGGCAAGGCAAGGCAAGGCTAAGGCACGACAACACAAGGCTAGGCAAAGCACGGCAAGTCAAGGAAACGGTAACGGAAGGCAAGGCAAGACAAAGCAAGGGAAGGCAACGGTAATGGAAGGCACGGCAAGGCAAGGCAAACAAGGCAAGGGAAGGGTAACGGAAGGCATGGCAATGCAAGGCAAGGCAAGGCAAAGCTATGGTAGAACGGAAGGCTAGGGAATGTACGACAAGGCAATAAAAGGGTAACGGAAGGCAAGGCAAGGCAATGCATACCAAGGCAAGGCAAGGTTAACGCAAGGCACGGCAAGGCAAGGGAAGACAAGCAAGGCTAAGGCAAGGCAAGGCAAGGCTATGGCACCACAACGGATGGCAAGGCAATGTACGACAAGGCAAGGAATCTGTAACGGAAGGCAAGGCAAGGCAAGAAAGTCAAGGCAAGGCAAGGCTAAGGCATGACAACGCAAGGGTAGGCAATGCACGGGAAGGCAACGAAAGGCTAACGGAAGGCATGGCACAGCCGGGCAAGGCAAGGCTAAGGCAAGGCAACGCAAGGCTAGGCAATGCATGGCAAGGCAAGGAAAGGGCAAGGGAAGGCAAGGCAAGGCCAAGCAAGGCATGGCAAGGGTAACGGAAGGCACGGCAAAGCAAAGCAAGCCAAGCTAGGCTAAGGCAAGGAAAGGCAAGGCTATGGCACCACAACGGATGGCAAGGCAATGTACGACAAGGTAAGGAATCGGTAACGGAAGGCAAGACAAAGCAAAACAAAGCAAGGCAAGGCAAGGGTAATGGAAGGCATGGCAAGGCAAGGCAAACAAGGCAAGGCAAGGTAACGAAAGGCTAGGCAATGCACGGCAAGGCAATGAAAGCGTAAAGGAAGCAAGGGAAGGCAAGGGAATCGGAAGGCACGGCAAGGTAAGGTAAGGACAAGGCCAGGCAAGGGAAGGCAAGACAAAGCAAGGGAAGGCAAGGGTAACTGAAGGCAAGGCAAGGCAAGGCAAGGCAAAGCAAAGCAATGCCATGGGAACGGAAAGTACTGCAAGGCAAGGCAAGGCTAAGGCAAGGAACGCAAGTCAAGGCAAGGTTAAGGCAAGGCAAGCCAAGCAAGGCTAAGGCAAGGGGAGGCAAGGCTAAGGCACGAGAACGCAAGGCTAGGCAATGCACGCCAAGGCAAGGAAAGTGTAACGGAAGACAAGGCACGGTAAGCAAGGCAAGGCTAAGGCAAGGCAACGCAAGGCTAAGCAATGCACCGCAAGGCAAGGAAAGGTTAACGGAATGCAAGGCAAGGTAAAGCAAGGCCAGGCAAGGGTAACGAAGGGCAATGCACGGCAAGCCAAGGCCAGCCAAGCAAGGCTAAGGCAAGGCAAGGCAAGGCTATGGTACGACAACGCAAGGCTAGGTAATGCACGGCAAATCAAGGAAAGGGTAACGGAAGGCAAGGAAAGGCAAGGCAAAGCAAGAGAAGGCAAGGGCAACGGAAGGCAAGGAAATGCAATGCAAAACAAGGCAAGGCAAGGGAAACGGAAGGCACGGCAAGGCAAGGCAAGTGTAACGGAAGGCACGGCAATATAAGGCAAGCCAAGCTAGGCTAAGTCAAGGCCAGGCAAGGCTATGGCACAACGGAAGGCTAGGCAATGTACGACAAGGCAAGGCAAGGGTAACGGAAGGCACAGCAAGTTAAGTTAAGGACAAGGCAAGGCAAGGCAAGACAAAGCAAAGGAAGGCAAGTGTATCGGAAGGCAAGGCAAGGCAAGGCAAAGCAAGGCAATGCCATGGGAACGGAAGGTACGGCAAGGCAAGGCTAACGCAAGGCAACGCAAGGCAAGGAATGGTTAAGTCAAAGCAAGTCAAGGAACGATAAGGGAAGGGGAGACAAGGCCAAGGCACGACAACACAAGGCTAGGCAATGCACGGCAAGGCAACGAAAGGGCAACGAAAGGCTAGGCAAGGCAAAGGAAGGGAAGGCAAGGGTAACGGAAGGGACGGGAAGGGAAGGCAAGGGCAACGGAAGGCACGGCAAGGCAAGGGAAGGACAAGGCTCGGCACGGCAAGGCAATGAAAGGCTAAGGCGCGGCCAGGCAAGGTAAAGCTTAGGCAAGACAACGCAAGGCTAGGTAATGCTCGGCAATGGAAGGAAAGGGTACCGGAAGGCAACGCAAGGCAAGGCAAAGCAAGGCAAGGCAAGGGTAATGGAAGGCACGGCAATGCAAGGCAAGCTAAGCTAGGCTAAGTCAAGGCAAGGCAAGGCTATGTCACCACGGAAGGCAAGGCAATGTACGACAAGGCAAGTGATGGGTAACGGAAGAAAAGGCAAGGCAAGACAAAGCAAGGCAAGGCAAGTGTAACGGAAGGCACGGCAAGGTAAGGGAAGGAAAAGGCAAGGCACGGCAAGGCAAGGCAAGGCTGAGGCACGACAACGCAAGGTTAGGCAATGCACGGCAAGGCAAGGAAAGGGGAACGGACGGGAAGGAAGGCAAGGCAAAGCAAGGCGAGGCAAGGGTAACGGAAGGCACGGCACGGGAAAGCAAGGCAAAGAAAGGCTAGGCAATGCACGGCAAGGCAAGGAAAGAGTAACGGAAGGCAAGGCACGGCAAGGCAAGGCAAGGCTAAGGCACGAAAACGCAAGGCTAGGCAATGCAGTGCAAGGCAAGGAAAGGGTAACGGAAGGCAAGGCAAGGCAAAGCAAGGCAAGGCAAGTGTAACGGAAGGCACGGCACGGCAAGGCAAGGCAAGGCTAAAGCAAGGCAACGCAAAGCTAGGGAATGCACGTCAAGGCAGGGAAAGTGTAACGGAAGGAAGTCAAGGCAAGGGAAAGCAAGGCAATGCGAGGGGAACGGAAGGCACGCCAAGGCAAGGAATGGACAAGGCAAGGCACAGCCAGGCAAGGAAAGGTAAGGCACGATAACTCAAGGCTAGGCAAGGTTAAGTCAAGGGACGCCAAGCAAGGCTAAGGCAACGGGAGGCAAAGCTAAGGCACGAGATCGCAAGGCTAGGCAATGCACGCAAAGGCAAGGAAAGTGTAACGGAAGGCAATGCAAGGCAAGGCAAGGCCACCCAATCAAGGCTAAGGCAAGGCTATGGCACGACAACGCAAGGCTAGGTAATGCACGGCAATGCAAGGAAAGGGTAACGGAAGGCAAGGCAAGGCAAGGCAAAGTAAGACAAGGCAAGTGTAACGGAAGGCAAGGCAAGGCAAGGCAAGGGAAGGCTAAGGCAAGGCAACGCAATGGTAGGCAATGCACAGCAAGGCAAGGAAAGGGTAACGGAAGGCAAGGCAAGGCAATGCAAAGCAAGGCAAGGCAACGGTAACGCAAGGCACGGCAAGGCAAGGGAAGACAATCAAGGTTAAGGCAAGGCATGGCAAGTCTATGGCACGACAACGCAAAGCTAGGCAATGCACGACAAGGGAAGGAAATGGTAACGGAATGCAGGAGAAGGCAAGACAAAGGATGAAAGGCAAGGGTAACGGATGGCACGGCAATGTAAGGGAAAGACATGGCAAGGCACAGCAAGGCAAGGCATGGTTAAGGCACGACAAGGCAAGGAAAGGGTAACTGAAGGCCAGGAAGGCAATTCAAATCAAGGCAAGGCAAGGGTAATGGAAGGCATGGCACAGCTAGGCAAGGCAAGGCTAAGGCAAGGCAATGAAAGGCTAGGCATTGCACGGAAAGGCACGGAAAGTGTAAGGGAAGGCAACGCAAGGCAAGGGTAAGGCACGACAACGCAAAGCTAAGCAATGCAGGGCAAGGCAAGGAAAGGGTAACGGAAGGCAAGGCACTGCAAGGCACAGCAAGGCAAGGCAAGTGTAACGGAAGGCACGGCACGGCATAGCAAGTCAAGGCTAAGGCAAGGTAACGAAAGGCTAGGCAATGCACGGCAAGGCAATGAAAGTGTAACGGAAGCAAGGCAAGGCAAGGGAAAGCAAGGCAATGGAAGGGGAAAGAAGGCACGGCAAGGCAAGGGAAGGACAAGGCAAGGCACGGCCAGGCAAGGAAAGTGTATCGGAAGGCAAAACAAGGCAAAGCAAGGCCAGGCAAGAGTAACGGAAGGCAAGGCAAGGCAAGGCAAGGCCAGCTATGTAAGGCTAAGGCAAGGCAAAGGAAGGCTATGGAACGACAACGGAAGGGTAGGTAATGCACGGCAATGCAAGGAAAGAGTAACAGAAGGCAAGGCAAGGGAAGGTAAAGCAAGGGAAGGCAAGGGAAACGGAAGGCACGACAAGGCAAGGCAAGTGTAACGGAAGGCACGGCAATACAAGGCAAGCCAAGCTAGGCTAAGGCAAGGCAAGGCAAGGCAAGGCTATGGCAAAACGGAAGGCTAGACAATGTACGACAAGGCAAGGAAATGGTAACGGAAGGGAAGGCAAGGCAAGACAAAGCAAGGCAAGGCAAGGGTAACGGAAGGCACAGCAAGGTAAGGTAAGGACAAGGCCAGGCAAGGGAAGGCAAGACAAAGCAAGGGAAGACAAGGTTAACGGAAGGCAAGGCAAGGCAAAGCAAAGCAAAGCAATGCTATGGGAACGGAAGGTACGGCAAGGCAAGGCAAGGCTAAGGCAAGGCAACGCAAGGCAAGGAAAGGTTAAGTCAAGTAAGCCAATCAAGGCTAAGGCTAGGGAAGACGAGGCTAAGGCACGAAAACGGAAGGCTAGGCAATGCACGGCAAGGTAGCAAAAGGGCAACGAAAGGCAAGGCAAAGCAAGGCAAGGCAAGGCAAAGCAAGGCAAGCAAGGGTAACGGAAGGCATGGGAAGGCAAGGGAAGGACAAGGCACGGCACGGCAAGGTAAGGAAAGGCTAAGGCAAGGCAAGGCAATGTTAAGGCAAGGCAAGCCTATCAAGGCTAAGGCAAGGGGAGGCAAGGAGAAGACACGACAACACACGGCCAGGTAATGCACGGAAGGCAAGGCACGGCAAGGCAAGCGAAGGCTAAGGCAAGGCAAGGCAAGGCAAGACAAGGTTAAGGGAAGGCAAGCCTATCAAGGCTAAGGCAAGGGGAGACAAGGAGAAAGCACAAAAACGTAAGGCCAGGAAATGCACGGCAAGGCAAGGAAAGGGTAACGGAATGCAAGGGAAGGCAAGGCAATACAAGGCAAGGCAAGGCAAGCCAATCAAGGCTAAGGAAAGGCAAGGGTATGGCAAGACAACACAAGGCTAGATAATGCACGGCAATGTAATGAAAGGGTAACGGAAGGCAAGGCAAGGCAAGGCAAAGCAAGGGAAGTCAAGGGTAAGGGAAGGAAAGGCAAAGCAAGGTAAGGCAAGGGGAACGGAATGTACGGCAAGGCAAGGCAAGGCTAAGGCAAGGCAATGCAAGGCAAGGCAAGGTTAAGGCAAGGCAAGCCAAGCAAGGGTAAGTAAAGGGGAGGCAAGGCTAAGGCACGAGAACGCAAGGCTAGGCAATGCACGCCAAGGCAAGTAAAGTGTAACGGAAGGCAAGGCACGGTGAGCAAGGCAAGGCTAAGGCAAGGCAACGCAAGGCTAAGCAATGCACCGCAAGGAAAGGAAAGGTTAACGGAAGGCAAGGCAAGGCAAAGCAAGGCCAGGCAAGGGTAACGAAGGGTAAGGCACGGCAAGGGAAACTAAAGGCAAGGAAATGCAGGGCAAAACAAGGCAAGGAAAGGGAAACGGAAGGCACGGCAAGGCAAGGCAAGTGTAACGGAAGGCACGGCAATATAAGGCAAGCCAAGCTAGGCTAAGGGAAGGCAAGACAAAGCAAGGGAAGGTAAGGGTAACGGAAGGCAAGGCAAGGCAAGGCAAAGCAAGGCAATTCCATGGGAACGTAAGGTACGGCAAGGCAAGGCTAAGGCAACGCAAGGCAAGGAATGGTTAAGTCAAGGCAAGTCAAGGAAGGCTAAGGCAAGGGGAGACAAGGCTAAGGCACGACAACACAAGGCTAGGCAATGCACGGCAAGGCAATGAAAGGGCAACGAAAGGCATGGCAAGGCAAAGGAAGGAAAGGCAAGGCAAAGGAAGGCAAGCAAGGGTAACGGAAGGCATGGGAAGGGAAGGCAAGGGCAACGGAAGGCACGGAATTGCAAGGGAAGGACAAGGCACGGCACGGCAAGGCAAGGAAAGGCTAAGGCGCGGCCAGGCAAGGTAAAGCTTAGGCACGACAACGCAAGGCTAGGTAATGCTCGGCAATGAAAGGAAAGGGTAACGGAAGGCAACGGAAGGCAAGGCAAGGCAAGGGTAACGGAAGGCACGGCAAAGCAATGCAAGCTAAGCTAGGCTAAGGCAAGGCAAGGCAAGGGTATGGCACCACGGAATGCAAGGCAATGTACGACAAGGCAAGTGATGGGTAACGGAAGAAAAGGCAAGGCAAGACAAAGCAAGGTAAGGCAAGGGTAATGGAAGGCACGGCAAGGTAAGGGAAGGAAAAGGCAAGGCACGGCAAGGCAAGGCAAGCTGAGGCACGACAACGCAAGGCTAGGCAATGCACGGCAATGCAAGGAAACGGTAACGCAAGGAAAGGCACGGTCAGACAAGGCAAGGCTAAGGCACGACAAAGCAAGGCTAGGCAATGCACGGCAAGGCAAGGAAACGGTAACGCAAGGAAATGCACGGTGAGGCAAGGCAAGGCAAGGGAAGGCTAAGGCAAGGCAACGCAATGGTAGGCAATGCACAGCAAGGCAAGGAAAGGGTAACGGAAGGCAAGGCAAGGCAAGGGAAGGGAAGGCTAAGGCACGACAACGCAAAGCTAGGCAATGCAGGGCAAGGCAATTAAAGGGTAACGGAAGGTAAGGCTCAGCAAGGCAAGAAAAGGCACAGGCCCGACAACGCAAGGCTAGGCAATGCAGGGCAAGGCAAGGAAAGGGAAACGGAAGGCAAGGCACTGCAAGGCACAGCAAGGCAAGGCAAGTGTAACGGATGGCACGGCACGGCATAGCAAGTCAAGGCTAAGGCAAGGTAACGAAAGGCTAGGCAATGCACGGCAAGGCAATGAAAGTGTAACGGAAGCAAGGCAAGGCAAGGGAAAGCAAGGAAATGGAAGGGGAAAGAAGGCACGGCAAGGCAAGGGAAGGACAAGGCAAGGCACGGCCAGGCAAGGTAAGGCTTAGGAACGACAAAGCAAGGCTAGGTAAGTTTAAGGCAAGGGAAGCCAAGCAAGGCTAAGGCAAGGGGAGGCAAGGCTAAGGCACGAGAACGCAAGGCTAGGCAATGCACGGCAAGGCAAGGAAAGTGTAACGGAAGGCGAGGCACGGTAAGGCAACGCAAGGCTAAGCAATGCACCGCAAGGCAAGGAAAGCTTAACGGAAGGCAAAACAAGGCAAAGCAAGGCCAGGCAAGGGTAACGGAAGGCAAGGCACGGCAAGGCAAGGCCAGCTAAGTAAGGCTATGGCAAGGCAAGGCAAGGCTATGGTACGACAACGGAAGGGTAGGTAATGCACGGCAATGCAAGGAAAGAGTAACAGAAGGCAAGGCAAGGGAAGGTAAAGCAAGGGAAGGCAAGGGAAACGGAAGGCACGACAAGGCAAGGCAAGTGTAAAGGAAGGCACGGCAATACAAGGCAAGCCAAGCTAAGCTAAGGCAAGGCAAGGCAAGGCTATGGCACAACGGAAGGCTAGACAATGTACGACAAGGCAAGGAAAGGGTAACGCAAGGGAAGGCAAGGCAAGACAAAGCAAGGCAAGGCAAGGGTAACGGAAGGCACAGCAAGGTAAGGTAAGGACAAGGCCAGGCAAGGGAAGGCAAGACAAAGCAAGGGAAGACAAGGTTAACGGAAGGCAAGGCAAGGCAAAGCAAAGCAAAGCAATGCTATGGGAACGGAAGGTACGGCAAGGCAAGGCAAGGCTAAGGAAAGGCAACGCAAGGCAAGGAAAGGTTAAGTCAAGTAAGCCAATCAAGGCTAAGGCAAGGGGAGACAAGGCTAAGGCACGAAAACGGAAGGCTAGGCAATGCACGGCAAGGTAACAAAAGGGCAACGAAAGGCAAGGCAAAGCAAGGCAAAGCAAGGCAAAGCAAGGCAAGCAAGGGTAACGGAAGGCATGGGAAGGCAAGGGAAGGACAAGGCACGGCACGGCAAGGCAAGGAAAGGCTAAGGCAAGGCACGGCAAGCGAAGGCTAAGGCAAGGCAAGACAAGGTTAAGGGAAGGCAAGCCTATCAAGGCTAAGGCAAGGGGAGACAAGGAGAAAGCACGAAAACGTAAGGCCAGGAAATGCACGGCAAGGAAAAGAAAGGGTAACGGAATGCAAGGGAAGGCAAGGCAATGCAAGGCAAGGCAAGGGAAGCCAATCAAGGCTAAGGCAAGGCAAGGGTATGGCACGACAACACAAGGCTAGATAATGCACGGCAATGTAATGAAAGGCTAATGGAAGGCAAGGCAAGGCAAGGCAAAGCAAGGGAACGCAAGGGTAATGGAAGGAAAGGCAAAGCAAGGCAAGGCAAGGGGAACGGAAGGTACGGCAAGGCAAGGCAAGGCTAAGGCAAGGCAACGCAAGGCAAGGCAAGGTTAAGGCAAGGCAAGCCAAGCAAGGGTAAGGCAAGGGGAGGCAAGGCTAAGGCACGAGAACGCAAGGCTAGGCAATGCACGCCAAGGCAAGTAAAGTGTAACGGAAGGCAAGGCACGGTAAGCAAGGCAAGGCTAAGACAAGGCAACGCAAGGCTAAGCAATGCACCGCAAGGTAAGGAAAGGTTAACGGAAGGCAAGGCAAGGCAAAGCAAGGCCAGGCAAGGGTAACGAAGGATAAGGCACGGCAAGGCAAGGCCAGCCATGCAAGGCTAAGGCAAGGCTATGGTACGACAACGCAAGGCTAGGTAATGCACGGCAATGCAAGGAAAGGGTAACGGAAGGCAAGGAAAGGCAAGGCAAAGCAAGGGAAGGCAAGGGAAACTAAAGGCAAGGAAATGCAAGGCAAAACAAGGGAAGGCAAGGGAAACGGAAGGCACGGCAAGGCAAGGCAAGTGTAACGGAAGGCACGGCAATATAAGGCAAGCCAAGCTAGGCTAAGGCAAGGCAAGGCAAGGCTATGGCACAACGGAAGGCTAGGCAATGTACGACAAGGCAAGAGAAGGGTAAGGGAAGGCACAGCAAGGTACGGTAAGGACAATTCAAGGCAAGGCAAGGCAAGACAAAGCAAGGGAAGGTAAGGGTAACGGAAGGCAAGGCAAGGCAAAGCAAGGCAATGCCATGGGAACGTAAGGTACGGCAAGGCAAGGCAAGGCTAAGGCAAGGCAACGCAAGGCAAGGAATGGTTAAGTCAAGGCAAGACAAGGAAGGCTAAGGCAAGGGGAGACAAGGCCAAGGCACTACAACACAAGGCTAGGCAATGCACGGCAAGGCAACGAAAGAGCAACGAAAGGCAAGGCAACGCAAGACAAGGCAAGGCAAAGCAAGGGAAGGCAAGGGTAACGGAAGGGACGGCACGGCAAGGCAATGCAAGGCAAACGCAAGGCAATGCAACGTTGGGCAATGCACGACAAGGCAACGAAAGGGCAACGAAAGGCAAGGCAAGGCAAAGGAAGGCAAGGCATAGCAAAGGAAGGCAAGCAAGGGTAACGGAAGGCATGGGAAGGGAAGGCAAGGGCAACGGAAGGCACGGCATTGCAAGGGAAGGAAAAGGCACGGCACGGCAAGGCAAGGAAAGGCTAAGGCGCGGCCAGGCAAGGTAAAGCTTAGGCACGACAACGCAAGGCTAGGTAATGCTCGGCAATGAAAGGAAAGGGTAACGGAAGGCAACGGAAGGCAAGGCAAGGCAAGGGTAACGGAAGGCACGGCAATGCAAAGCAAGCTAAGCTAGGCTAAGGCAAGGCAAGGCAAGGGTATGGCACCACGGAATGCAAGGCAATGTACGACAAGGCAAGTGATGGGTAACGGAAGAAAAGGCAAGGCAAGACAAAGCAAGGCAAGGCAAGGGTAACGGAAGGCACGGCAAGGTAAGGGAAGGACAAGGCAAGGCACGGCAAGGCAAGGCAAGGCTGAGGCACGACAACGCAAGGCTAGGCAATGCACGGCAAGGCAAGGAAACGGTAACGCAAGGAAAGGCACGGTCAGACAAGGCAAGGCTAAGGCACGACAAAGCCAGGCTAGGCAATGCACGGCAAGGCAAGACAAGGGTAACGGAAGGCACGGAAAGGCAAGGGAAGACAAGCAAGGTTAAGGCAAGGCATGGCAAGACTATTGCACGACAACGCAAAGTTACGCAATGCACGACAAGGCAAGGAAAGGGTAACGGAATGCAGGGCAAGGCAAGACAAAGGAAGGCAAGGCAAGGGTAACGGAAGGCACGGCAATGTAAGGGAAAGACAAGGCAAGGGACAGCAAGGCAAGGCAAAGCTAAGGCACGACAACGCAAAGCAAGGCAATGCACGGGAAGGCAAGGAAAGGGTAACGGAAGGCAAGGAAGGCAAGTTAAAGCAAGGCAAGGCAAGGGTAACGGAAGGCATGGAACAGCAAGGCAATGCAAGGCTAAGGCAAGGCAAAGAAAGGCTAGGTATTGCACAGAAAGGCACGCAAAGGGTAACGGAAGGCAAGGCACGGCCAGGCAAGGCAAGGCTAAGGCACGACAACGCAAAGCTAGGCAATGCAAGGCAAGGTAAGGAAAGGGAACCGGAAGGCAAGGCAAGGCAAGGCAAAGCAAGGCAAGGCAAGTGTAACGGAAGGCACGGCACGGCATGGCAATTCAAGGCTAAGGCAAGGTAACGAAAGGCTAGGCAATGCACGGCAAGGCAATGAAAGCGTAACGGAAGCAAGGGAAAGCAAGGGAATCGGAAGGCACGGCAAGGTAAGTTAAGGACAAGTCCAGGCAAGGAAAGGCAAGACAAAGCAAGGGAAGGCAAGGGTAACGGAAGGCAAGGCAAGGCAAGGCAAAGCAAAGCAATGCCATGGGAACGGAAGGTACGGCAAGGCAAGGCAAGTCTAAGGCTAGGCAACGCAAGTCAAGGCAAGGTTAAGGCAAGGCAAGACAAACAAGGCTAAGGCAAGGGGAGGCAAGGCTAAGGCAAGAGAACGCAAGGCTAGGCAATGCACGCCAAGGCAAGGAAAGTGTAACGGAAGGCAAGGCACGGTAAGCAAGGCAAGGCAAGGCCAGCCAATCAAGGCTAAGGCAAGGCAAGGCAAGGCTATGGTACGACAACGCAAGGCTAGGTAATGCACGGCAATGCAAGGAAAGGGTAACGGAAGGCAAGGCAAGGCAAGGCAAAGCAAGGGAAGGCAAGGGCAACGGAAGGCAAGGAAATGCAAGGCAAAACAAGGCAAGGCAAGGGAAACGGAAGGCACGGCAAGGCAAGGCAAGTGTAACGGAAGGCACGGCAATATAAGGCAAGCCAAGCTAGGCTAAGTCAAGGCCAGGCAAGGCTATGGCACAACGGAAGGCTTCACAATGTACGACAAGGCAAGGCAAGGGTAACGGAAGGCACAGCAAGTTAAGTTAAGGACAAGGCAAGGCAAGGCAAGACAAAGCAAGGGAAGGCAAGGGTAACGGAAGGCAAGGCAAGGCAAGGCAAAGCAAGGCAATGCCATGGGAACGGAAGGTACGGCAAGGCAAGGAAAGGCTAAGGCAAGGCAACGCAAGGCAAGGAATGGTTAACTCAAGGCAAGTCAAGGAAAGCTAAGGGAAGGGGAGACAAGGCTAAGGCACGACAACACATGGCTAGGCAATGCACGGCAAGGCAACGAAAGGGCAACGAAAGGCTAGGCAAGGCAAAGCAAGGGAAGGGAAGGGTAACGGAATCGATGGGAAGGGAAGGAAAGGGTACCGGAAGGCAACGCAAGGCAAGGCAAAGCAAGGCAAGGCAAGGGTAAACGAAGGCACGGCAATGCAAGGCAAGCTAAGCTAGGCTAAGTCAAGGCAAGGCAAGGCTATGGCACCACGGAAGGCAAGTCAATGTACGACAAGGCAAGTGATGGGTAACGGAAGAAAAGGCAAGGCAAGACAAAGCAAGGCAAGGCAAGTGTAATGGAAGGCACGGCAAGGTAAGGGAAGGACAAGGCAAGGCACGGCAAGGCAAGGCAAGGCTGAGGCACGACAACGCAAGGTTAGGCAATGCACGGCAGGGCAAGGAAACGGTAACCCAAGGAAAGGCACGGTCAGAAAAGGCAAGGCTAAGGCACACAAAGCAAGGCTAGGCAATGCACGGCAAGGTAAGGAAACGGTAACGCAAGGAAATGCACGGTGAGGCAAGGCAAAGCTAAGGCACGACAAAGCAAGGCAAAGAAAGGCTAGGCAATGCACGGCAAGGCAAGGAAAGGGTAACTCAAGGCAAGGCACGGCTAGGAAAGGCAAGGCTAAGGCACGACAAGGCAAGACACAAAGCAAGGCTAGGCAATGCACGCAAGGTAAGGAAACGGTAACGCAAGGAAATAGGCAATGCAAGGCAAGGCAAGGAAGGGCTAACGGAATGCATGGCATGGCAAGGCAAGGCAAGGATAAGGCAAGTCAACGCAAGGCTAGGCAATGCACGGCAAGTCAAGCAAAGGGCACCGAAAGGCAAGGCAAGGCAAGGCAAAGCAAGGCAAGGCAAGTGTAACGGAAGGCACGGCACGGCATAGCAAGTCAAGGCTAAGGCAAGGTAACGAAAGGCTAGGCAATGCACGGCAAGACAAGGAAAGTGTAACCGAAGCAAGGCAATGCAAGGGAAAGCAAGGCAATGGAAGGGTAACGGAAGGCACGGCACGGCAAAGCAAGACAAAGAAAGGCTAGGCAATGCACGGCAAGGCAAGGAAAGGGTAAGGGAAGGCAAGGCACTGCAAGGCAAGGCTAAGGCACGAAAACGCAAGGCTAGGCAATGCAGTGCAAGGCAAGGAAAGGGTAACGGAAGGCAAGGCAAGGCAAGGCAAAGCAAGGCAAGGCAAGTGTAACGCAAGGCACGGCAAGGCAAGGGAAGACAATCAAGGTTAAGGCAAGGCATGGCAAGGCTATGGCACGACAACGCAAAGCTAGGCAATGCACGACAAGGGAAGGAAAGGGTAACGGAAGGCAAGGTAAAGCAACACAAAGGAAGGCAAGGCAAGGGTAACAGATGGCACGACAATGTAAGGGAACGACATGGTAAGGAACAGCAAGGCAAGGAAAGGTTAAGGCACGACAAGGCAAGGAAAGGGTAACTGAAGGCAAGGAAGGCAATTCAAAGCAAGGCAAGGCAAGGGTAATGGAAGGCATGGCACAGCTAGGCAAGGCAAGGCTAAGGCAAGGTAACGAAAGGCTAGGCAATGCACGGCAAGGCAATGAAAGCGTAACGGAAGCAAGGGAAAGCAAGGGAATCGGAAGGCACGGCAAGGTAAGTTAAGGACAAGTCCAGGCAAGGAAAGGCAAGACAAAGCAAGGGAAGGCAAGGGTAACGGAAGGCAAGGCAAGGCAAGGCAAAGCAAAGCAATGCCATGGGAACGGAAGGTACGGCAAGGCAAGGCAAGTCTAAGGCTAGGCAACGCAAGTCAAGGCAAGGTTAAGGCAAGGCAAGACAAACAAGGCTAAGGCAAGGGGAGGCAAGGCTAAGGCACGAGAACGCAAGGCTAGGCAATGCACGACAAGGCAAGGAAAGTGTAACGGAAGGCAAGGCACGGTAAGCAAGGCAAGGCAAGGCCAGCCAAGCAAGGCTAAGGCAAGGCAAGGCAAGGCTATGGTACGACAACGCAAGGCTAGGTAATGCACGGCAATGCAAGGAAAGGGTAACGGAAGGCAAGGAAAGGCAACGCAAAGCAAGAGAAGGCAAGGGCAACGGAAGGCAAGGAAATGCAAGGCAAAACAAGGCAAGGCAAGGGAAACGGAAGTCACGGTAAGGCAAGGCAAGTGTAACGGAAGGCACGGCAATATAAGGCAAGCCAAGCTAGGCTAAGGCAAGGCAAGGCAAGGCTATGGCACAACGGAAGGCTAGGCAATGTACGACAAGGCAAGGCAAGGGTAACGGAAGGCACAGCAAGTTAAGTTAAGGACAAGGCAAGGCAAGGCAAGACAAAGCAAGGGAAGGCAAGGGTAACGTAAGGCAAGGCAAGGCAAGGCAAAGCAAGGCAATGCCATGGGAACGGAAGGTACAGCAAGGCAAGGCAAGGCTAAGGCAAGGCAATGCAAGGCAAGGAATGGTTAAGTCAAGGCAAGCCAAGGAAGGCTAAGGGAAGGGGAGACAAGGCTAAGGCACGACAACACATGGCTAGGCAATGCACGGCAAGGCAACGAAAGGGCAACGAAAGGCAAGGCAAGGCAAAGCAAGGGAAGGGAAGGGTAACGGAAGGGATGGGAAGGGAAGGAAAGGGTACCGGAAGGCAACGCAAGGCAAGGCAAAGCAAGGCAAGGCAAGGGTAAACGAAGGCACGGCAATGCAAGGCAAGCTAAGCTAGGCTAAGTCAAGGCAAGGCAAGGCTATGGCACCACGGAAGGCAAGTCAATGTACGACAAGGCAAGTGATGGGTAACGGAAGAAAAGGCAAGGCAAGACAAAGCAAGGCAAGGCAAGTGTAATGGAAGGCACGGCAAGGTAAGGGAAGGACAAGGCAAGGCACGGCAAGGCAAGGCAAGGCTGAGGCACGACAACGCAAGGTTAGGCAATGCACGGCAGGGCAAGGAAACGGTAACCCAAGGAAAGGCACGGTCAGAAAAGGCAAGGCTAAGGCACGACAAAGCAAGGCTAGGCAATGCACGGCAAGGCAAGGAAACGGTAACGCAAGGAAATGCACGGTGAGGCAAGGCAAAGCTAAGGCACGACAAAGCAAGGCAAAGAAAGGCTAGGCAATGCACGGCAAGGCAAGGAAAGGGTAACTCAAGGCAAGGCACGGCTAAGGCACGACAAGGCAAGACTAGGCAATGCAAGGCAAGGCAAGGAAGGGCTAACGGAATGCATGGCATGGCAAGGCAAGGCAAGGATAAGGCAAGTCAACGCAAGGCTAGGCAATGCACGGCAAGTCAAGCAAAGGGCACCGAAAGGCAAGGCAAGGCAAGGCAAAGCAAGGCAAGGCAAGTGTAACGGAAGGCACGGCACGGCATAGCAAGTCAAGGCTAAGGCAAGGTAACGAAAGGCTAGGCAATGCACGGCAAGACAAGGAAAGTGTAACCGAAGCAAGGCAATGCAAGGGAAAGCAAGGCAATGGAAGGGTAACGGAAGGCACGGCACGGCAAAGCAAGACAAAGAAAGGCTAGGCAATGCACGGCAAGGCAAGGAAAGGGTAAGGGAAGGCAAGGCACTGCAAGGCAAGGCTAAGGCACGAAAACGCAAGGCTAGGCAATGCAGTGCAAGGCAAGGAAAGGGTAACGGAAGGCAAGGCAAGGCAAGGCAAAGCAAGGCAAGGCAAGTGTAACGCAAGGCACGGCAAGGCAAGGGAAGACAATCAAGGTTAAGGCAAGGCATGGCAAGTCTATGGCACGACAACGCAAAGCTAGGCAATGCACGACAAGGGAAGGAAAGGGTAACGGAATGCAGGAGAAGGCAAGACAAAGGAAGGCAAGGCAAGGGTAACAGATGGCACGACAATGTAAGGGAACGACATGGTAAGGAACAGCAAGGCAAGGCAAGGTTAAGGCACGACAAGGCAAGGAAAGGGTAACTGAAGGCAAGGAAGGCAATTCAAAGCAAGGCAAGGCAAGGGTAATGGAAGGCATGGCACAGCTAGGCAAGGCAAGGCTAAGGCAAGGCAATGAAAAGCTAGGCATTGCACGGAAAGGTACGGAAAGTGTAAGGGAAGGCAACGCAAGGCAAGGGTAAGGCACGACAACGCAAAGCTAAGCAATGCAGGGCAAGGCAAGGAAAGCGTAACGGAAGGCAAGGCACTGCAAGGCAAAGCAAGGCAAGGCAAGTGTAACGGAAGGCGCGGCACGGCATAGCAAGACAAGGCTAAGGCAAGGTAACGAAAGGCTAGGCAATGCACGGCAAGGCAATGAAAGTGTAACGGAAGTAAGGCAAGGCAAGGGAAAGCAAGGCAATGGAAGGGGAACGGAAGGCACGGCAAGGCAAGGGAAGGACAAGGCAAGGCACGGCCAGGCAAGGTAAGGCTTAGGAACGACAAAGCAAGGCTAGGCAAGTTTAAGGCAAGGGAAGCCAAGCAAGGCTAAGGCAAGGGGAGGCAAGGCTAAGGCACGAGAACGCAAGGCTATGCAATGCACTGCAAGGCAAGGAAAGTGTAACGGAAGGCGAGGCACTGTAAGGCAACGCAAGGCTAAGCAATGCACCGCAAGGCAAGGAAAGCTTAACGGAAGGTAAGGGAAGGCAAAGCAAGGCCAGGCAAGTGTAACGGAAGGCAAGGCACGGCAAGGAAATGCCAGCTAAGTAAGGCTAAGGCAAGGCAAGGCAAGGCTATGGCACAACGGAAGGCTAGACAATGTACGACAAGGCAAGGAAAGGGTAACGCAAGGGAAGGCAAGGCAAGACAAAGCAAGGCAAGGCAAGGGTAACGGAAGGCACAACAAGGTAAGGTAAGGACAAGGCCAGGCATGGGAAGGCAAGACAAAGCAAGGGAAGGCAAGGGTAACGGAAGGCAAGGCAAGGCAAGGCAAAGCAAAGCAATGCTATGGGAACGGAAGGTACGGCAAGGCAAGGCAATTCTAAGGCAAGGCAACGCAAGGCAAGGAAAGGTTAAGTCAAGTAAGCCAATCAAGGCTAAGGCAAGGGGAGACAAGGCTAAGGCACGAAAACGGAAGGCTAGGCAATGCACGGTAAGGTAACAAAAGGGCAACGAAAGGCAAGGCAAGGCAAAGCAAGGCAAGCAAGGGTAACGGAAGGCATGGGAAGGCAAGGGAAGGACAAGGCACGGCACGGCAAGGAAAGGAAAGGCTAAGGCAAGGCAAGGCAAGGCAAGGTTAAGGCAAGGCAAGCCTATCAAGGCTAAGGCAAGGGGAGACAAGGAGAAGACACGACAACGCACGGCCAGGCAATGCACGGCAAGGCAAGGAAAGGGTAACGGAATGCAAGGCACGGCAAGGCAAGCGAAGGCTAAGGCAAGGCAAGGCAAGGCAAGACAAGGTTACGGGAAGGCAAGCCTATCAAGGCTAAGGCAAGGGGAGACAAGGAGAAAGCACGAAAACGTACGGCCAGGAAATGCACGGCAAGGAAAAGAAAGGGTAACGGAATGCAAGGGAAGGCAAGGCAATGGAAGGCAAGCCAATCAAGGCTAAGGCAAGGCAAGGCAAGGCTATGGCACGACAACACAAGGCTAGATAATGCACGGCAATGTAAGGAAAGGGTAACGGAAGGGAAGGCAAGGCAAGGCAAGGCAAGGGGAACGGAAGGCGAGGCACTGTAAGGCAACGCAAGGCTAAGCAATGCACCGCAAGGCAAGGAAAGGTTAACAGAAGGCAAGGCAAGGCAAAGCAAGGCCAGGCAAGGGTAACGAAGGGCAAGGCACGGCAAGGGAAGGCCAGCCAAGCACGGCAAAGGCCAGGCAAGGCAAGGCTATGGTACGACAACGCAAGGCTAGGTAATGCACGGCAATGCAAGGAAAGGGTAACGGAAGGCAAGGAAAAGCAAGGCAAGGCAAGGGAAACGGAAGGCACGGCAAGGCAAGGCAAGTGTAACGGAAGGCACGGCAATATAAGGCAAGACAAGCTAGGCTAAGGCAAGGCAAGGTTATGGCACAACGGAAGGCTAGGCAATGTACGACAAGGCAAGACAAGGGTAACGGAAGGCACAGCAAGGTACGGTAAGGACAAGTCAAGGCAAGGCAAGGCAAGACAAAGCAAGGGAAGGTAAGGGTAACGGAAGGCAAGGCAAGGCAAGGCAAAGCAAACCAATGCCACGGGTACGTAAGGTACGGCAAGGTAAGGGAAGGCAACGCAAGGCAAGGAATGGTTAAGTCAAGGCAAGTCAAGGAAGGCTAAGGCAAGGGCAGACAAGGCTAAGGCACGACAACACAAGGCTAGGCAATGCACGGCAAGGCAACGAAAGGGCAACGAAAGGCAAGGCAAGGCAAAGCAAGGCAAGGCAAGGCAAAGCAAGGCAATGCCATGGGAACGGAAGTTACGGCAAGGCAAGGCAAGGCTAAGGCAAGGCAACGCAAGGCAAGGAATGGTTAAGTCAATGCAAGTCAAGGAAGGCTAAGGCAAGGGGAGACAAGGCTAAGGCACGACAACACAAGGCTAGGCAATGTACGGCAAGGCAAAGAAAGGGCAACGAAAGGCAAGGCAAGGCAAAGCAAAGCAAGGGAAGGCAAGGGTAGCGGAAGGGACGGCACGGCAAGGCAATGCAAGGCTAACGCAAGGCAACGCAACGTTGGGCAATGAACGACAAGGCAACGAAACTGCAACGAAAGGCAAGGCAAGGCATAGGAAGGCAAGGCAAGGCAAAGGAAGGCAAGCAAGGGTAACGGAAGGCATGGGAAGGGAAAGCAAGGGCAACGGAAGGCACGGCAATGCAAGGGAAGGACAAGGCACGGCACGGCAAGGCAAGGAAAGGCTAAGGCGCGGCCAGGCAAGGTAAAGCTTAGGCACGACAACGCAAGGCTAGGTCATGCTCGGCAATGAAAGGAAAGGGTAACGGAAGGCAACCGAAGGCAAGGCAAAGCAAGGCAAGGCAAGGGTAACGGAAGGCACGGCAATGCAAGGGAAGCTAAGCTAGGCTAAGGCAAGGCAAGGCAAGGGTATGGCACCACGGAATGCAAGGCAATGTACGACAAGGCAAGTGATGGGTAACGGAAGAAAAGGCAAGGCAAGACAAAGCAAGGCAAGGCATGGGTAACGGAAGGCACGGCAAGGTAAGGGAAGGAGAAGGCAAGGCAAGGCTGAGGCACGACAACGCAAGGCTAGGCAATGCACGGCAAGGCAAGGAAACGGTAACGCAAGGAAAGGCACGGTCAGACAAGGCAAGGCTAAGGAAAGACAAAGCCAGGCTAGGCAATGCACGGCAAGGCAAGGAAAGGGTATCGGAAGGGAAGGAAGGCAATGCAAATCAAGGCGAGGCAAGGGTAACGGAAGGCACGGCACCGCAAACAAGGCAAAGAAAGGCTAGGCAATGCACGGCAAGGCAAGGAAAGGGTAACGGAAGGCAAGGCAAGGCAATGCACAGCAAGGCAAGGCAAGAGTAACGCAAGGCACGGCAAGGCAAGGAAAGGGGAACTCAAGGCAACGCACGGCCAGGCAAGGCAAGGCTAAGGCACGACAACGCAAGGCTAGGCAATGCAAGGAAAGGCAACGAACGGCTAACGAAATGCATGGCATGGCAAGGCAAGGCAAGGATAAGGAAAGGCAACGCAAGGCTAGGCAATGCACGGCAAGGCAAGGAAAGGGCAACGAAAGGCAAGGCAAGGCAAGGCAAAGCAAGGCAAGGCAAGGGTAACGGACGGTACGGCATTGCAAGGCAAGCTAAGCTAGGCTAAGGCAAGGCAAGGCAAGGCTATGGCACCACGGAAGGCAAGGCAATGTACGACAAGGCAAGGGAAGGGTAACGGAAGGCACGGCAAGGTAAGGGAAGGACAAGGCAAGGCACAGCAAGGCAAGGCAATGCAAGGCTAAGGCATGTCAACGGAAGGCTAGGCAATGCACGGCAAGGCAAGGAAAGGGTAACTGAAGGGAAGGAAGGCAAGGCAAATCAAGGCAAGGCAAGGGTAACGGAAGGCACGGCACGGCAAGGCAAGGCAAAGAAAGGCTAGGCACGGAAAGGGTAACGGAAGACAAGGCACGGCAAGGCAAGGCAAGGCAAGGGTAACGGAAGGCACGGCAAGGTAAGGGAAGGACAAGGCAAGGCACGGCAAGGCAATCCAAGGCAAGGCTAAGGCACGACAACGCAAGGCTAGGCAATGCACCGCAAGGCAGGGAAACGGTAACCAAGGAAATGTACAGTCAGGCAAGGCAAGGCTAATGCGCGACAACGCAAGGCTAGGCAATGCACGGAAAGGCAAGGAAAGGGTAAATGGAGGGCAAGAAGGCAATGCAAAGCAAGGCAAGGCAAGGGTAACGGAAGGCACGGCACGGCAAGGCAAGGCAAAGAAAGGCTAGGCAATGCACGGCAAGGCAAGGAAAGGGTAACGGAATGCAAGGAAGGCAAGACAAAGCAAGGCAAGGCAAGGGTAATGGAAGGCACGGCACAGCAAGGCGAAGCAAGGCTAAGGCAAGGCAACGAAAGGCTAGGCATTGCACGGAAAGGCACGGAAAGGGTAACGGAAGGCAAGGCACGGCAAGGCAAGGGAAGGCTAAGGCAAGGCAACGCAATGGTAGGCAATGCACAGCAAGGTAAGGAAAGGGTAACGGAAGGCAAGGCAAGGCAATGCAAAGCAAGGCAAGGCAAGGTTAACGGAAGGCACGGCAATGTAAGGGAAAGACAAGGCAAAGGAACAGCAAGGCAAGGCAAGGCTAAGGCACGACAAAGGCAAAGCAAGGAAATGCACGGCAAGGAAAGGAAATTGTAATGGAAGCAAGGCAAGGCAAGGGAAAGCAAGGGAACCCAAGGGTAACGGAAGGCAAGGCAAGGCAAGGCTAAGGCAAGGCCATGCAAGGCAAGGAAAGGTTAAGTCAAGGCAAGCCAAGCAAGGCTAAGGCAAGGGGAGACAAGGCTAAGGCACGACAACGGAAGGCTAGGCAATGCACGGCAAGGCAACGAAAGGGCAACGAAAGGCAAGGCAAAGCAAGGCAAGGCAAGGCAAAGCAAGGCAAGCAAGGGTAACGGAAGGCATGGGAAGGGAAGGCAAGGGTAACGCAAGGCACGGCAATGCAAGGGAAGGACAAGGCAAGGCAAGGCAAGGCAAGGTTAAGTCAAGGCAAGCCTATCAAGGCTAAGGCAAGGGGAGACAAGGAGAAGGCACGACAACGCACGGCCAGGCAATGCACGGCAAGGCAAGGAAGGGTAACGGAATGCAAGGGAAGGCAAGGCAAAGCAAGGCAAGGCAATTGTAACGGAAGGCAAGGCACGGCAAGGCAAGGGAAGACAAGCAAGTTTAAGGCAAGGCATGGCAAAGCTATGGCACGACAACGTAAAGCTAGGCAAAGCACGACAAGGCAATGAAAGGGTAACGGAAGGCAAGGCACGGCAAGGCAAGGCAAGGCAAGGGTAACGGAAGGCACGGCAAGGTAAGGGAAGGACAAGGCAAGGCACGGCAAGGCAATCCAAGGCAAGGCTAAGGCACGACAACGCAAGGCTAGGCAATGCACCGCAAGGCAGGGAAACGGTAACCAAGGAAAGGCACGGTCAGGCAAGGCAAGGCTAATGCGCGACAACGCAAGGCTAGGCAATGCACGGAAAGGCAAGGAAAGGGCAACGGAAGGCAAGGAAGGCAAGTTAAAGCAACGCAAGGCAAGGGTAACGGAAGGCACGGCACAGCAAGGCAAGGCAAAGAAAGGCTAGGCAATGCACGGCAAGGCAACGAAAGGGCAACGATAGGCAAGGCAAGGCAAAGCAAGGCAAGGCAAGGCAAAGCAAGGGAAGGCGAGGGTAACGGAAGGGACGGCACGGCAAGGCAATGCAAGGCTAAGGCAAGGCAACGCAAGGTTAGGCAATGCACGACAAGGCAACGAAAGGGCAACGAAAGGCAAGACAAGTCAAAAGAAGGCAAGGCAAGGCAAAGGAAGGCAAGCAAGGGTAACAGAAGGCAAGGGAAGGGAATGCAAGGGTAACGGAAGGCACCGCAAGGCAAGGGAAGGACAAGGCACGGCACGGCAAGGCAAGGAAAGGCTAAGGCGCGGCCAGGCAAGGTAAAGCTTAGGCACGGGAACGCAAGGCTAGGTAATGCGCGGCAATGAAAGGAAAGGGTAACGGAAGGCAAGGGAAGGCAAGGCAAAGCAAGGGAAGTCAAGGGTAACGGAAGACAAGGAAAGGCAAGGAAAAGCAAGGCAAGGCAAGTGTAACGGAAGGCACGGCACGGCATGGCAAGTCAAGGCTAAGGCAAGGTAACGAAAGGCTAGGCAATGCACGGCAAGGCAAGGAAAGTGTAACGGAAGCAAGGCAAGGCAAGGGAAAGCAAGGCAATGGAAGGGGAACGGAAGGCACGGCAAGGCAAGGGAAGGACAAGGCAAGGCACGGCCAGGCAAGGTAAGGCTTTGGAACGACAAACCTAGGCTAAGCAAGGTTAAGGCAAGGGAAGCCAAGCAAGGCTAAGGCAAGGGGAGGCAAGGCTAAGGCACGAGAACGCAAGGCGAGGCAATGCACGGCAAGGCAAGGAAAGTGTAACGGAAGGCAAGGCACGGTAAGGCAAGGCAAGGCTAAGGCAAGGCAACGCAAGGCTAAGCAATGCACCGCAAGGCAAGGAAAGGTTAACGGAAGGCAAGGCAAGGCAAAGCAAGGCCTGGCAAGGGTAACGAAGGGCAAGGCACGGCAAGGCAAGGCCAGCCAAGCAAGGCAAAGGCAAGGCAAGGCAAGGCTATGCTACGACAACGCAAGGCTAGGCAATGCACGGCAATGCAAGGAAAGGGTAACGGAAGGCAAGGAAAGGCAAGGCAAAGCAAGGCAATGCAAGGGAAACGGAAGGCACGGCAAGGCAAGGCAAGTGTAACGGAAGGCACGGCAATATAAGGCAAAACAAGCTAGGCTAAGGCAAGGCAAGGCTATGGCACAACGGAAGGCTAAGCAATGTACGACAAGGCAAGACAAGTGTAACGGAAGGCACAGCAAGGTACGGTAAGGACAAGTCAAGGCAAGGGAAGGCAAGACAGAGCAAGGGAAGGTAAGGGTAACGGAAGGCAAAGCAAGGCAAGGCAAAGCAAACCAATGCCACGGGTACGTAAGGTACTGCAAGGTAAGCGAAGGCAACGCAAGGCAAGGAATGGTTAAGTCAAGGCAAGTCAAGGAAGGTTAAGGCAAGGGCAGACAAGGCTAAGGCACGACAACACAAGGCTAGGCAATGCACGGCAAGGCAACGAAAGGGCAACGAAAGGCAAGGCAAGGCAAAGCAAGGCAAGGCACGGCAAAGCAAGGCAATGCCATGGGAACGGAAGTTATGGCAAGGCAAGGCAAGGCTAAGGCAAGGCAACGCAAGGCAAGGAATGGTTAAGTCAATGCAAGTCAAGGAAGGCTAAGGCAAGGGGAGACAAGGCTAAGGCACGACAACACAAGGCTAGGCACTGTACGGCAAGGCAAAGAAAGGGCAACGAAAGGCAAGGCAAGGCAAAGCAAAGCAAGGGAAGGCAAGGGTAGCGGATGGGACGGCACGGCAAGGCAATGCAAGGCTAACGCAAGGCAACGCAACGTTGGGCAATGCACGACAAGGCAACGAAAAGCCAACGAAAGGCAAGGCAAGGCATAGGAAGGCAAGGCAAGGCAAAGGAAGGGAAGCAAGGGTAACGGAAGGCATGGGAAGGGAAAGCAAGGGCAACGGTACAGCATTGCAAGGCAAGCTAAGCTAGGCTAAGGCAAGGCAAGGCAAGGCTATGGCACCACAACGGATGGCAAGGCAATGTACGAAAATGCAAGGAATCGGTAACTGAAGGCAAGGCAAGGCAAGAGAAAGCAAGGGAAGGCAAGGGTAACGGAAGACACGGCACGGTAAGGGAAGGATAAGGCAAGGCACGGCAAGGCAAGGCAAGGCAAGGCTAAGGCACGACAACGCAAGGCTAGGCAATGCACGGCAATGCACGGAAAGTCTAACGGAATGCAAGGCACGGCAAGGCAAGGCAAGGCTAAGGCACGAAAACGCAAGGCTAGAAATTGCACGGCAAGGCAAGTAAAGGGCAACGGAAGGCAAGGCAATGCAGGGCAAATGAAGGCAACGCAAAGGTAACGGAATTCACGGCAATGCAAGGTAAGCCAAGCTAGGCTAAGGCAAGGCAAGTCAAGGCTATGGCACCACAACGGATGGCAAGGCAATGTACGACAAGGCAAGGAATCGGTAACGGAAGACAAGGGAAGGCAAGACAAAGCAAGGCAAGGAAAGGGTAACGGAAGGAACGCAAGGTAAGGGAAGGACAAGGCAAGGAACGACAAGGCAAGGCAAGGCAAGGCTAAGGCACGACAACGCAAGGCTAGGCAAATCACGGCAAGGCAACGAAAGGCTAACGGAAGGCATGGCACAGCAAGGCAAAGCAAGGCTAAGGCAAGGCAACGCAAGGCTAGGCAATGCATGGCAAGGCAAGGAAAGGTCAACGGAAGGCAAGGCAAGGCAAGGCAAAGGAAGGCATGGCAAGGGTAACGTAAGGCTCGGCAATGCAAGGCAAGCCAAGCTAGGCTAAGGCAAGGCAAGGCAAGTCAATGGAGCCACAACGGATGGCAAGGCAATGCACGGCAAGGCAAGGAAACGGTAACGGAAGGCAAGGGAAGGCAAAACAAGGCCAGGCAAGGGTAACGGAAGGCAAGGCACGACAAGGCAAGGCCAGCCGATCAAGGCTAAGGCAAGGGAAGGCAAGGCTATGGCACGACAAAGCAAGTCGCGGTGATGGTCGGCAATGCAAGGAAAGGGTACCGGAAGGCAAGGCAAGGCAGGGCAAAACAAGGGAACGGAAGGATAACGGAAGGAAAGGAAAGGCAAGGCAAAGCAAGGCAAGGCAAGGGTAACGGAAGGCACGGCAAGGCAACGCAAGTGTAACGGAAGGCACGGCAATGCAATGCAAGCCAAGCTAGGCTAAGGCAAGGCAAGGCAAGGCTATGGCAGAACGGAAGGCTACGCAATGTACGACAAGGCAAGGAAAGGGTAACGGAAGGCAAGGCAAGGCAAGGGTAACGCAAGGCACGGCAAGGCAAGGGAAGAAAAGCAAGGCTAAGGAAAGGCAAGGCAAGGATATGGCACGACAACGCAAAGCTAGGCAATGCACGGCAAGGCAAGGAAAGCGTAACTCAAGGCAAGGCACGGCCAGGCAAGGCAAGGCAAGGTTAACGGAAGGCACGGCAAGGCAAGGCAAGGGTAACGGAAGGCACAGCAATGCAAGGCAAGCCAAGCTATGCTAAAGCAAGGCAAGGCGAGGCTATCCAGAACGGAAGGCTAGGCAATGTAAGACAAGGCAAAGAAAGGGTAACGGAAGGCAAGGCAAGGCAAAGCAAACCAAGGCAAGGCAAGGGTAACGCAAAGCACGGCAAGGCAATGGAAGACAATTAAGGCTAAGACAAGGCAAGGCAAGGCTGTGGCACCACAACAGATGTCAAGGCAATGTACGACAAGGCAAGGAATCGGTAACAGAAGGTTGGTAACGGAAGGCACAGCAATGCAAGGCAAGCCAAGCTAGGCTAAAGCAAGGCAAGGCGAGGCTATGGCAGAACGGAACGCTAGGCAAAGTATGACAAGGCAAGGCAAGGCAATGCAAACCAAGGCAAAGCAAGTGTAAACCAAGGCACGGCAAGGCAAGGGAAGACAAGTAAGGCTAAGACAAGGCAAGGCAAGGCAATGGCACCACAACGGGCGGCAAGGTAATATACGACAAGGCAAGGAATCGGTAACAGAAGGTAAGGCAAGGCTAGACAAAGCAAGGGAAGGTAAGGGTAACGGAAGACACTGCAAGGTAAGGCAAGGCAAGGCTAAGGCACGACAAGGCAAGGCTAGGCAATGCACGGCAAGGCAAGGAAAGGGTAACGGAAGGCAAGGCACGGCACGACAAGGCAAGGCTAAGGCACGAAAACGAAAGGTTAGAAAATGCACGGCAAGGCAAGGAAAGGACAACGGAAGGCAAGGCAACGCAGGGCAAATCAAGTCAACGCAAGGGTAACGGAATGCACGGCAATACAAGGCAAGCCAAGCTAGGCTAAGGTAAGGCAAGACAAGGCTATGGCACGACAACGGAAGTCTAGGCCATGTACGACAAGGCAAGGAATGGGTAACGGAAGGGAAGGCAATGCAAGAGAAAGCAAGGCAAGGCAACGGTAACGGAAGGCACGGCAAGGTAAGGGAAGAACAAGGCAAGGCACAGCAAGGCAAGGCAAGGGTAAGGCACGACAACACAAGGCTAGGCAATGCACGGCAAGGCAAGGAAACGGTAACGGAAGGCAAGGCAAGGCAAGACAAAGCAAGGCAAGGCAACGGTAATGGAAGGCACGGCAAGGCAAGGCAAACAAGGCAAGGCAAGGGTAACCGAAGGCACGGCAAGGCAAGGCAAGGGTAATGGAAGGCACGGCAATGCAAGGGAAGGCAAGGCAAAGCTATGGCAGAACGGAAGGCTAGGGAATGTACGACAAGGCAATAAAAGGGTAACGGTAGGCAAGGCAAGGCAATGCAAACCAAGGCAAGGCAAGGTTAATGCAAGGCACGGCAAGGCAAGGGAAGACAAGCAAGGCTAAGGCAAGGCAAGGCAAGGCCATGGCACCACAACGGATGGCAAGGCAATGTACGACAAGGCAAGGAATCGATAACGGAACGCAAGGCAAGGCAAGACAAAACAAGGCAAGGCAAGGGTAACGTAAGACACGGGAAGTTAAGGGAAGGACAAGGCAAGGCACGACATGGCAAGGCAAGGCAAGGCTAAGGCATGACAACGCAAGGCTAGGTAATGCACGGCAAGGCAACGAAAGGCTAAAGGAAGGCATGGCACAGCCGGGCAAGGCAAGGCAAAGGCAAGGCATCGTAACGCTAGGCAATGCATGGCAAGGCAAGGAAAGGGCAACGGAAGGCAAGGCAACGCAAGGCCAAGCAAGGCATGGCAAGGGTAACGAAAGGCACGGCAATGCAAGACAAGCCAAGCTAGGCTAAGGCAAGGCAAGGCAAGGCTATGGCACCACAACGGATGGCAAGGCAATGTACTACAAGGCAAGGAATCAGTAACGGAAGGCAAGGCAAGGCAAGACAAAGCAAGGCAAGGCAAGGGTTACGGAACACACGGCAAGGTAAGGGAAGGACAAGGCAAGGCACGGCAAGGCAAGGCAAGGCAAGGCTAAATCATGACAACGCAAGGCTAGGCAATGCACCGCAAGGCAACGAAAGGCTAAGGGAAGGCATGGCACAGCAGGGCAAGGCAACGCAAGGCTAGGCAATGCATGGCAAGGCAGGAAAGGGCAACGTAAGGCAAGGCAAGGCAAGGCCAAGGAAGGTATGGCAAAGGTAACGGAAGGCCCGGAAATGCAAGGCAATCCAAGCTAGGCTAAGGCAAGGCAAGGCAAAGCTATGGCACCACAACGGATGGCAAGGCAATGTACGACAACGGAAGGAATCGGTAACGGAAGGCAAGGCAAGGCAAGACAAAGCAAGGCAAGGCAAGGTAATGGAAGACACGGCAAGGTAAGGGAAGGAAAAGGCAAGACACGGCAAGGCAAGGGTAACGGAATTCACGGCAATGGAAGGCAAGCCAAGCTAGGCTAAGGCAAGGCAAGGCAAGGCTATGGCCACGAGAACGGAAGGCTAGGCCATGTACGACAAGGCAAGGAATGGGTAACGGAAGGCAAGGCAAGGGAAGACAAAGCAAGGGAAGGCAAAGGTAACGGAAGGCACGGCAATGTAAGAGAAGGACAAGGCAAGGCACGGCAAGGCAAGGCAAGGCAAGGCTAAGGCATGACAACGAAAGGCTAGGCAATGCATGGCAAGGCAACGAAAGGCTAACGGAAGGCATGGCACAGCAGGGCAAGGCAAGGCTAAGGCAAGGCAACGCAAGGCAAGGCAATGCATGGCAAGTCAAGGAAAGGGCAACGGAATGCAAGGCAAGCCAAGGCAAAGCAAGGCATGGCAAGGCTAACGGAAGGCACGGCAATGCTATGCAAGCCAAGCTAGGATAAGGCAAGGCAAGGCAAGACAAGGCTATGGCACCACAACGGATGGCAAGGCAATATACGACAACGAAAGGAATCTGTAAAAAAGCAAGGCAAGGCAAGACAAAGCAAGGCAAGGCAAGGGTAACGGAAGACACGGCAAGATAAAGGAAGGACAAGGCAAGGCACGGCATGGCAAGGGAAGGCAAGGCTAAGGCACGACAACGCAAGGGTAGGCAATGCACGGCAAGGCAACGAAAGGGTAACGGAAGGCATGGCACAGCAAGGCAAGGCAGGGCTAAGGCAAGGCAATGCAAGACTAGGCAATGCACGGCAAGGCAAGGAAAGGGAAACGAAATGCAAGGCAAAGCAAGGCATGGCAAGTGTAACGGAAGGCACGGCAATGCAAGGGAAGACAAGCAAGGCTAAGGCAAGGCAAGGCAAGGCTATGGCACCACAATGGATGGCAAGGCAATGTACGACAAGGCAAGGAATCGGTAACGGAAGGCAAGGCAAGGCAAGACAAAGCAAGGCAAGGCAAGGGTAACGGAACACACGGCAAGGTAAGGGAAGGATAAGGCAAGGCACGGCAAGGCAAGGCAAGGCAAGGCTAAGGCACGACAACGCAAGGCTAGGCAATGCACGGGAAGGCAAGGAAAGGCTAACGGAATGCAAGGCACGGCAAAGCAAGGCAAGGCTAAGGCACGAAAACGCAAGGCTAGAAATTGCACGGGAAGGCAAGTAAAGGGCAACGGAAGGCAAGGCAAGGCAGGGCAAATGAAGGCAACGCAAATTTAACGGAATTCACGGCAATGCAAGGTAAGCCAAGCTAGGCTAAGGCAAGGCAAGGCAAGGCTATGGCACCACAACGGATGGCAAGGCAATGTACGACAAGGCAAGGAATCGGTAACGGAAGGCAAGGCAAGGCAAGGCAAAGCAAGGCAAGGCAAGGGTAACGGAAGGCACGGCAATGCAATGCAAGCCAAGCTAGGCTAAGGCAAGGCAAGGCAAGGCTATGGCAGAACGGAAGGCTACGCAATGTACGACAAGGCAAGGAAAGGGTAACGGAAGGCAAGGCAAGGCAAGGGTAACGCAAGGCACGGCAAGGCAAGGGAAGAAAAGCAAGGCTAAGGAAAGGCAAGGCAAGGATATGGCACGACAACGCAAAGCTAGGCAATGCACGGCAAGGCAAGGAAAGCGTAACTCAAGGCAAGGCACGGCCAGGCAAGGCAAGGCAAGGTTAACGGAAGGCACGGCAAGGCAAGGCAAGGGTAACGGAAGGCACAGCAATGCAAGGCAAGCCAAGCTATGCTAAAGCAAGGCAAGGCGAGGCTATCCAGAACGGAAGGCTAGGCAATGTAAGACAAGGCAAAGAAAGGGTAACGGAAGGCAAGGCAAGGCAAAGCAAACCAAGGCAAGGCAAGGGTAACGCAAAGCACGGCAAGGCAATGGAAGACAATTAAGGCTAAGACAAGGCAAGGCAAGGCTGTGGCACCACAACAGATGTCAAGGCAATGTACGACCAGGCAAGGAATCGGTAACAGAAGGTTGGTAACGGAAGGCACAGCAATGCAAGGCAAGCCAAGCTAGGCTAAAGCAAGGCAAGGCGAGGCTATGGCAGAACGGAACGCTAGGCAAAGTATGACAAGGCAAGGCAAGGCAATGCAAACCAAGGCAAAGCAAGTGTAAACCAAGGCACGGCAAGGCAAGGGAAGACAAGTAAGGCTAAGACAAGGCAAGGCAAGGCAATGGCACCACAACGGGCGGCAAGGTAATATACGACAAGGCAAGGAATCGGTAACAGAAGGTAAGGCAAGGCTAGACAAAGCAAGGGAAGGTAAGGGTAACGGAAGACACTGCAAGGTAAGGCAAGGCAAGGCTAAGGCACGACAAGGCAAGGCTAGGCAATGCACGGCAAGGCAAGGAAAGGGTAACGGAAGGCAAGGCACGGCACGACAAGGCAAGGCTAAGGCACGAAAACGCAAGGCTAGAAAATGCACGGCAAGGCAAGGAAAGGGCAACGGAAGGCAAGGCAAGGCAGGGCAAATCAAGGCAAGGCAAGGGTAACGGAATGCACGGCAATGCAAGGCAAGCCAAGCTAGGCTAAGGCAAGGCAAGGCAAGGTTATGGCACGACAACGGAAGTCTAGGCCATGTACGACAAGGCAAGGAATGGGTAACGGAAGGGAAGGCAATGCAAGAGAAAGCAAGGCAAGGCAACGGTAACGGAAGGCACGGCAAGGTAAGGGAAGAACAAGGCAAGGCACAGCAAGGCAAGGCAAGGGTAAGGCACGACAACACAAGGCTAGGCAATGCACGGCAAGGCAAGGAAACGGTAACGGAAGGCAAGGCAAGGCAAGACAAAGCAAGGCAAGGCAACGGTAATGGAAGGCACGGCAAGGCAAGGCAAACAAGGCAAGGCAAGGGTAACCGAAGGCACGGCAAGGCAAGGCAAGGGTAATGGAAGGCACGGCAATGCAAGGGAAGGCAAGGCAAAGCTATGGCAGAACGGAAGGCTAGGGAATGTACGACAAGGCAATAAAAGGGTAACGGTAGGCAAGGCAAGGCAATGCAAACCAAGGCAAGGCAAGGTTAATGCAAGGCACGGCAAGGCAAGGGAAGACAAGCAAGGCTAAGGCAAGGCAAGGCAAGGCCATGGCACCACAACGGATGGCAAGGCAATGTACGACAAGGCAAGGAATCGATAACGGAACGCAAGGCAAGGCAAGACAAAACAAGGCAAGGCAAGGGTAACGTAAGACACGGGAAGTTAAGGGAAGGACAAGGCAAGGCACGACATGGCAAGGCAAGGCAAGGCTAAGGCATGACAACGCAAGGCTAGGTAATGCACGGCAAGGCAACGAAAGGCTAAAGGAAGGCATGGCACAGCCGGGCAAGGCAAGGCAAAGGCAAGGCATCGTAACGCTAGGCAATGCATGGCAAGGCAAGGAAAGGGCAACGGAAGGAAAGGCAACGCAAGGCCAAGCAAGGCATGGCAAGGGTAACGGAAGGCACGGCAATGCAAGACAAGCCAAGCTAGGCTAAGGCAAGGCAAGGCAAGGCTATGGCACCACAACGGATGGCAAGGCAATGTACTACAAGGCAAGGAATCAGTAACGGAAGGCAAGGCAAGGCAAGACAAAGCAAGGCAAGGCAAGGGTTACGGAACACACGGCAAGGTAAGGGAAGGACAAGGCAAGGCACGGCAAGGCAAGGCAAGGCAAGGCTAAATCATGACAACGCAAGGCTAGGCAATGCACCGCAAGGCAACGAAAGGCTAAGGGAAGGCATGGCACAGCAGGGCAAGGCAACGCAAGGCTAGGCAATGCATGGCAAGGCAGGAAAGGGCAACGTAAGGCAAGGCAAGGCAAGGCCAAGGAAGGTATGGCAAAGGTAACGGAAGGCCCGGAAATGCAAGGCAATCCAAGCTAGGCTAAGGCAAGGCAAGGCAAAGCTATGGCACCACAACGGATGGCAAGGCAATGTACGACAACGGAAGGAATCGGTAACGGAAGGCAAGGCAAGGCAAGACAAAGCAAGGCAAGGCAAGGTAATGGAAGACACGGCAAGGTAAGGGAAGGAAAAGGCAAGACACGGCAAGGCAAGGGTAACGGAATTCACGGCAATGGAAGGCAAGCCAAGCTAGGCTAAGGCAAGGCAAGGCAAGGCTATGGCCACGAGAACGGAAGGCTAGGCCATGTACGACAAGGCAAGGAATGGGTAACGGAAGGCAAGGCAAGGGAAGACAAAGCAAGGGAAGGCAAAGGTAACGGAAGGCACGGCAATGTAAGAGAAGGACAAGGCAAGGCACGGCAAGGCAAGGCAAGGCAAGGCTAAGGCATGACAACGAAAGGCTAGGCAATGCATGGCAAGGCAACGAAAGGCTAACGGAAGGCATGGCACAGCAGGGCAAGGCAAGGCTAAGGCAAGGCAACGCAAGGCAAGGCAATGCATGGCAAGTCAAGGAAAGGGCAACGGAATGCAAGGCAAGCCAAGGCAAAGCAAGGCATGGCAAGGCTAACGGAAGGCACGGCAATGCTATGCAAGCCAAGCTAGGATAAGGCAAGGCAAGGCAAGACAAGGCTATGGCACCACAACGGATGGCAAGGCAATATACGACAACGAAAGGAATCTGTAAAAAAGCAAGGCAAGGCAAGACAAAGCAAGGCAAGGCAAGGGTAACGGAAGACACGGCAAGGTAAAGGAAGGACAAGGCAAGGCACGGCATGGCAAGGGAAGGCAAGGCTAAGGCACGACAACGCAAGGGTAGGCAATGCACAGCAAGGCAACGAAAGGCTAACGGAAGGCATGGCACAGCAAGGCAAGGCAGGGCTAAGGCAAGGCAATGCAAGACTAGGCAATGCACGGCAAGGCAAGGAAAGGGAAACGAAATGCAAGGCAAAGCAAGGCATGGCAAGTATAACGGAAGGCACGGCAATGCAAGGCAAGCCAAGCTAGGCTAAGGCAAGGCAAGGCAAGGCTATGGCACCACAACGGATGGCAAGGCAATGTACGACAAGGCAAGGAATCGGTAACTGAAGGCAAGGCAAGGCAAGACAAAGCAAGGGAAGGCAAGGGTAACGGAAGACACGGCAAGGTAAAGGAAGGACAAGGCAAGGCACGGCATGCAAGGCAAGGCAAGGCTAAGGCACGACAACGCTAGGCTAGGCAATGCACGGGAAGGCAAGGAAAGGCTAAGGCACGAAAACGCAAGGCTAGAAATTGCACGGCAAGGCAAGTAAAGGGCAACGGAAGGCAATGCAAGGCAGGGCAAATGAAGGCAACGCAAATTTAACGGAATTCACGGCAATGCAAGGTAAGCCAAGCTAGGCTAAGGAAAGGCAAGGCAAGGCTATGGCACGAGAACGGAAGGCTAGGCCATGTACGACAAGGGAAGGAATGGGTAACGGAAGGCAAGGCAAGACAAGACAAAGCAAGGCAAGGCAAGGGTAACGGAAGGCACGGCAATGTAAGGGAAGGACAAGGCAAGGAACGGCAAGGCAAGGCAAGGCTAAGGCACGACAACACAAGGCTAGGCAATGCACGGCAAGGCAAGGAAACGGTAACGGAAGGCAAAGCAAGGCAAGAAAAAGCAAGGCAAGGCAACGGTAATGGAAGGCACAGCAAGTCAAGGCAAACAAGGCAAGGCAAGGGTAACGGAAGGCACGGCAAGACAAGGCAAGGGTAACGGACAGCACGGCAATTCAAGGCAAGGCAAGACAAGGCTATGGCAGAACGGAAGGCTAGGGTATTTACTACAAGGCAATAAAAGGGTAAGGGAAAGCAAGGCAAGGCAATGCAAACCAAGGCAATGCAAGTTTAACGCAAGGCACGACAAGGCAAGGGAAGACAAGCAAGGCTAAGGCAAGGCAAGGCAAGGCTATGGCACCACAATGGATGGCAAGGCAATGTACGACAAGGCAAGGAATCGGTAACGGAAGGCAAGGCAAGGCAAGACAAAGCAAGGCAAGGCAAGGGTAACGGAACACTCGGCAAGGTAAGGGAAGGATAAGGCAAGGCACGGCAAGGCAAGGCAAGGCAAGGCTAAGGCACGACAACGCAAGGCTAGGCAATGCACGGGAAGGCAAGGAAAGGCTAACGGAATGCAAGGCACGGCAAAGCAAGGCAAGGCTAAGGCACGAAAACGCAAGGCTAGAAATTGCACGGGAAGGCAAGTAAAGGGCAACGGAAGGCAAGGCAAGGCAGGGCAAATGAAGGCAACGCAAATTTAACGGAATTCACGGCAATGCAAGGTAAGCCAAGCTAGGCTAAGGCAAGGCAAGGCAAGGCTATGGCACCACAACGGATGGCAAGGCAATGTACGACAAGGCAAGGAATCGGTAACGGAAGGCAAGGCAAGGCAAGACAAGTCAAGGCAAGGCAAGGCTAAGGCACGAAAACGCAAGGCTAGAAATTGCACGGCAGGGCAAGTAAAGGGCAACGGAAGGCAAGGCAAGGCAGGGCAAATGAAGGCAACGCAAAGGTAACGGAATTCACGGCAATGCAAGGTAAGCCAAGCTAGGCTAAGGCAAGGCAAGTCAAGGCTATGGCACCACAACGGATGGCAAGGCAATGTACGACAAGGCAAGGAATCGGTAACGGAAGACAAGGGAAGGCAAGACAAAGCAAGGCAAGGAAAGGGTAACGGAAGACACGGCAAGGTAAGGGAAGGACAAGGCAAGGCACGGCTAGGCAAGGCAAGGCTAAGGCACGACAACTCAAGGCTAGGCAATTCACGGCAAGGCAACGAAAGGCTAACGGAAGGCATGGCACAGCAAGGCAAAGCAAGGCTAAGGCAAGGCAACGCAAGGCTAGGCAATGCATGGCAAGGCAAGGAAAGGTCAACGGAAGGCAAGGCAAGGCAAAGGAAGGCATGGCAAGGGTAACGGAAGGCACGGCAATGCAAGGCAAGCCAAGCTAGGCTAAGGCAAGGCAAGGCAAGTCAATGGAGCCACAACGGATGGCAAGGCAATGCACGGCAAGGCAAGGAAACGGTAACGGAAGGCAAGGCAAGGCAAAACAAGGCCAGGCAAGGGTAACGGAAGGCAAGGCAGGACAAGGCAAGGCCAGCCGATCAAGGCTAAGGCAAGGGAAGGCAAGGCTATGGCACGACAAAGCAAGTCGAGGTAATGGTCGGCAATGCAAGGAAAGGGTAACGGAAGGCAAGGCAAGGCAGGGCAAAACAAGGGAACGGAAGGATAACGGAAGGAAAGGAAAGGCAAGGCAAAGCAAGGCAAGGCAAGGGTAACGGAAGGCACGGCAAGGCAACGCAAGTGTAACGGAAGGCACGGCAATGCAATGCAAGCCAAGCTAGGCTAAGGCAAGGCAAGGCAAGGCTATGGCAGAACGGAAGGCTACGCAATGTACGACAAGGCAAGGAAAGGGTAACGGAAGGCAAGGCAATGCAAGGGTAACGCAAGGCACGGCAAGGCAAGGGAAGAAAAGCAAGGCTAAGGAAAGGCAAGGCAAGGATATGGCACGACAACGCAAAGCTAGGCAATGCACGGCAAGGCAAGGAAAGCGTAACTCAAGGCAAGGCACGGCCAGGCAAGGCAAGGCAAGGGTAACGGAAGGCACGGCAAGGCAAGGCAAGGGTAACGGAAGGCACAGCAATGCAAGGCAAGCCAAGCTATGCTAAAGCAAGGCAAGGCGAGGCTATCCAGAACGGAAGGCTAGGCAATGTAAGACAAGGCAAAGAAAGGGTAACGGAAGGCAAGGCAAGGCAAAGCAAACCAAGGCAAGGCAAGGGTAACGCAAAGCACGGCAAGGCAATGGAAGACAATTAAGGCTAAGACAAGGCAAGGCAAGGCTGTGGCACCACAACAGATGTCAAGGCAATGTACGACCAGGCAAGGAATCGGTAACAGAAGGTTGGTAACGGAAGGCACAGCAATGCAAGGCAAGCCAAGCTAGGCTAAAGCAAGGCAAGGCGAGGCTATGGCAGAACGGAACGCTAGGCAAAGTATGACAAGGCAAGGCAAGGCAATGCAAACCAAGGCAAAGCAAGTGTAAACCAAGGCACGGCAAGGCAAGGGAAGACAAGTAAGGCTAAGACAAGGCAAGGCAAGGCAATGGCACCACAACGGGCGGCAAGGTAATATACGACAAGGCAAGGAATCGGTAACAGAAGGTAAGGCAAGGCTAGACAAAGCA
The DNA here is from genome assembly GCF_037893015.1 of Macrotis lagotis. Lineage (NCBI taxonomy): Eukaryota > Metazoa > Chordata > Mammalia > Peramelemorphia > Peramelidae > Macrotis > Macrotis lagotis. Next base: position 120,109 of record NW_027422054.1, on the reverse strand, counting down.
AGGGAAGGTAAGGGTAACGAAAGACACTGCAAGGTAAGGCAAGGCAAGGCTAAGGCACGACAAGGCAAGGCTAGGCAATGCACGGCAAGGCAAGGAAAGGGTAACGGAAGGCAAGGCACGGCACGACAAGGCAAGGCTAAGGCACGAAAACGAAAGGTTAGAAAATGCACGGCAAGGCAAGGAAAGGACAACGGAAGGCAAGGCAACGCAGGGCAAATCAAGTCAACGCAAGGGTAACGGAATGCACGGCAATGCAAGGCAAGCCAAGCTAGGCTAAGGTAAGGCAAGACAAGGCTATGGCACGACAACGGAAGTCTAGGCCATGTACGACAAGGCAAGGAATGGGTAACGGAAGGGAAGGCAATGCAAGAGAAAGCAAGGCAAGGCAACGGTAACGGAAGGCACGGCAAGGTAAGGGAAGAACAAGGCAAGGCACAGCAAGGCAAGGCAAGGGTAAGGCACGACAACACAAGGCTAGGCAATGCACGGCAAGGCAAGGAAACGGTAACGGAAGGCAAGGCAAGGCAAGACAAAGCAAGGCAAGGCAACGGTAATGGAAGGCACGGCAAGGCAAGGCAAACAAGGCAAGGCAAGGGTAACCGAAGGCACGGCAAGGCAAGGCAAGGGTAATGGAAGGCACGGCAATGCAAGGGAAGGCAAGGCAAAGCTATGGCAGAACGGAAGGCTAGGGAATGTACGACAAGGCAATAAAAGGGTAACGGTAGGCAAGGCAAGGCAATGCAAACCAAGGCAAGGCAAGGTTAATGCAAGGCACGGCAAGGCAAGGGAAGACAAGCAAGGCTAAGGCAAGGCAAGGCAAGGCCATGGCACCACAACGGATGGCAAGGCAATGTACGACAAGGCAAGGAATCGATAACGGAACGCAAGGCAAGGCAAGACAAAAAAAGGCAAGGCAAGGGTAACGTAAGACACGGGAAGTTAAGGGAAGGACAAGGCAAGGCAAGACATGGCAAGGCAAGGCAAGGCTAAGGCATGACAACGCAAGGCTAGGTAATGCACGGCAAGGCAACGAAAGGCTAAAGGAAGGCATGGCACAGCCGGGCAAGGCAAGGCAAAGGCAAGGCATCGTAACGCTAGGCAATGCATGGCAAGGCAAGGAAAGGGCAACGGAAGGCAAGGCAACGCAAGGCCAAGCAAGGCATGGCAAGGGTAACGGAAGGCACGGCAATGCAAGACAAGCCAAGCTAGGCTAAGGCAAGGCAAGGCAAGGCTATGGCACCACAACGGATGGCAAGGCAATGTACTACAAGGCAAGGAATCAGTAACGGAAGGCAAGGCAAGGCAAGACAAAGCAAGGCAAGGCAAGGGTTACGGAACACACGGCAAGGTAAGGGAAGGACAAGGCAAGGCACGGCAAGGCAAGGCAAGGCAAGGCTAAATCATGACAACGCAAGGCTAGGCAATGCACCGCAAGGCAACGAAAGGCTAAGGGAAGGCATGGCACAGCAGGGCAAGGCAACGCAAGGCTAGGCAATGCATGGCAAGGCAGGAAAGGGCAACGTAAGGCAAGGCAAGGCAAGGCCAAGGAAGGTATGGCAAAGGTAACGGAAGGCCCGGAAATGCAAGGCAATCCAAGCTAGGCTAAGGCAAGGCAAGGCAAAGCTATGGCACCACAACGGATGGCAAGGCAATGTACGACAACGGAAGGAATCGGTAACGGAAGGCAAGGCAAGGCAAGACAAAGCAAGGCAAGGCAAGGTAATGGAAGACACGGCAAGGTAAGGGAAGGAAAAGGCAAGACACGGCAAGGCAAGGGTAACGGAATTCACGGCAATGGAAGGCAAGCCAAGCTAGGCTAAGGCAAGGCAAGGCAAGGCTATGGCCACGAGAACGGAAGGCTAGGCCATGTACGACAAGGCAAGGAATGGGTAACGGAAGGCAAGGCAAGGGAAGACAAAGCAAGGGAAGGCAAAGGTAACGGAAGGCACGGCAATGTAAGAGAAGGACAAGGCAAGGCACGGCAAGGCAAGGCAAGGCAAGGCTAAGGCATGACAACGAAAGGCTAGGCAATGCATGGCAAGGCAACGAAAGGCTAACGGAAGGCATGGCACAGCAGGGCAAGGCAAGGCTAAGGCAAGGCAACGCAAGGCAAGGCAATGCATGGCAAGTCAAGGAAAGGGCAACGGAATGCAAGGCAAGCCAAGGCAAAGCAAGGCATGGCAAGGCTAACGGAAGGCACGGCAATGCTATGCAAGCCAAGCTAGGATAAGGCAAGGCAAGGCAAGACAAGGCTATGGCACCACAACGGATGGCAAGGCAATGTACGACAACGAAAGGAATCTGTAAAAAAGCAAGGCAAGGCAAGACAAAGCAAGGCAAGGCAAGGGTAACGGAAGACACGGCAAGGTAAAGGAAGGACAAGGCAAGGCACGGCATGGCAAGGGAAGGCAAGGCTAAGGCACGACAACGCAAGGGTAGGCAATGCACGGCAAGGCAACGAAAGGCTAACGGAAGGCATGGCACAGCAAGGCAAGGCAGGGCTAAGGCAAGGCAATGCAAGACTAGGGCAAATGAAGGCAACGCAAATTTAACGGAATTCACGGCAATGCAAGGTAAGCCAAGCTAGGCTAAGGCAAGGCAAGGCAAGGCTATGGCACCACAACGGATGGCAAGGCAATGTACGACAAGGCAAGGAATCGGTAACGGAAGGCAAGGCAAGGCAAGACAAGTCAAGGCAAGGCAAGGCTAAGGCACGAAAACGCAAGGCTAGAAATTGCACGGCAGGGCAAGTAAAGGGCAACGGAAGGCAAGGCAAGGCAGGGCAAATGAAGGCAACGCAAAGGTAACGGAATTCACGGCAATGCAAGGTAAGCCAAGCTAGGCTAAGGCAAGGCAAGTCAAGGCTATGGCACCACAACGGATGGCAAGGCAATGTACGACAAGGCAAGGAATCGGTAACGGAAGACAAGGGAAGGCAAGACAAAGCAAGGCAAGGAAAGGGTAACGGAAGACACGGCAAGGTAAGGGAAGGACAAGGCAAGGCACGGCTAGGCAAGGCAAGGCTAAGGCACGACAACTCAAGGCTAGGCAATTCACGGCAAGGCAACGAAAGGCTAACGGAAGGCATGGCACAGCAGGGCAAGGCAAGGCTAAGGCAAGGCAACGCAAGGCAAGGCAATGCATGGCAAGTCAAGGAAAGGGCAACGGAATGCAAGGCAAGCCAAGGCAAAGCAAGGCATGGCAAGGCTAACGGAAGGCACGGCAATGCTATGCAAGCCAAGCTAGGATAAGGCAAGGCAAGGCAAGACAAGGCTATGGCACCACAACGGATGGCAAGGCAATGTACGACAACGAAAGGAATCTGTAAAAAAGCAAGGCAAGGCAAGACAAAGCAAGGCAAGGCAAGGGTAACGGAAGACACGGCAAGGTAAAGGAAGGACAAGGCAAGGCACGGCAAGGCAAGGCAAGGCAAGGCTCAGGCACGACAACGCAAGGCTAGGCAATGCACGGCAAGGCAACGAAAGGCTAACGGAAGGCATGGCACAGCAAGGCAAGGCAGGGCTAAGGCAAGGCAATGCAAGACTAGGCAATGCACGGCAAGGCAAGGAAAGGGAAACGAAATGCAAGGCAAAGCAAGGCATGGCAAGTGTAACGGAAGGCACGGCAATGCAAGGCAAGCAAAGCTAGGCTAAGGCAAGGCAAGGCAAGGCTATGGCAACACAACGGATGGCAAGGCAATGTACGACAAGGCAAGGCATCGGTAACTGAAGGCAAGGCAAGGCAAGACAAAGCAAGGGAAGGCAAGGGTAACGGAAGACACGGCAAGGTAAAGGAAGGACAAGGCAAGGCACGGCATGCAAGGCAAGGCAAGGCTAAGGCACGACAACGCTAGGCTAGGCAATGCACGGGAAGGCAAGGAAAGGCTAAGGCACGAAAACGCAAGGCTAGAAATTGCACGGCAAGGCAAGTAAAGGGCAACGGAAGGCAATGCAAGGCAGGGCAAATGAAGGCAACGCAAATTTAACGGAATTCACGGCAATGCAAGGTAAGCCAAGCTAGGCTAAGGAAAGGCAAGGCAAGGCTATGGCACGAGAACGGAAGGCTAGGCCATGTACGACAAGGGAAGGAATGGGTAACGGAAGGCAAGGCAAGACAAGACAAAGCAAGGCAAGGCAAGGGTAACGGAAGGCACGGCAATGTAAGGGAAGGACAAGGCAAGGAACGGCAAGGCAAGGCAAGGCTAAGGCACGACAACACAAGGCTAGGCAATGCACGGCAAGGCAAGGAAACGGTAACGGAAGGCAAAGCAAGGCAAGAAAAAGCAAGGCAAGGCAACGGTAATGGAAGGCACAGCAAGTCAAGGCAAACAAGGCAAGGCAAGGGTAACGGAAGGCACGGCAAGACAAGGCAAGGGTAACGGACAGCACGGCAATTCAAGGCAAGGCAAGACAAGGCTATGGCAGAACGGAAGGCTAGGGTATTTACTACAAGGCAATAAAAGGGTAAGGGAAAGCAAGGCAAGGCAATGCAAACCAAGGCAATGCAAGTTTAACGCAAGGCACGACAAGGCAAGGGAAGACAAGCAAGGCTAAGGCAAGGCAAGGCAAGGCTATGGCACCACAATGGATGGCAAGGCAATGTACGACAAGGCAAGGAATCGGTAACGGAAGGCAAGGCAAGGCAAGACAAAGCAAGGCAAGGCAAGGGTAACGGAACACTCGGCAAGGTAAGGGAAGGATAAGGCAAGGCACGGCAAGGCAAGGCAAGGCAAGGCTAAGGCACGACAACGCAAGGCTAGGCAATGCACGGGAAGGCAAGGAAAGGCTAACGGAATGCAAGGCACGGCAAAGCAAGGCAAGGCTAAGGCACGAAAACGCAAGGCTAGAAATTGCACGGGAAGGCAAGTAAAGGGCAACGGAAGGCAAGGCAAGGCAGGGCAAATGAAGGCAACGCAAATTTAACGGAATTCACGGCAATGCAAGGTAAGCCAAGCTAGGCTAAGGCAAGGCAAGGCAAGGCTATGGCACCACAACGGATGGCAAGGCAATGTACGACAAGGCAAGGAATCGGTAACGGAAGGCAAGGCAAGGCAAGACAAGTCAAGGCAAGGCAAGGCTAAGGCACGAAAACGCAAGGCTAGAAATTGCACGGCAGGGCAAGTAAAGGGCAACGGAAGGCAAGGCAAGGCAGGGCAAATGAAGGCAACGCAAAGGTAACGGAATTCACGGCAATGCAAGGTAAGCCAAGCTAGGCTAAGGCAAGGCAAGTCAAGGCTATGGCACCACAACGGATGGCAAGGCAATGTACGACAAGGCAAGGAATCGGTAACTTAAGACAAGGGAAGGCAAGACAAAGCAAGGCAAGGAAAGGGTAACGGAAGACACGGCAAGGTAAGGGAAGGACAAGGCAAGGCACGGCTAGGCAAGGCAAGGCTAAGGCACGACAACTCAAGGCTAGGCAATTCACGGCAAGGCAACGAAAGGCTAACGGAAGGCATGGCACAGCAAGGCAAAGCAAGGCTAAGGCAAGGCAACGCAAGGCTAGGCAATGCATGGCAAGGCAAGGAAAGGTCAACGGAAGGCAAGGCAAGGCAAAGGAAGGCATGGCAAGGGTAACGGAAGGCACGGCAATGCAAGGCAAGCCAAGCTAGGCTAAGGCAAGGGAAGGCAAGTCAATGGAGCCACAACGGATGGCAAGGCAATGCACGGCAAGGCAAGGAAACGGTAACGGAAGGCAAGGCAAGGCAAAACAAGGCCAGGCAAGGGTAACGGAAGGCAAGGCAGGACAAGGCAAGGCCAGCCGATCAAGGCTAAGGCAAGGGAAGGCAAGGCTATGGCACGACAAAGCAAGTCGAGGTAATGGTCGGCAATGCAAGGAAAGGGTAACGGAAGGCAAGGCAAGGCAGGGCAAAACAAGGGAACGGAAGGATAACGGAAGGAAAGGAAAGGCAAGGCAAAGCAAGGCAAGGCAAGGGTAACGGAAGGCACGGCAAGGCAACGCAAGTGTAACGGAAGGCACGGCAATGCAATGCAAGCCAAGCTAGGCTAAGGCAAGGCAAGGCAAGGCTATGGCAGAACGGAAGGCTACGCAATGTACGACAAGGCAAGGAAAGGGTAACGGAAGGCAAGGCAATGCAAGGGTAACGCAAGGCACGGCAAGGCAAGGGAAGAAAAGCAAGGCTAAGGAAAGGCAAGGCAAGGATATGGCACGACAACGCAAAGCTAGGCAATGCACGGCAAGGCAAGGAAAGCGTAACTCAAGGCAAGGCACGGCCAGGCAAGGCAAGGCAAGGGTAACGGAAGGCACGGCAAGGCAAGGCAAGGGTAACGGAAGGCACAGCAATGCAAGGCAAGCCAAGCTATGCTAAAGCAAGGCAAGGCGAGGCTATCCAGAACGGAAGGCTAGGCAATGTAAGACAAGGCAAAGAAAGGGTAACGGAAGGCAAGGCAAGGCAAAGCAAACCAAGGCAAGGCAAGGGTAACGCAAAGCACGGCAAGGCAATGGAAGACAATTAAGGCTAAGACAAGGCAAGGCAAGGCTGTGGCACCACAACAGATGTCAAGGCAATGTACGACCAGGCAAGGAATCGGTAACAGAAGGTTGGTAACGGAAGGCACAGCAATGCAAGGCAAGCCAAGCTAGGCTAAAGCAAGGCAAGGCGAGGCTATGGCAGAACGGAACGCTACGCAAAGTATGACAAGGCAAGGCAAGGCAATGCAAACCAAGGCAAAGCAAGTGTAAACCAAGGCACGGCAAGGCAAGGGAAGACAAGTAAGGCTAAGACAAGGCAAGGCAAGGCAATGGCACCACAACGGGCGGCAAGGTAATATACGACAAGGCAAGGAATCGGTAACAGAAGGTAAGGCAAGGCTAGACAAAGCAAGGGAAGGTAAGGGTAACGAAAGACACTGCAAGGTAAGGCAAGGCAAGGCTAAGGCACGACAAGGCAAGGCTAGGCAATGCACGGCAAGGCAAGGAAAGGGTAACGGAAGGCAAGGCACGGCACGACAAGGCAAGGCTAAGGCACGAAAACGAAAGGTTAGAAAATGCACGGCAAGGCAAGGAAAGGACAACGGAAGGCAAGGCAACGCAGGGCAAATCAAGTCAACGCAAGGGTAACGGAATGCACGGCAATGCAAGGCAAGCCAAGCTAGGCTAAGGTAAGGCAAGACAAGGCTATGGCACGACAACGGAAGTCTAGGCCATGTACGACAAGGCAAGGAATGGGTAACGGAAGGGAAGGCAATGCAAGAGAAAGCAAGGCAAGGCAACGGTAACGGAAGGCACGGCAAGGTAAGGGAAGAACAAGGCAAGGCACAGCAAGGCAAGGCAAGGGTAAGGCACGACAACACAAGGCTAGGCAATGCACGGCAAGGCAAGGAAACGGTAACGGAAGGCAAGGCAAGGCAAGACAAAGCAAGGCAAGGCAACGGTAATGGAAGGCACGGCAAGGCAAGGCAAACAAGGCAAGGCAAGGGTAACCGAAGGCACGGCAAGGCAAGGCAAGGGTAATGGAAGGCACGGCAATGCAAGGGAAGGCAAGGCAAAGCTATGGCAGAACGGAAGGCTAGGGAATGTACGACAAGGCAATAAAAGGGTAACGGTAGGCAAGGCAAGGCAATGCAAACCAAGGCAAGGCAAGGTTAATGCAAGGCACGGCAAGGCAAGGGAAGACAAGCAAGGCTAAGGCAAGGCAAGGCAAGGCCATGGCACCACAACGGATGGCAAGGCAATGTACGACAAGGCAAGGAATCGATAACGGAACGCAAGGCAAGGCAAGACAAAAAAAGGCAAGGCAAGGGTAACGTAAGACACGGGAAGTTAAGGGAAGGACAAGGCAAGGCAAGACATGGCAAGGCAAGGCAAGGCTAAGGCATGACAACGCAAGGCTAGGTAATGCACGGCAAGGCAACGAAAGGCTAAAGGAAGGCATGGCACAGCCGGGCAAGGCAAGGCAAAGGCAAGGCATCGTAACGCTAGGCAATGCATGGCAAGGCAAGGAAAGGGCAACGGAAGGCAAGGCAACGCAAGGCCAAGCAAGGCATGGCAAGGGTAACGGAAGGCACGGCAATGCAAGACAAGCCAAGCTAGGCTAAGGCAAGGCAAGGCAAGGCTATGGCACCACAACGGATGGCAAGGCAATGTACTACAAGGCAAGGAATCAGTAACGGAAGGCAAGGCAAGGCAAGACAAAGCAAGGCAAGGCAAGGGTTACGGAACACACGGCAAGGTAAGGGAAGGACAAGGCAAGGCACGGCAAGGCAAGGCAAGGCAAGGCTAAATCATGACAACGCAAGGCTAGGCAATGCACCGCAAGGCAACGAAAGGCTAAGGGAAGGCATGGCACAGCAGGGCAAGGCAACGCAAGGCTAGGCAATGCATGGCAAGGCAGGAAAGGGCAACGTAAGGCAAGGCAAGGCAAGGCCAAGGAAGGTATGGCAAAGGTAACGGAAGGCCCGGAAATGCAAGGCAATCCAAGCTAGGCTAAGGCAAGGCAAGGCAAAGCTATGGCACCACAACGGATGGCAAGGCAATGTACGACAACGGAAGGAATCGGTAACGGAAGGCAAGGCAAGGCAAGACAAAGCAAGGCAAGGCAAGGTAATGGAAGACACGGCAAGGTAAGGGAAGGAAAAGGCAAGACACGGCAAGGCAAGGGTAACGGAATTCACGGCAATGGAAGGCAAGCCAAGCTAGGCTAAGGCAAGGCAAGGCAAGGCTATGGCCACGAGAACGGAAGGCTAGGCCATGTACGACAAGGCAAGGAATGGGTAACGGAAGGCAAGGCAAGGGAAGACAAAGCAAGGGAAGGCAAAGGTAACGGAAGGCACGGCAATGTAAGAGAAGGACAAGGCAAGGCACGGCAAGGCAAGGCAAGGCAAGGCTAAGGCATGACAACGAAAGGCTAGGCAATGCATGGCAAGGCAACGAAAGGCTAACGGAAGGCATGGCACAGCAGGGCAAGGCAAGGCTAAGGCAAGGCAACGCAAGGCAAGGCAATGCATGGCAAGTCAAGGAAAGGGCAACGGAATGCAAGGCAAGCCAAGGCAAAGCAAGGCATGGCAAGGCTAACGGAAGGCACGGCAATGCTATGCAAGCCAAGCTAGGATAAGGCAAGGCAAGGCAAGACAAGGCTATGGCACCACAACGGATGGCAAGGCAATGTACGACAACGAAAGGAATCTGTAAAAAAGCAAGGCAAGGCAAGACAAAGCAAGGCAAGGCAAGGGTAACGGAAGACACGGCAAGGTAAAGGAAGGACAAGGCAAGGCACGGCATGGCAAGGGAAGGCAAGGCTAAGGCACGACAACGCAAGGGTAGGCAATGCACGGCAAGGCAACGAAAGGCTAACGGAAGGCATGTCACAGCAAGGCAAGGCAGGGCTAAGGCAAGGCAATGCAAGACTAGGCAATGCACGGCAAGGCAAGGAAAGGGAAACGAAATGCAAGGCAAAGCAAGGCATGGCAAGTGTAACGGAAGGCACGGCAATGCAAGGGAAGACAAGCAAGGCTAAGGCAAGGCAAGGCAAGGCTATGGCACCACAATGGATGGCAAGGCAATGTACGACAAGGCAAGGAATCGGTAACGGAAGGCAAGGCAAGGCAAGACAAAGCAAGGCAAGGCAAGGGTAACGGAACACTCGGCAAGGTAAGGGAAGGATAAGGCAAGGCACGGCAAGGCAAGGCAAGGCAAGGCTAAGGCACGACAACGCAAGGCTAGGCAATGCACGGGAAGGCAAGGAAAGGCTAACGGAATGCAAGGCACGGCAAAGCAAGGCAAGGCTAAGGCACGAAAACGCAAGGCTAGAAATTGCACGGGAAGGCAAGTAAAGGGCAACGGAAGGCAAGGCAAGGCAGGGCAAATGAAGGCAACGCAAATTTAACGGAATTCACGGCAATGCAAGGTAAGCCAAGCTAGGCTAAGGCAAGGCAAGGCAAGGCTATGGCACCACAACGGATGGCAAGGCAATGTACGACAAGGCAAGGAATCGGTAACGGAAGGCAAGGCAAGGCAAGACAAGTCAAGGCAAGGCAAGGCTAAGGCACGAAAACGCAAGGCTAGAAATTGCACGGCAGGGCAAGTAAAGGGCAACGGAAGGCAAGGCAAGGCAGGGCAAATGAAGGCAACGCAAAGGTAACGGAATTCACGGCAATGCAAGGTAAGCCAAGCTAGGCTAAGGCAAGGCAAGTCAAGGCTATGGCACCACAACGGATGGCAAGGCAATGTACGACAAGGCAAGGAATCGGTAACGGAAGACAAGGGAAGGCAAGACAAAGCAAGGCAAGGAAAGGGTAACGGAAGACACGGCAAGGTAAGGGAAGGACAAGGCAAGGCACGGCTAGGCAAGGCAAGGCTAAGGCACGACAACTCAAGGCTAGGCAATTCACGGCAAGGCAACGAAAGGCTAACGGAAGGCATGGCACAGCAGGGCAAGGCAAGGCTAAGGCAAGGCAACGCAAGGCTAGGCAATGCACGGGAAGGCAAGGAAAGGCTAAGGCACGAAAACGCAAGGCTAGAAATTGCACGGCAAGGCAAGTAAAGGGCAACGGAAGGCAATGCAAGGCAGGGCAAATGAAGGCAACGCAAATTTAACGGAATTCACGGCAATGCAAGGTAAGCCAAGCTAGGCTAAGGAAAGGCAAGGCAAGGCTATGGCACGAGAACGGAAGGCTAGGCCATGTACGACAAGGGAAGGAATGGGTAACGGAAGGCAAGGCAAGACAAGACAAAGCAAGGCAAGGCAAGGGTAACGGAAGGCACGGCAATGTAAGGGAAGGACAAGGCAAGGAACGGCAAGGCAAGGCAAGGCTAAGGCACGACAACACAAGGCTAGGCAATGCACGGCAAGGCAAGGAAACGGTAACGGAAGGCAAAGCAAGGCAAGAAAAAGCAAGGCAAGGCAACGGTAATGGAAGGCACAGCAAGTCAAGGCAAACAAGGCAAGGCAAGGGTAACGGAAGGCACGGCAAGACAAGGCAAGGGTAACGGACAGCACGGCAATTCAAGGCAAGGCAAGACAAGGCTATGGCAGAACGGAAGGCTAGGGTATTTACTACAAGGCAATAAAAGGGTAAGGGAAAGCAAGGCAAGGCAATGCAAACCAAGGCAATGCAAGTTTAACGCAAGGCACGACAAGGCAAGGGAAGACAAGCAAGGCTAAGGCAAGGCAAGGCAAGGCTATGGCACCACAATGGATGGCAAGGCAATGTACGACAAGGCAAGGAATCGGTAACGGAAGGCAAGGCAAGGCAAGACAAAGCAAGGCAAGGCAAGGGTAACGGAACACTCGGCAAGGTAAGGGAAGGATAAGGCAAGGCACGGCAAGGCAAGGCAAGGCAAGGCTAAGGCACGACAACGCAAGGCTAGGCAATGCACGGGAAGGCAAGGAAAGGCTAACGGAATGCAAGGCACGGCAAAGCAAGGCAAGGCTAAGGCACGAAAACGCAAGGCTAGAAATTGCACGGGAAGGCAAGTAAAGGGCAACGGAAGGCAAGGCAAGGCAGGGCAAATGAAGGCAACGCAAATTTAACGGAATTCACGGCAATGCAAGGTAAGCCAAGCTAGGCTAAGGCAAGGCAAGGCAAGGCTATGGCACCACAACGGATGGCAAGGCAATGTACGACAAGGCAAGGAATCGGTAACGGAAGGCAAGGCAAGGCAAGACAAGTCAAGGCAAGGCAAGGCTAAGGCACGAAAACGCAAGGCTAGAAATTGCACGGCAGGGCAAGTAAAGGGCAACGGAAGGCAAGGCAAGGCAGGGCAAATGAAGGCAACGCAAAGGTAACGGAATTCACGGCAATGCAAGGTAAGCCAAGCTAGGCTAAGGCAAGGCAAGTCAAGGCTATGGCACCACAACGGATGGCAAGGCAATGTACGACAAGGCAAGGAATCGGTAACTTAAGACAAGGGAAGGCAAGACAAAGCAAGGCAAGGAAAGGGTAACGGAAGACACGGCAAGGTAAGGGAAGGACAAGGCAAGGCACGGCTAGGCAAGGCAAGGCTAAGGCACGACAACTCAAGGCTAGGCAATTCACGGCAAGGCAACGAAAGGCTAACGGAAGGCATGGCACAGCAAGGCAAAGCAAGGCTAAGGCAAGGCAACGCAAGGCTAGGCAATGCATGGCAAGGCAAGGAAAGGTCAACGGAAGGCAAGGCAAGGCAAAGGAAGGCATGGCAAGGGTAACGGAAGGCACGGCAATGCAAGGCAAGCCAAGCTAGGCTAAGGCAAGGGAAGGCAAGTCAATGGAGCCACAACGGATGGCAAGGCAATGCACGGCAAGGCAAGGAAACGGTAACGGAAGGCAAGGCAAGGCAAAACAAGGCCAGGCAAGGGTAACGGAAGGCAAGGCAGGACAAGGCAAGGCCAGCCGATCAAGGCTAAGGCAAGGGAAGGCAAGGCTATGGCACGACAAAGCAAGTCGAGGTAATGGTCGGCAATGCAAGGAAAGGGTAACGGAAGGCAAGGCAAGGCAGGGCAAAACAAGGGAACGGAAGGATAACGGAAGGAAAGGAAAGGCAAGGCAAAGCAAGGCAAGGCAAGGGTAACGGAAGGCACGGCAAGGCAACGCAAGTGTAACGGAAGGCACGGCAATGCAATGCAAGCCAAGCTAGGCTAAGGCAAGGCAAGGCAAGGCTATGGCAGAACGGAAGGCTACGCAATGTACGACAAGGCAAGGAAAGGGTAACGGAAGGCAAGGCAATGCAAGGGTAACGCAAGGCACGGCAAGGCAAGGGAAGAAAAGCAAGGCTAAGGAAAGGCAAGGCAAGGATATGGCACGACAACGCAAAGCTAGGCAATGCACGGCAAGGCAAGGAAAGCGTAACTCAAGGCAAGGCACGGCCAGGCAAGGCAAGGCAAGGGTAACGGAAGGCACGGCAAGGCAAGGCAAGGGTAACGGAAGGCACAGCAATGCAAGGCAAGCCAAGCTATGCTAAAGCAAGGCAAGGCGAGGCTATCCAGAACGGAAGGCTAGGCAATGTAAGACAAGGCAAAGAAAGGGTAACGGAAGGCAAGGCAAGGCAAAGCAAACCAAGGCAAGGCAAGGGTAACGCAAAGCACGGCAAGGCAATGGAAGACAATTAAGGCTAAGACAAGGCAAGGCAAGGCTGTGGCACCACAACAGATGTCAAGGCAATGTACGACCAGGCAAGGAATCGGTAACAGAAGGTTGGTAACGGAAGGCACAGCAATGCAAGGCAAGCCAAGCTAGGCTAAAGCAAGGCAAGGCGAGGCTATGGCAGAACGGAACGCTACGCAAAGTATGACAAGGCAAGGCAAGGCAATGCAAACCAAGGCAAAGCAAGTGTAAACCAAGGCACGGCAAGGCAAGGGAAGACAAGTAAGGCTAAGACAAGGCAAGGCAAGGCAATGGCACCACAACGGGCGGCAAGGTAATATACGACAAGGCAAGGAATCGGTAACAGAAGGTAAGGCAAGGCTAGACAAAGCAAGGGAAGGTAAGGGTAACGAAAGACACTGCAAGGTAAGGCAAGGCAAGGCTAAGGCACGACAAGGCAAGGCTAGGCAATGCACGGCAAGGCAAGGAAAGGGTAACGGAAGGCAAGGCACGGCACGACAAGGCAAGGCTAAGGCACGAAAACGAAAGGTTAGAAAATGCACGGCAAGGCAAGGAAAGGACAACGGAAGGCAAGGCAACGCAGGGCAAATCAAGTCAACGCAAGGGTAACGGAATGCACGGCAATGCAAGGCAAGCCAAGCTAGGCTAAGGTAAGGCAAGACAAGGCTATGGCACGACAACGGAAGTCTAGGCCATGTACGACAAGGCAAGGAATGGGTAACGGAAGGGAAGGCAATGCAAGAGAAAGCAAGGCAAGGCAACGGTAACGGAAGGCACGGCAAGGTAAGGGAAGAACAAGGCAAGGCACAGCAAGGCAAGGCAAGGGTAAGGCACGACAACACAAGGCTAGGCAATGCACGGCAAGGCAAGGAAACGGTAACGGAAGGCAAGGCAAGGCAAGACAAAGCAAGGCAAGGCAACGGTAATGGAAGGCACGGCAAGGCAAGGCAAACAAGGCAAGGCAAGGGTAACCGAAGGCACGGCAAGGCAAGGCAAGGGTAATGGAAGGCACGGCAATGCAAGGGAAGGCAAGGCAAAGCTATGGCAGAACGGAAGGCTAGGGAATGTACGACAAGGCAATAAAAGGGTAACGGTAGGCAAGGCAAGGCAATGCAAACCAAGGCAAGGCAAGGTTAATGCAAGGCACGGCAAGGCAAGGGAAGACAAGCAAGGCTAAGGCAAGGCAAGGCAAGGCCATGGCACCACAACGGATGGCAAGGCAATGTACGACAAGGCAAGGAATCGATAACGGAACGCAAGGCAAGGCAAGACAAAAAAAGGCAAGGCAAGGGTAACGTAAGACACGGGAAGTTAAGGGAAGGACAAGGCAAGGCAAGACATGGCAAGGCAAGGCAAGGCTAAGGCATGACAACGCAAGGCTAGGTAATGCACGGCAAGGCAACGAAAGGCTAAAGGAAGGCATGGCACAGCCGGGCAAGGCAAGGCAAAGGCAAGGCATCGTAACGCTAGGCAATGCATGGCAAGGCAAGGAAAGGGCAACGGAAGGCAAGGCAACGCAAGGCCAAGCAAGGCATGGCAAGGGTAACGGAAGGCACGGCAATGCAAGACAAGCCAAGCTAGGCTAAGGCAAGGCAAGGCAAGGCTATGGCACCACAACGGATGGCAAGGCAATGTACTACAAGGCAAGGAATCAGTAACGGAAGGCAAGGCAAGGCAAGACAAAGCAAGGCAAGGCAAGGGTTACGGAACACACGGCAAGGTAAGGGAAGGACAAGGCAAGGCACGGCAAGGCAAGGCAAGGCAAGGCTAAATCATGACAACGCAAGGCTAGGCAATGCACCGCAAGGCAACGAAAGGCTAAGGGAAGGCATGGCACAGCAGGGCAAGGCAACGCAAGGCTAGGCAATGCATGGCAAGGCAGGAAAGGGCAACGTAAGGCAAGGCAAGGCAAGGCCAAGGAAGGTATGGCAAAGGTAACGGAAGGCCCGGAAATGCAAGGCAATCCAAGCTAGGCTAAGGCAAGGCAAGGCAAAGCTATGGCACCACAACGGATGGCAAGGCAATGTACGACAACGGAAGGAATCGGTAACGGAAGGCAAGGCAAGGCAAGACAAAGCAAGGCAAGGCAAGGTAATGGAAGACACGGCAAGGTAAGGGAAGGAAAAGGCAAGACACGGCAAGGCAAGGGTAACGGAATTCACGGCAATGGAAGGCAAGCCAAGCTAGGCTAAGGCAAGGCAAGGCAAGGCTATGGCCACGAGAACGGAAGGCTAGGCCATGTACGACAAGGCAAGGAATGGGTAACGGAAGGCAAGGCAAGGGAAGACAAAGCAAGGGAAGGCAAAGGTAACGGAAGGCACGGCAATGTAAGAGAAGGACAAGGCAAGGCACGGCAAGGCAAGGCAAGGCAAGGCTAAGGCATGACAACGAAAGGCTAGGCAATGCATGGCAAGGCAACGAAAGGCTAACGGAAGGCATGGCACAGCAGGGCAAGGCAAGGCTAAGGCAAGGCAACGCAAGGCAAGGCAATGCATGGCAAGTCAAGGAAAGGGCAACGGAATGCAAGGCAAGCCAAGGCAAAGCAAGGCATGGCAAGGCTAACGGAAGGCACGGCAATGCTATGCAAGCCAAGCTAGGATAAGGCAAGGCAAGGCAAGACAAGGCTATGGCACCACAACGGATGGCAAGGCAATGTACGACAACGAAAGGAATCTGTAAAAAAGCAAGGCAAGGCAAGACAAAGCAAGGCAAGGCAAGGGTAACGGAAGACACGGCAAGGTAAAGGAAGGACAAGGCAAGGCACGGCATGGCAAGGGAAGGCAAGGCTAAGGCACGACAACGCAAGGGTAGGCAATGCACGGCAAGGCAACGAAAGGCTAACGGAAGGCATGTCACAGCAAGGCAAGGCAGGGCTAAGGCAAGGCAATGCAAGACTAGGCAATGCACGGCAAGGCAAGGAAAGGGAAACGAAATGCAAGGCAAAGCAAGGCATGGCAAGTGTAACGGAAGGCACGGCAATGCAAGGGAAGACAAGCAAGGCTAAGGCAAGGCAAGGCAAGGCTATGGCACCACAATGGATGGCAAGGCAATGTACGACAAGGCAAGGAATCGGTAACGGAAGGCAAGGCAAGGCAAGACAAAGCAAGGCAAGGCAAGGGTAACGGAACACTCGGCAAGGTAAGGGAAGGATAAGGCAAGGCACGGCAAGGCAAGGCAAGGCAAGGCTAAGGCACGACAACGCAAGGCTAGGCAATGCACGGGAAGGCAAGGAAAGGCTAACGGAATGCAAGGCACGGCAAAGCAAGGCAAGGCTAAGGCACGAAAACGCAAGGCTAGAAATTGCACGGGAAGGCAAGTAAAGGGCAACGGAAGGCAAGGCAAGGCAGGGCAAATGAAGGCAACGCAAATTTAACGGAATTCACGGCAATGCAAGGTAAGCCAAGCTAGGCTAAGGCAAGGCAAGGCAAGGCTATGGCACCACAACGGATGGCAAGGCAATGTACGACAAGGCAAGGAATCGGTAACGGAAGGCAAGGCAAGGCAAGACAAGTCAAGGCAAGGCAAGGCTAAGGCACGAAAACGCAAGGCTAGAAATTGCACGGCAGGGCAAGTAAAGGGCAACGGAAGGCAAGGCAAGGCAGGGCAAATGAAGGCAACGCAAAGGTAACGGAATTCACGGCAATGCAAGGTAAGCCAAGCTAGGCTAAGGCAAGGCAAGTCAAGGCTATGGCACCACAACGGATGGCAAGGCAATGTACGACAAGGCAAGGAATCGGTAACGGAAGACAAGGGAAGGCAAGACAAAGCAAGGCAAGGAAAGGGTAACGGAAGACACGGCAAGGTAAGGGAAGGACAAGGCAAGGCACGGCTAGGCAAGGCAAGGCTAAGGCACGACAACTCAAGGCTAGGCAATTCACGGCAAGGCAACGAAAGGCTAACGGAAGGCATGGCACAGCAGGGCAAGGCAAGGCTAAGGCAAGGCAACGCAAGGCTAGGCAATGCACGGGAAGGCAAGGAAAGGCTAAGGCACGAAAACGCAAGGCTAGAAATTGCACGGCAAGGCAAGTAAAGGGCAACGGAAGGCAATGCAAGGCAGGGCAAATGAAGGCAACGCAAATTTAACGGAATTCACGGCAATGCAAGGTAAGCCAAGCTAGGCTAAGGAAAGGCAAGGCAAGGCTATGGCACGAGAACGGAAGGCTAGGCCATGTACGACAAGGGAAGGAATGGGTAACGGAAGGCAAGGCAAGACAAGACAAAGCAAGGCAAGGCAAGGGTAACGGAAGGCACGGCAATGTAAGGGAAGGACAAGGCAAGGAACGGCAAGGCAAGGCAAGGCTAAGGCACGACAACACAAGGCTAGGCAATGCACGGCAAGGCAAGGAAACGGTAACGGAAGGCAAAGCAAGGCAAGAAAAAGCAAGGCAAGGCAACGGTAATGGAAGGCACAGCAAGTCAAGGCAAACAAGGCAAGGCAAGGGTAACGGAAGGCACGGCAAGACAAGGCAAGGGTAACGGACAGCACGGCAATTCAAGGCAAGGCAAGACAAGGCTATGGCAGAACGGAAGGCTAGGGTATTTACTACAAGGCAATAAAAGGGTAAGGGAAAGCAAGGCAAGGCAATGCAAACCAAGGCAATGCAAGTTTAACGCAAGGCACGACAAGGCAAGGGAAGACAAGCAAGGCTAAGGCAAGGCAAGGCAAGGCTATGGCACCACAATGGATGGCAAGGCAATGTACGACAAGGCAAGGAATCGGTAACGGAAGGCAAGGCAAGGCAAGACAAAGCAAGGCAAGGCAAGGGTAACGGAACACTCGGCAAGGTAAGGGAAGGATAAGGCAAGGCACGGCAAGGCAAGGCAAGGCAAGGCTAAGGCACGACAACGCAAGGCTAGGCAATGCACGGGAAGGCAAGGAAAGGCTAACGGAATGCAAGGCACGGCAAAGCAAGGCAAGGCTAAGGCACGAAAACGCAAGGCTAGAAATTGCACGGGAAGGCAAGTAAAGGGCAACGGAAGGCAAGGCAAGGCAGGGCAAATGAAGGCAACGCAAATTTAACGGAATTCACGGCAATGCAAGGTAAGCCAAGCTAGGCTAAGGCAAGGCAAGGCAAGGCTATGGCACCACAACGGATGGCAAGGCAATGTACGACAAGGCAAGGAATCGGTAACGGAAGGCAAGGCAAGGCAAGACAAGTCAAGGCAAGGCAAGGCTAAGGCACGAAAACGCAAGGCTAGAAATTGCACGGCAGGGCAAGTAAAGGGCAACGGAAGGCAAGGCAAGGCAGGGCAAATGAAGGCAACGCAAAGGTAACGGAATTCACGGCAATGCAAGGTAAGCCAAGCTAGGCTAAGGCAAGGCAAGTCAAGGCTATGGCACCACAACGGATGGCAAGGCAATGTACGACAAGGCAAGGAATCGGTAACTTAAGACAAGGGAAGGCAAGACAAAGCAAGGCAAGGAAAGGGTAACGGAAGACACGGCAAGGTAAGGGAAGGACAAGGCAAGGCACGGCTAGGCAAGGCAAGGCTAAGGCACGACAACTCAAGGCTAGGCAATTCACGGCAAGGCAACGAAAGGCTAACGGAAGGCATGGCACAGCAAGGCAAAGCAAGGCTAAGGCAAGGCAACGCAAGGCTAGGCAATGCATGGCAAGGCAAGGAAAGGTCAACGGAAGGCAAGGCAAGGCAAAGGAAGGCATGGCAAGGGTAACGGAAGGCACGGCAATGCAAGGCAAGCCAAGCTAGGCTAAGGCAAGGGAAGGCAAGTCAATGGAGCCACAACGGATGGCAAGGCAATGCACGGCAAGGCAAGGAAACGGTAACGGAAGGCAAGGCAAGGCAAAACAAGGCCAGGCAAGGGTAACGGAAGGCAAGGCAGGACAAGGCAAGGCCAGCCGATCAAGGCTAAGGCAAGGGAAGGCAAGGCTATGGCACGACAAAGCAAGTCGAGGTAATGGTCGGCAATGCAAGGAAAGGGTAACGGAAGGCAAGGCAAGGCAGGGCAAAACAAGGGAACGGAAGGATAACGGAAGGAAAGGAAAGGCAAGGCAAAGCAAGGCAAGGCAAGGGTAACGGAAGGCACGGCAAGGCAACGCAAGTGTAACGGAAGGCACGGCAATGCAATGCAAGCCAAGCTAGGCTAAGGCAAGGCAAGGCAAGGCTATGGCAGAACGGAAGGCTACGCAATGTACGACAAGGCAAGGAAAGGGTAACGGAAGGCAAGGCAATGCAAGGGTAACGCAAGGCACGGCAAGGCAAGGGAAGAAAAGCAAGGCTAAGGAAAGGCAAGGCAAGGATATGGCACGACAACGCAAAGCTAGGCAATGCACGGCAAGGCAAGGAAAGCGTAACTCAAGGCAAGGCACGGCCAGGCAAGGCAAGGCAAGGGTAACGGAAGGCACGGCAAGGCAAGGCAAGGGTAACGGAAGGCAAGGCACAGCAATGCAAGGCAAGCCAAGCTATGCTAAAGCAAGGCAAGGCGAGGCTATCCAGAACGGAAGGCTAGGCAATGTAAGACAAGGCAAAGAAAGGGTAACGGAAGGCAAGGCAAGGCAAAGCAAACCAAGGCAAGGCAAGGGTAACGCAAAGCACGGCAAGGCAATGGAAGACAATTAAGGCTAAGACAAGGCAAGGCAAGGCTGTGGCACCACAACAGATGTCAAGGCAATGTACGACCAGGCAAGGAATCGGTAACAGAAGGTTGGTAACGGAAGGCACAGCAATGCAAGGCAAGCCAAGCTAGGCTAAAGCAAGGCAAGGCGAGGCTATGGCAGAACGGAACGCTAGGCAAAGTATGACAAGGCAAGGCAAGGCAATGCAAACCAAGGCAAAGCAAGTGTAAACCAAGGCACGGCAAGGCAAGGGAAGACAAGTAAGGCTAAGACAAGGCAAGGCAAGGCAATGGCACCACAACGGGCGGCAAGGTAATATACGACAAGGCAAGGAATCGGTAACAGAAGGCAAGGCAAGGCTAGACAAAGCAAGGGAAGGTAAGGGTAACGGAAGACACTGCAAGGTAAGGCAAGGCAAGGCTAAGGCACGACAACGCAAGGCTAGGCAATGCACGGCAAGGCAAGGAAAGGGTAACGGAAGGCAAGGCACGGCACGACAAGGCAAGGCTAAGGCACGAAAACGAAAGGCTAGAAAATGCACGGCAAGGCAAGGAAAGGACAACGGAAGGCAAGGCAACGCAGGGCAAATCAAGTCAACGCAAGGGTAACGGAATGCACGGCAATGCAAGGCAAGCCAAGCTAGGCTAAGGTAAGGCAAGACAAGGCTATGGCACGACAACGGAAGTCTAGGCCATGTACGACAAGGCAAGGAATGGGTAACGGAAGGGAAGGCAATGCAAGAGAAAGCAAGGCAAGGCAACGGTAACGGAAGGCACGGCAAGGTAAGGGAAGAACAAGGCAAGGCACAGCAAGGCAAGGCAAGGGTAAGGCACGACAACACAAGGCTAGGCAATGCACGGCAAGGCAAGGAAACGGTAACGGAAGGCAAGGCAAGGCAAGACAAAGCAAGGCAAGGCAACGGTAATGGAAGGCACGGCAAGGCAAGGCAAACAAGGCAAGGCAAGGGTAACCGAAGGCACGGCAAGGCAAGGCAAGGGTAATGGAAGGCACGGCAATGCAAGGGAAGGCAAGGCAAAGCTATGGCAGAACGGAAGGCTAGGGAATGTACGACAAGGCAATAAAAGGGTAACGGTAGGCAAGGCAAGGCAATGCAAACCAAGGCAAGGCAAGGTTAATGCAAGGCACGGCAAGGCAAGGGAAGACAAGCAAGGCTAAGGCAAGGCAAGGCAAGGCCATGGCACCACAACGGATGGCAAGGCAATGTACGACAAGGCAAGGAATCGATAACGGAACGCAAGGCAAGGCAAGACAAAAAAGGCAAGGCAAGGGTAACGTAAGACACGGCAAGTTAAGGGAAGGACAAGGCAAGGCAAGACATGGCAAGGCAAGGCAAGGCTAAGGCATGACAACGCAAGGCTAGGTAATGCACGGCAAGGCAACGAAAGGCTAAAGGAAGGCATGGCACAGCCGGGCAAGGCAAGGCAAAGGCAAGGCATCGTAACGCTAGGCAATGCATGGCAAGGCAAGGAAAGGGCAACGGAAGGCAAGGCAACGCAAGGCCAAGCAAGGCATGGCAAGGGTAACGGAAGGCACGGCAATGCAAGACAAGCCAAGCTAGGCTAAGGCAAGGCAAGGCAAGGCTATGGCACCACAACGGATGGCAAGGCAATGTACTACAAGGCAAGGAATCAGTAACGGAAGGCAAGGCAAGGCAAGACAAAGCAAGGCAAGGCAAGGGTTACGGAACACACGGCAAGGTAAGGGAAGGACAAGGCAAGGCACGGCAAGGCAAGGCAAGGCAAGGCTAAATCATGACAACGCAAGGCTAGGCAATGCACCGCAAGGCAACGAAAGGCTAAGGGAAGGCATGGCACAGCAGGGCAAGGCAACGCAAGGCTAGGCAATGCATGGCAAGGCAGGAAAGGGCAACGTAAGGCAAGGCAAGGCAAGGCCAAGGAAGGTATGGCAAAGGTAACGGAAGGCCCGGAAATGCAAGGCAATCCAAGCTAGGCTAAGGCAAGGCAAGGCAAGGCTATGGCACCACAACGGATGGCAAGGCAATGTACGACAACGGAAGGAATCGGTAACGGAAGGCAAGGCAAGGCAAGACAAAGCAAGGCAAGGCAAGGGTAATGGAAGACACGGCAAGGTAAGGGAAGGAAAAGGCAAGGGACGGCAAGGCAAGGGTAACGGAATTCACGGCAATGGAAGGCAAGCCAAGCTAGGCTAAGGCAAGGCAAGGCAAGGCTATGGCCACGAGAACGGAAGGCTAGGCCATGTACGACAAGGCAAGGAATGGGTAACGGAAGGCAAGGCAAGGGAAGACAAAGCAAGGGAAGGCAAAGGTAACGGAAGGCACGGCAATGTAAGAGAAGGACAAGGCAAGGCACGGCAAGGCAAGGCAAGGCAAGGCTAAGGCATGACAACGAAAGGCTAGGCAATGCATGGCAAGGCAACGAAAGGCTAACGGAAGGCATGGCACAGCAGGGCAAGGCAAGGCTAAGGCAAGGCAACGCAAGGCAAGGCAATGCATGGCAAGTCAAGGAAAGGGCAACGGAATGCAAGGCAAGCCAAGGCAAAGCAAGGCATGGCAAGGCTAACGTAAGGCACGGCAATGCTATGCAAGCCAAGCTAGGATAAGGCAAGGCAAGGCAAGACAAGGCTATGGCACCACAACGGATGGCAAGGCAATGTACGACAACGAAAGGAATCTGTAAAAAAGCAAGGCAAGGCAAGACAAAGCAAGGCAAGGCAAGGGTAACGGAAGACACGGCAAGGTAAAGGAAGGACAAGGCAAGGCACGGCATGGCAAGGGAAGGCAAGGCTAAGGCACGACAACGCAAGGGTAGGCAATGCACGGCAAGGCAACGAAAGGCTAACGGAAGGCATGTCACAGCAAGGCAAGGCAGGGCTAAGGCAAGGCAATGCAAGACTAGGCAATGCACGGCAAGGCAAGGAAAGGGAAACGAAATGCAAGGCAAAGCAAGGCATGGCAAGTGTAACGGAAGGCACGGCAATGCAAGGGAAGACAAGCAAGGCTAAGGCAAGGCAAGGCAAGGCTATGGCACCACAATGGATGGCAAGGCAATGTACGACAAGGCAAGGAATCGGTAACGGAAGGCAAGGCAAGGCAAGACAAAGCAAGGCAAGGCAAGGGTAACGGAACACTCGGCAAGGTAAGGGAAGGATAAGGCAAGGCACGGCAAGGCAAGGCAAGGCAAGGCTAAGGCACGACAACGCAAGGCTAGGCAATGCACGGGAAGGCAAGGAAAGGCTAACGGAATGCAAGGCAAGGCAAAGCAAGGCAAGGCTAAGGCACGAAAACGCAAGGCTAGAAATTGCACGGGAAGGCAAGTAAAGGGCAACGGAAGGCAAGGCAAGGCAGGGCAAGGCAACGCAAATTTAACGGAATTCACGGCAATGCAAGGTAAGCCAAGCTAGGCTAAGGCAAGGCAAGGCAAGGCTATGGCACCACAACGGAAGGCTAGGCAATGCACGACAAGGCAAGGAATCGGTAACGGAAGGCAAGGCAAGGCAAGACAAGTCAAGGCAAGGCAAGGCTAAGGCAAGAAAACGCAAGGCTAGGCAATTGCACGGCAGGGCAAGTAAAGGGCAACGGAAGGCAAGGCAAGGCAGGGCAAATGAAGGCAACGCAAAGGTAACGGAAGGCACGGCAATGCAAGGTAAGCCAAGCTAGGCTAAGGCAAGGCAAGTCAAGGCTATGGCACCACAACGGATGGCAAGGCAATGTACGACAAGGCAAGGAATCGGTAACGGAAGACAAGGGAAGGCAAGACAAAGCAAGGCAAGGCAAGGGTAACGGAAGACACGGCAAGGTAAGGGAAGGACAAGGCAAGGCACGGCTAGGCAAGGCAAGGCTAAGGCACGACAACTCAAGGCTAGGCAATTCACGGCAAGGCAACGAAAGGCTAACGGAAGGCATGGCACAGCAAGGCAAGGCAAGGCTAAGGCAAGGCAACGCAAGGCTAGGCAATGCAAGGCAAGGCAAGGCAAAGCAAGGCAAGGCAAGGGTAACGGAAGGCACGGCAATGCAAGGCAAGCCAAGCTAGGCTAAGGCAAGGGAAGGCAAGTCAATGGAGCCACAACGGATGACAAGGCAATGCACGGGAAGGCAAGGAAAGGCTAAGGCACGAAAACGCAAGGCTAGAAATTGCACGGCAAGGCAAGTAAAGGGCAACGGAAGGCAATGCAAGGCAGGGCAAATGAAGGCAACGCAAATTTAACGGAATTCACGGCAATGCAAGGTAAGCCAAGCTAGGCTAAGGAAAGGCAAGGCAAGGCTATGGCACGAGAACGGAAAGCTAGGCCATGTACGACAAGGCAAGGAATGGGTAACGGAAGGCAAGGCAAGACAAGACAAAGCAAGGCAAGGCCAGGGTAACGGAAGGCACGGCAATGTAAGGGAAGGACAAGGCAAGGAACGGCAAGGCAAGGCAAGGCTAAGGCACGACAACACAAGGCTAGGCAATGCACGGCAAGGCAAGGAAACGGTAACGGAAGGCAAAGCAAGGCAAGAAAAAGCAAGGCAAGGCAACGGTAATGGAAGGCACAGCAAGGCAAGGCAAACAAGGCAAGGCAAGGGTAACGGAAGGCACGGCAAGACAAGGCAAGGGTAACGGAAAGCACGGCAATTCAAGGCAAGGCAAGACAAGGCTATGGCAGAACGGAAGGCTAGGGTATTTACTACAAGGCAATAAAAGGGTAAGGGAAGGCAAGGCAAGGCAATGCAAACCAAGGCAATGCAAGTTTAACGCAAGGCACGACAAGGCAAGGGAAGACAAGCAAGGCTAAGGCAAGGCAAGGCAAGGCTATGGCACCACAATGGATGGCAAGGCAATGTACGACAAGGCAAGGAATCGGTAACGGAAGGCAAGGCAAGGCAAGACAAAGCAAGGCAAGGCAAGGGTAACGGAACACTCGGCAAGGTAAGGGAAGGATAAGGCAAGGCACGGCAAGGCAAGGCAAGGCAAGGCTAAGGCACGACAACGCAAGGCTAGGCAATGCACGGGAAGGCAAGGAAAGGCTAACGGAATGCAAGGCACGGCAAAGCAAGGCAAGGCTAAGGCACGAAAACGCAAGGCTAGAAATTGCACGGGAAGGCAAGTAAAGGGCAACGGAAGGCAAGGCAAGGCAGGGCAAATGAAGGCAACGCAAATTTAACGGAATTCACGGCAATGCAAGGTAAGCCAAGCTAGGCTAAGGCAAGGCAAGGCAAGGCTATGGCACCACAACGGATGGCAAGGCAATGTACGACAAGGCAAGGAATCGGTAACGGAAGGCAAGGCAAGGCAAGACAAGTCAAGGCAAGGCAAGGCTAAGGCATGAAAACGCAAGGCTGAAAACGCAAGGCTAGGCATTGCACGGGAAGGCAACGAAAGGCTATGGCACCACAACGGATGGCAAGGCAATGTACGACAAGGCAAGGAATCGGTAACGGAAGACAAGGGAAGGCAAGACAAAGCAAGGCAAGGAAAGGGTAACGGAAGACACGGCAAGGTAAGGGAAGGAAAAGGCAAGGCCCGGCAAGGCAAGGCAAGGCTAAGGCATGAAAACGCAAGGCTAGGCATTGCACGGGAAGGCAACGAAAGGCTAACGGAAGGCATGGCACAGCAGGGCAAGGCAAGGCTAAGTCAAGGCAACACAAGGCAAGGCAATGCATGGCAAGGAAAGGAAAGGGCAATGGGAGTCAAGGCAAGCCAATGCAAAGCAAGGCATGGCAAGGCTAACGGAAGGCACGGCAATGCAATGCAAGCCAAGCTAGGATAAGGCAAGGCAATGCAAGGCAAGGCTATGGCACCACAACGGATGGCAAGGCAATGTACGACAACGAAAGGAATCTGTAAGAAAGCAAGGCAAGGCAAGACAAAGCAAGGCAAGGCAAGGGTCACGGAAGACACGGCAAGGTAAAGGAAGGACAAGGCAAGGCACGGCATGGCAAGGGAAGGCAAGGCTAAGGCACGACAACGCAAGGCCAGGCAATGCACGGCATGGCAACGAAAGGGTAACGGAAGGCATCGCACAGCAAGGCAAGGCAAGGCTAAGGCAAGGCAACGCTAGACTAGGCAATGCACGGCAAGGCAAGGAAAGGGAAACGAAATGCAAAGCAAAGCACGGCATGGCAACTGTAACGGAAGGCACGGCAATGCAAGGCAAGGGAAGCTAGGCTAAGTCAAGGCAAGGCAAGGCTATGGCACGACAACGGAAGGCAAGGCAATGTATGACAAGGCAAGGAATCGGTAAAGGAAATCAAGGCAAGGTATGACAAAGCAAGGCAAGGCAAGGGTAACGGAAGACACGGCAAGGTAAGGGAAGGACAAGGCAAGGCCCGGCAAGGCAAGGCAAGGCTAAGGCACGATAACGCAAGGCTAGGCAATGCACGGCAAGGCAAGGAAAGGCTAACGGAATGCAAGGCACGGCAAGGAAAGGCAAGGCTAACGCACGAAAACGCAAGGCTAGAAAATGCACGACAAGGCAAGAAAAGGGCAACGGAAGGCAAGGCAAGGCAGGGCAAATCAAGGCAAGGCAAGGGTAACGGAATTCACGGCAATGCAAGGCAAGCCAAGCTAGGCTAAGGCAAGGCAAGGCAAGGCTATCGCACGAGAACGGAAGGCTACGCCATGTACGACAAGGCAAGGGATGGGTAACGGAAGGCAAGGCAATGCAAGACAAAGCAAGGCAAGGCAACGCTAACGGAAGGCACGGCAATGTAAGGGAAGGACAAGGCAAGGCACGGCAAGGCAAGGCAAGGCTAAGGAACGACAACACAAGGCTAGGCAATGCACGGCAAGGCAAGGAAAAGGTAACGGAAGGCAAGGCAAGACAATGCAAGGGAAGGCAACGGTATTGGAAGGCACGGCAAGGCAAGGCAAACAAGGCAAGGGAAGGGTAACGGAAGGCATGGCAATGCAAGGCAAGGCAAGGCAAAGCTATGGTAGAACGGAAAGCTAGGGAATGTACGACAAGGCAATAAAAGGGTAACGGAAGTCAAGGCAAGGCAATGCATACCAAGGCAAGGCAAGTTTAACGCAAGGCACGGCAAGGCAAGGGAAGACAAGCAAGGCTAAGGCAAGGCAAGGCAAGGCTATGGCACCACAACGGATGGCAAGGCAAAGTACGACAAGGCAAGGAATCTGTAACGGAAGGCAAGGCAAGGCAAGAAAGTCAAGGCAAGGCAAGGCTAAGGCATGACAACGCAAGGCTAGGTAATGCACGGGAAGGCAACGAAAGGCTAACGGAAGGCATGGCACAGCCGGGCAAGGCAAGGCTAGGCAATGCATGGCAAGGCAAGGAAAGGGCAAGGGAAGGCAAGGCAAGGCAAGGCCAAGCAAGGCATGGCAAGGGTAACGGAAGGCACGGCAAGGCAAAGCAAGCCAAGCTAGGCTAAGGCAAGGCAAGGCAAGGCTATGGCACCACAACGGATGGCAAGGCAATGTACGACAAGGTAAGGAATCGGTAACGGAAGGCAAGGCAAGGCAAGACAAAGCAAGGCAAGGCAAGGGTAAAGGACGACACGGCAAGGTAAGGGAAGGAAAAGGCAAGGCACGGCAAGGCAAGGGTAACGGAATTCACGGCAATGGAAGGCAAGCCAAGCTAGGCTAAGGCAAGGCAAGGCAAGGCTATGGCCACGAGAACGGAAAGCTAGGCCATGTACGACAAGGCAAGGAATGGGTAACGGAAGGCAAGGCAAGGGAAGACAAAGCAAGGGAAGGCAAAGGTAACGGAAGGCACGGCAATGTAAGAGAAGGACAAGGCAAGGCACGGCAAGGCAAGGCAAGGCTAAGGCACGACAACACAAGGCTAGGCAATGCACGGCAAGGCAAGGAAACGGTAACGGAAGGCAAGGCAAGGCAAGACAAAGCAAGGCAAGGCAACGGTAATGGAAGGCATGGCAAGGCAAGGCAAACAAGGCAAGGCAAGGGTAACGCAAGGCACGGCAAGGCAAGGGAAGAGAAGCAAGGCTAAGGCAAGGCAAGGCAAGGCTATGGCACCACAACGGATGGCAAGGCAATGTACGACAAGGCAAGGAATCGGTAACGGGAGGCAAAGCAAGGCAAGACAAAGCAAGGGAAGGCAATGGCAACGGAAGACTCGGCAAGGTAAGGGAAGGACAAGGAAATGCACGGCAAGGCAAGGCAGGGCAAGGCTAAGGCATGACAACGCAAGGCTAGGCAATGCATGGCAATGCAACGAAAGGCTAACGGAAGGCATGGCACAGCAGGGAAAGGCAAGGCTAAGGCAAGGCAACGCAAGGCAAGGCAATGCATGGCAAGGCAAGGAAAGGGCAAAGGAAGGCAAGGCAAGCCAAGGCAAAGCAAGGATTGGCAAGGCTAACGGAAGGCACGGCAATGCAATGCAAGCCAAGCTAGGATAAGGCAAGACAAGGCAAGGCAAGGCTATGGCACCACAACGGATGGCAAGGCAATGTACGAAAAGGCAAGGAATCGGTAAGGGAAGGCAAGGCAAGGCAAGAGAAAGCAAGGGAAGGCAAGGGTAACGGAAGACACGGCAAGGTAAGGGAAGGAAAAGGCAAGGCACGGCTAGGCAAGGCAAGGCTAAGGCACGACAACGCAAGGCTAGGCAATACACGGCAAGGCAACGAAAGGCTAACGGAAGGCATGGCACAGCAAGGCAAAGCAAGACTAAGGCAAGGCAACGCAAGGCTAGGCAATGCATGGCAAGGGAAGGAATCGGTAACAGAAGGCAAGGCAAGGCTAGACAAAGCAAGGGAAGGTAAGGGTAACGGAAGACACTGCAAGGTAAGGCAAGGCAAGGCTAAGGCACGACAACGCAAGGCTAGGCAATGCACGGCAAGGCAAGGAAAGGGTAACGGAAGGCAAGGCACGGCACGACAAGGCAAGGCTAAGGCACGAAAACGCAAGGCTAGAAAATGTACGGCAAGGCAAGGAAAGGACAACGGAAGGCAAGGCAACGCAGGGCAAATCAAGTCAACGCAAGGGTAACGGAATGCACGGCAATGCAAGGCAAGCCAAGCTAGGCTAAGGCAAGGCAAGACAAGGCTATGGCACGACAACGGAAGGCTAGGCCATGTACGACAAGGCAAGGAATGGGTAACGGAAGGGAAGGCCAGGCAAGAGAAAGCAAGGCAAGGCAACGGTAACGGAAGGCACGGCAAGGTAAGGGAAGAACAAGGCAAGGCACAGCAAGGCAAGGCAAGGCTAAGGCACGACAACACAAGGCTAGGCAATGCACGGCAAGGCAAGGAAACGGTAACGGAAGGCAAGGCAAGGCAAGACAAAGCAAGGCAAGGCAACGGCAATGGAAGGCACGGCAAGGCAAGGCAAACAAGGCAAGGCAAGTGTAACCGAAGGCACGGCAAGGCAACGCAAGGGTAACGGAAGGCACGGCATGCAAGGCAAGGCAAGGCAAAGCTATGGCAGAACGGAAGGCTAGGGAATGTACGACAAGGCAATAAAAGGGTAACGGAAGGCAAGGCAAGGCAATGCAAACCAAGGCAAGGCAAGGTTATTGCAAGGCACGGCAACGCAAGGGAAGACAAGCAAGGCTAAGGCAAGGCAAGGCAAGGCTATGGCACCACAACGGATGGCAAGGCAATGTACGACAAGGCAAGGAATCGATAACGGAACGCAAGGCAAGGCAAGACAAAACAAGGCAAGGCAAGGGAAACGTAAGACACGGCAAGGTAAGGGAAGGACAAGGCAAGGCACGACATGGCAAGGCAAGGCAAGGCTAAGGCATGACAACGCAAGGCTAGGCAATGCACGGCAAGGCAACGAAAGGCTAACGGAAGGCATGGCACAGCCGGGCCAGACAAGGCAAAGGCAAGGCATCGTAACGCTAGGCAATGCATGGCAAGGCAAGGAAAGGGCAACGGAAGGCAAGGCAAGGCAAGGCCAATCAAGGCATGGCAAGGGTAACGGAAGGCACGGCAATGCAAGACAAGCCAAGCTAGGCTAAGGTAAGGCAAGGCAAGGCTATGGCACCACAACGGATGGCAAGGCAATGTACTACAAGGCAAGGAATCAGTAACGGAAGGCAAGGCAAGGCAAGACAAAGCAAGGCAAGGCAAGGGTTACGGAACACACGGCAAGGTAAGGGAAGGACAAGGCAAGGCACGGCAAGGCAAGGCAAGGCAAGGCTAAATCATGACAACGCAAGGCTAGGCAATGCACCGCAAGGCAACGAAAGGCTAAGGGAAGGCATGGCACAGCAGGGCAAGGCAACGCAAGGCTAGGCAATGCATGGCAAGGCAGGAAAGGGAAACGTAAGGCAAGGCAAGGCAAGGCCAAGGAAGGTATGGCAAAGGTAACGGAAGGCACGGCAATGCAAGGCAATCCAAGCTAGGCTAAGGCAAGGCAAGGCAAGGCTATGGCACCACAACGGATGGCAAGGCAATGTACGACAAGGGAAGGAATCGGTAACGGAAGGCAAGGCAAGGCAAGACAAAGCAAGGCAAGGCAAGGGTAATGGAAGACACGGCAAGGTAAGGGAAGGAAAAGGCAAGGGACGGCAAGGCAAGGGTAACGGAATTCACGGCAATGGAAGGCAAGCCAAGCTTGGCTAAGGGAAGGCAAGGCAAGGCTATGGCCACGAGAACGGAAGGCTAGGCCATGTACGACAAGGCAAGGAATGGGTAACGGAAGGCAAGGCAAGGGAAGACAAAGCAAGGGAAGGCAAAGGTAACGGAAGGCACCGCAATGTAAGAGAAGGACAAGGCAAGGCACGGCAAGGCAAGGCAAGGCAAGGCTAAGGCATGACAACGAAAGGCTAGGCAATGCATGGCAAGGCAACGAAAGGCTAACGGAAGGCATGGCACAGCAGGGCAAGGCAAGGCTAAGGCAAGGCAACGCAAGGCAAGGCAATGCAAGGCAAGCCAAGGCAAAGCAAGGCATGGCAAGGCTAACGTAAGGCACGGCAATGCAATGCAAGCCAAGCTAGGATAAGGCAAGGCAAGGCAAGACAAGGCTATGGCAGAACGGAAGGCTAGGGTATTTACTACAAGGCAATAAAAGGGTAAGGGAAGGCAAGGCAAGGCAATGCAAACCAAGGCAATGCAAGTTTAACGCAAGGCACGACAAGGCAAGGGAAGACAAGCAAGGCTAAGTCAAGGCAATGCAAGGCTATGGCACCACAATGGATGGCAAGGCAATGTACGACAAGGCAAGGAATCGGTAACGGGAGGCAAGGCAAGGCAAGACAAAGCAAGGCAAGGCAAGGGTAACGGAACCCTCGGCAAGGTAAGGGAAGGACAAGGCAAGACACGGCAAGGCAAGGCAAGGCTAAGGCACGACAACGCAAGGCTAGGCAATTCACGGTAAGGCAAGGAAAGGGTAACGGAAGGCAAGGCAAGGCAAGGGTAAAGCAAGGCACGGCAAGGCAAGGGAAGACAAGCAAGGCTAAGGAATGGCAAGGCAAGGCTATGGCACCACAACGGATGCCAAGGCAATGTACGACAAGGCAAGGAATCGGTAACGGAAGGCAAGGCAAGGCAAGACAAGTCAAGGCAAGGCAAGGCTAAGGCATGAAAACGCAAGGCTAGGCATTGCACGGGAAGGCAACGAAAGGCTAACGGAAGGCATGGCACAACTGGGCAAGGCAAGGCTAAGTCAAGGCAACGCAAGGCAAGGCAATGCATGGCAATGTAAGGAAAGGGCAATGGAAGGCAAGGCAAGCCAAGGCAAAGCAAGGCATGGCAAGGCTAAAGGAAGGCACGGCAATGCAATGCAAGCCATGCTAGGATAAGGCAAGGCAAGGCAAGACAAGGCTATGGCACCACAACGGATGGCAAGGCAATGTACGACAACGAAAGTAATCTGTAAGAAAGCAAGGCAAGGCAAGACAAAGCAAGGTAAGGCAAGGGTCACGGAAGACACGGCAAGGTAAAGGAAGGACAAGGCAAGGCACGGCATGGCAAGGGAAGGCAAGGCTAAGGCACGACAACGCAAGGTTAGGCAATGCACGGCAAGGCAACGAAAGGGTAACGGAAGGCATCGCACAGCAAGGCAAGGCAAGGCTAAGGCAAGGCAACGCAAGTCTAGGCAATGCACGGCAAGGCAAGGAAAGGGAAACGAAATGCAAAGCAAAGCAAGGCATGGCAACTGTAACGGAAGGCACGGCAATGCAAGGCAAGGCAAGCTAGGCTAAGGCAAGGCAAGGCAAGACTATGGCACCACAACGCATGGCAAGGCAATGTACGAAAAGGCAAGGAATCGGTAACTGAAGGCACGGCAAGGCAAGAGAAAGCAAGGGAAGGCAAGGGTAACGGAAGACACGGCAAGGTAAGGGAAGGACAAGGCAAGGCACGGCAACGCAAGGCAAGGCAAGGCTAAGGCAAGATAACGCAAGGCTGGGCAATTCAAGGCAAGGCAAGGAAAGCGTACCTCAAGGCAAGGCATGGCCACGCAAGGCAAGGCTAAGGAACGACAACGCAAGCCTAAGCAATGGAAGGCAAGGCAACGAAAGGGTAACGGATGGCACGGCACTACAAGGCAAGGCAAAGCTAAGGCAAGGCAAAGGAAGACTAGGCAATGCACGGCAAGGCAAGGAAAGGGTAACGGAAGGCAAGGCAAGGCAAGGGTAAAGCAAGGCACGGCAAGGCAAGGGAAGACAAGCAAGGCTAAGGAAAGAGAAGGCAAGGATAAGGCACGACAACGCAAGGCTAGGCAATTCACGGCAAGGCAAGGAAAGCGTAACTCAAGGCAAGGCACGGCCAGGCAAGGCAAGGTTAAGGAACGACAACGCAAGCCTAAGCAATGGAAGGCAAGGCAACGAAAGGGTAACGGAAGGCACGGCACGGCAAGACAAGGCAAAGCTAAGGCAAGGCAACGCAAGACTAGGCAATGCACGGCAAGGCAAGGAAAGGGTAACAGAAGGCAAGGCAAGGCAGGGCAAATCAAGGCAACACATGATTAAAGGAAGGCACGGCAATTCAAGGCAATTCAAGCTGGGCTAAGGAACTTCAAGGCAAGGCTATGGCACGACAACGGAAGGCAAGGCAATGTACAAGGCAAGGAATCGGTAACGGAAAGCAAGGCAAGGGAAGACAAAGCAAGGAAAGGCAAGGGTTACGGAAGACACGGCAAGGTAAGGGAAGGACAAGGCAAGGCACGGCAAGGCAAGGCAAGGCGAAGGCACTATAACGCAAGGCTAGGCAATGCACGGCAAGCCAAGGAAATGCTAACGGAATGCAAGGCACGGCAAGGAAAGGCAAGGCTAAGGCACGACAACAGAAGGCTAGGCAATGCACGGCAAGGCAAGGAAACGGTAACGGAAGGCAAGGCAAGGCAAGACAAAGCAAGGGAAGGCAACGGTAATGGAAGGCACGGCAAGGCAAGGCAAACAAGTAAAGGCAAGGGTAACGGAAGGCACGGTAAGGCAAGGCAAGAGTAACGGAATGCACGGCAATGCAAGGCAAGGCTATGGCACGAGAACGGAAGGCTAAGGAATGTACGACAAGTCAATAAAAGGGTAACGGAAGGCAAGGCAAGGCAATGCAAACCAAGGCAACGCAAGGTTAACGCAAGGCACGACAAGGCAAGGGAAGACAAGCAAGGCTAAGTCAAGGCAATGCAAGGCTATGGCACCACAATGGATGGCAAGGCAATGTACGACAAGGCAAGGAATCGGTAACGGAAGGCAAGGCAAGGCAAGACAAAGCAAGGCAAGGCAAGGGTAACGGAACCCTCGGCAAGGTAAGGGAAGGACAAGGCAAGACACGGCAAGGCAAGGCAAGGCTAAGGCACGACAACGCAAGGCTAGGCAATTCACGGTAAGGCAAGGAAAGGGTAACGGAAGGCAAGGCAAGGCAAGGGAAGACAAGCAAGGCTAAGGAATGGCAAGGCAAGGCTATGGCACCACAACGGATGCCAAGGCAATGTACGACAAGGCAAGGAATCGGTAACGGAAGGCAAGGCAAGGCAAGACAAGTCAAGGCAAGGCAAGGCTAAGGCATGAAAACGCAAGGCTAGGCATTGCACGGGAAGGCAACGAAAGGCTAACGGAAGGCATGGCACAACTGGGCAAGGCAAGGCTAAGTCAAGGCAACGCAAGGCAAGGCAATGCATGGCAATGTAAGGAAAGGGCAATGGAAGGCAAGGCAAGCCAAGGCAAAGCAAGGCATGGCAAGGCTAAAGGACGGCACGGCAATGCAATGCAAGCCATGCTAGGATAAGGCAAGGCAAGGCAAGACAAGGCTATGGCACCACAACGGATGGCAAGGCAATGTACGACAACGAAAGTAATCTGTAAGAAAGCAAGGCAAGGCAAGACAAAGCAAGGTAAGGCAAGGGTCACGGAAGACACGGCAAGGTAAAGGAAGGACAAGGCAAGGCAAGGCATGGCAAGGGAAGGACAAGGCAAGGCAACGAAAAGCATGGCAAGGTTAAGGCAAGGCAAGGCAAGGAAGGCTAAGAAAAGGGGTGACAAGGCTAAGCCACGAACACGCAACGCTAGGCAATGCACGGCAAGGCAAGGAAAGGGTAACGGAAGGCAAGGAAAGGCAAGGAAAAGCAAGGCAAGGGAAGTGTAACGGAAGGCACAGCAAGGCAAGGAAAGGACAAGGCCAGGCACGGGAAGGCAAAGCAACGCTAAGTCAAGGCAACACAAGGCTAGGCAATGCACGGCAAGGCAAGGAAAGGGCAAA
Source organism: Macrotis lagotis (assembly GCF_037893015.1). Lineage (NCBI taxonomy): Eukaryota > Metazoa > Chordata > Mammalia > Peramelemorphia > Peramelidae > Macrotis > Macrotis lagotis. Next base: position 85,892 of record NW_027422054.1, on the reverse strand, counting down.
GGAAGGTAAGGCATGGCAAGGCAATGCAAAGCTGAGGAAAGGCAACGCAAGGAAATGCAAAGTGAAGGCAACGCAACCCAAGCAAGGCTAAGGCAAGGGGAGGCAAGGGAAGGCAAGGGTAACGGAAGGCACGGCAAGGCAAGAAAAGGGTAACGGAACGCTCGGCAAGGCAACGCAAGGCGACCCAATGCAAGGCAATGCAAGGAAAGGGTAACGGAAGGCAAGGCAAGGCAAGGCTAAGGTACGACAATGCAAGACTAGGCAATGCACGGATAAGGCAAGGAAAGGGTAACTGAAGGCAAGGCAAGGCAATGCAAAGCAAGGCAAGGCAAGGTTAAAGGAATCACGGCAAGGCAAAACAAGGGTAACGGAAGGCACGGCAAGGCAAGGGAAAGACATGGGAAGGCAAGGTAAGGCAAGGCTAAGGCAAGGCAATGCTATTCAAGGCCACGTTAAGGGAAGGGAAGACAAGCAAGGTTAAGGCAATGGGAGACAAAGCTAATGCAGGTCAACACAATGCTAGGCAATGCACGGCAAGGCAAGGAAAGGTTAACAGAAGACAAGGCAAGGCAAGGTAAGGCAAAGCTAAGGCAAGGCAATGCCATGCAAGGCCAGGTTAAGGAAAGGCAGGACAAGCAAGGCTAAGGCAAGGGGAGTCAAGGCCAAGGCACGACAACGCAAGGCTAGTCAATGCACGGGAAGGCAAGGAAAGTGTAACGGAAGGGAAGGCAAAGCAAGACAAGGCAAGGGTAACAGAAGTCATGGCAAAGGCAAGGGAAGGACAAGGCAAGGCACGGCAAGGCAAGGCAAGGCTAAGGCAAGGCAACGCAAGGCAACGCAAAGTTAAGGCAAGGCACGGAAACGGTAACGGAAGGCAAGGCAAGGCACGGAAAAGCAAGGGAAGGCAAGGGTAACGGAAGGCACGGCAAGGCAAGGGAAAGACAAGGCAAGGCAAGGCAAGGATAAGGCAAAGCAACGCAAAGCAAGGCAAGGTTAAGGCAAGGCAAGTCAAACAAGGCTAAGGCAAGGGGAGACAAGGCTAAGGCACGACAACGCAAGGCTAGGCAATGCACGGCAAGGCAAGGAAAGTGTAACAGAAGGCAAGGCAATGCAAGGCAAAGCAAGGCAAGGAAAGGGTAACGGAACGCACAGCAAAGCACGGAAAGCGAAAAGAAAGGCAAGGAAAGGCAAGGCAAAGCAAGTCAAGGCAAGGGTAACTGAAGGCCTGGCAAGGCAAGGGAAGGACAAGGCAAGGCACGGCAAGGCAAGGCAAGGCTTATACAACGCAACACAACGCAAGGCAACGCGAAGTTAAGGCAAGGCAAGGAAAGGGTAATGGAAGGCAAGGCTCGGAAAGGCAAGGAAAGGGTATCGAAGGCAAGACACGGCAAGGCAAGGCAAGGTTAAGCCAAGGCAACGCAAGTCAACGCAAAGTAAAAGCAAGGCAAGGAAAGGATAACAGAAACCAAGGCAATGCAAGGCAAAGCAAGGCAAGGCAACGCAAAGCAAAGCAAGGCAAGTCAAAGCAAGGCAAAGCAAAGCAAGGCAAGGGTAAAGGAAGGCACGGCAAGGCAAGACAAGGGTACCGGAAGGCACGGCAATGCAAGGGAAGGATATCGCACGGCCAGGCAAGGTAAGGCAAGGGTAAGGCAAGGCAATGCCATGCAAGGCCAGGTTAAAGGAAGGCAACACAAGCAAGGCTAAGGCAAGGGGAGACAAAGCTAAATCACGACAATGCAAGGCTAGGCAATGCACGGCAAGGCAAGGGAAGGGTAACGGAAGGCAAGGCAAGGAAAGGCAAAGCAAGGCAAGGGAAGTGTAACGGAAGGCACGGCAAGGCAAGGGAAGGACAAGGCAAGGCACGGCAAGGGAAGGCAAGGCTAGCCAAGCAAGGGTAAGGCAAGGGGAGACAAAGCTAATGCACGACAATTCAATGCTAGGTAATGCACGGCAAGGCAAGGAAAGGGTAACAGAAGGCAAGGCAAGGGAAGGTACGGCAAGGCTAAGGCAAGGCAATGCCATGGAAGGCCAGGTTAAGGGACGGCAAGTCAAGCAAGGCTATGGCAAGGGGAGTCAATGCTATGGCACGACAACGCAAGGCTTGGCAATGCACGGCAAGGCAAAGAAAGGGTAACGGAACGTAAGGAACGGCAAGGCAATGCAAAGCTGAGGAAAGGGAACGCAAGCCAATGCAATCTCAAGGCAAGGAAAGACAAGCAAGGCTAAGGCAAGGGGAGGCAAGGCAAGGCAAGGGTAACGGAAGATACGGCAAGGCAAGACAAGGGTAACGGAAGGCTCGGCAAGCCAAGGGGAGACAAGTCTAAGGCACGACAACGCAAGGCGAGGCAATGCACGGAAAGGCAAGGAAAGGGTAACAGAAGGCAAGGCAATGCAAGGCAAAGCAAGACAAGGAAAGGGTAACAGGAGGCACAGCAAGGCAAGGAATGGGTAACAGACTGCAAGGCACGGCAAAGCAACGCAAGGCTATGGCAAGGCAACGCAAGGCAACGCAAAGTTAAGGCAAGGCAAGGAAAGGGTAACGGAAGGCAAGGCAAGGCACGGAAAAGCAAGGTAAGACAAAGGCAACGGAAGGCACGGTAAGGCAAGGGAAAGACAAGGCAAGGCAAGGCAAGGCAAGGCAAGGATAAGGCAAAACAACGCAAGGCAAGGCAAGGTTAAGGCAAGGCAAGCCGAGCAAGGCTAAGGCAAGGGGAGACAAGGCTAAGGCACGACAACTCAAGGCTAGGCAATGCACGGCAAGGCAAGGAAAGGGTAACAGAAGGCAAGGCAATGCAAGGCAAAGCAAGGCAAATAAAGGGTAACGGAAGGCACAGCAAGGCAAGGAAAGCGTAACGGAAGGGAAGGCAAGGCAAGGCAAAGCAAGGAAAGGCAAGGGTAACTGAAGGCATGACAATGCAAGGCAAGGGAAGGACAAGGCAAGGCACGTCAAGGCAAGGCAAGGCTTATACAACGAAACGCAACGCAAGGCAACGCGAAGTTAAGGCACGGCAAGGAAAGGGTAACGGAAGGCAAGGCACGGAAAGGCAAGGAAAGGGTATCGGAAGGCAAGGCACGGCAAGGCAAGGCAAGGCTAAGGCAAGGCAACGCAAAGTTAAGGCAAGGAAAGGGTAACAGAAAGCAAGGCAATGCAAGGCAAAGCAAGGCAAGGAAAGGGTAACGGAACGGTAGGGAAGGCAAGGCAAAGCAAGGCAAGGCAAGTCAAAGCAAGGCAATGCAAAGCAAGGCAAAGGTAACGGAGGTGACGGCAAGGCATGGGAAGGACAAGGCAAGACAGGGGAAAGCAGGGAAAGGCTAAGGCAAGGCAACGCACGGCTAGGCAATGAACGGCAAGGCAAGGGAATGGTAACGGAAGGCTGGGCAAGGCAAAGAAAGGCAAGGGAAGTGTAACGGAAGGCACGGCAAGGCAAGGGAAGGACAAGGCAAGGCAATCCAAGCAAGGCTAAGGTAAGGGTAGAGAACGCTAAGGCAGGACAACGCAAGGCTAGGCAATGCACGGCAAGGCAAGGAAAGTTTAACGCAAGGGAAGGCAAAGCAAGGCAAGGCAAGCGTAACGGAAGGCAAGTGCAGGGCAAGGCGAGGCAAGGCTAAGGCTACCCAATGGAAGGCAAGTCAATGCAATGTTTAGGCAAGGCAAGGAAAGGGTAACGGAAGGCAAGGCACGGCAAGGCAAGGAAAGGGTAACTGAAGGCAAGGCACGGCAACGCAAGGCAAGGCTACGGCGAGGCAGCGCAAGGCAACGCAAAGTTAAGGCAAGGCAAGGAAAGGGTAAAGGAAGGGAAGGTAAAGCAAGGCAAGGCAAGTGAAACAGAAGGCACGGCACGGCAAGTCATGGCAAGGCTAAGGCAAGGCAACTCAAGGAAACGCAAAGTTGAGGCAAAGCAAGGCAAGGCAAGGCTAAGGCAAGGTTAAGGGAAGGTAAGCCAAGCAAGGCTAAGGCAAGGGGAGTCAAGCCTAAGGCACGACAGCGTAAGGCTTGGCAATGCACGGCACGGCAAGGCAAGTGTAACGGAAGGCAAGGCAAGGCAAGGGTAAGGGAAAGCAAGGCACGGCTAGTCAAGGCAAGGCTTAGGCAACGCAAAGTTAAGGAAAGGCAAGGAAACGGTAACGGAAGGCAAGGCACGGTTAAGGCAATTAAAGTGTAACGGAAGACAAGGCAAGGCACGGAAAAGCAAGGAAACGCAAGGGTAACGGAAGGCACGGCAAGGCAAGGGAAAGACAAGGCAAGGCACAGCAAGTCCAGGCAAGGACAAGGCAAGGCAACGAAAAGCATGGCAAGGTTAAGGCAAGGCAAGGCAAGGAAGGCTAAGAAAAGGGGTGACAAGGCTAAGCCACGAACACGCAACGCTAGGCAATGCACGGCAAGGCAAGGAAAGGGTAACGGAAGGCAAGGAAAGGCAAGGAAAAGCAAGGCAAGGGAAGTGTAACGGAAGGCACAGCAAGGCAAGGAAAGGACAAGGCCAGGCACGGGAAGGCAAAGCAACGCTAAGTCAAGGCAACACAAGGCTAGGCAATGCACGGCAAGGCAAGGAAAGGGCAAAGGAAGGTAAGGCATGGCAAGGCAATGCAAAGCTGAGGAAAGGCAACGCAAGGAAATGCAAAGTGAAGGAAACGCAACCCAAGCAAGGCTAAGGCAAGGGGAGGCAAGGGAAGGCAAGGGTAACGGAAGGCACGGCAAGGCAAGAAAAGGGTAACGGAACGCTCGGCAAGGCAACGCAAGGCTACCCAAAGCAAGGCAATGCAAGGAAAGGGTAACGGAAGGCAAGGCAAGGCAAGGCTAAGGTACGACAATGCAAGACTAGGCAATGCACGGATAAGGCAAGGAAAGGGTAACTGAAGGCAAGGCAAGGCAATGAAAAGCAAGGGAAGGCAAGGTTAAAGGAATCACGGCAAGGCAAAACAAGGGTAACGGAAGGCACGGCAAGGCAAGGGAAAGACATGGGAAGGCAAGGTAAGGCAAGGCTAAGGCAAGGCAATGCTATTCAAGGCCACGTTAAGGGAAGGCACGACAAGCAAGGTTAAGGCAATGGGAGACAAAGCTAATGCACGTCAACACATTGCTAGGCAATGCACGGCAAAGCAAGGAAAGGGTAACAGAAGACAAGGCAAGGCAAGGTAAGGCAAAGCTAAGGCAAGGCAATGCCATGCAAAGCCAGGTTAAGGAAAGGCAGGACAAGCAAGGCTAAGGCAAGGGGAGTCAAGGCCAAGGCACGACAACGCAAGGCTAGTCAATGCACGGGAAGGCAAGGAAAGTGTAACGGAAGGGAAGGCAAAGCAAGACAAGGCAAGGGTAACAGAAGTCATGGCAAAGGCAAGGGAAGGACAAGGCAAGGCACGGCAAGGCAAGGCAAGGCTAAGGCAAGGCAACGCAAGGCAACGCAAAGTTAAGGCAATGCACGGAAAAGGTAACGGAAGGCAAGGCATGGAACGGAAAAGCAAGGGAAGGCAAGGGTAACGGAAGGCACGGCAAGGCAAGGGAAAGACAAGGCAAGGCAAGGCAAGAATAAGGCAAAGCAACGGAAAGCAAGGCAAGGTTAAGGCAAGGCAAGCCAAGCAAAGCTAAGGCAAGGGGAGACAAGGCTAAGGCAAGGCAACGCAAGGCTAGGCAATGCACGGTAAGGTAAGGAAAGGGTAAAGAAAGGTAAGGCACGTCAAGGCAATGCAAAGCTGAGGAACGGCAACGCAAGGCAATGCGAAGTGAAGGCAAGACAACCCAAGCAAGGCTAAAGCAAGGGGAGGCAAGGCAAGGCAAGGGTAACGGAAGGAACGGCAAGGCAAGGTAAGGCAGAGCTAAGGCAAGGCAAGGGTAACAGAAGACAAGGCAATGCAACGTAAGGCAAGGCTTAGGCAAGGCAATGTCATGCAAGGCCGGTTTAACGGAAGGCAAGACAAGAAAGGCTAAGGCAAGGGGAGTCAAGGCTAAGGCACGACAATGCAAGGCTAGGCAGTGCACGGCAAGGCAAGGAAAGGGTAACGGAAGGGAAGGCAAATCAAGACAAGGCAAGGGTAAGGGAAGGCACGGCACGGAACGTCAAGGCAAGGCCAAGGCAACACATGGCTGGGCAATGCACGGCAAGGCAACGTAAGGGTAAGGGAAGGCACGGCAAGGCAAGGGAAGGACAAGGCAAGGCACGGCAAGGCAAGGGTAATGGAAGGCACGGCAAGGCAAGACAATGGTAACAGAAGGCAAGGCACGGCAAGCCAAGCCAAGGCTAAGGCAGCGGAACGCAACGCAAGGCAAGGCAAAGTTAAGGCAAGGCAAGGCAAGGGTAACGGAAAGGAAGGCACGGCAAGGCAAGGAAAGGGAAACGGAAGGCACGGCAAGGCAAGACAACGGTAAGGGAAAACATGCACGGCTAGTCAAGGCAAGGCTTAGGCAATGCAAAGTTAAGGGAAGGCAAGTAAAGGGTAACGGAAGGCAAGGCAAGGCACGGAAAAGAAAGGCAAGGCAAGGGTAACGGAAGGCACAGAAAGGCAAGGGAAAGAAAAGGCAAAGCAAGGCAAGGTTAAGACAAGGCAAGCCAAGCAATGCTAAGGCAAGGGGAGAGAAGGCAAAGACACGACAACGCAAGACCAGGCAATGCACGGCAAGGCAAGGAAAGGGTAACAGAAGGCAAGGCAATGCAAGGCAAGGCAAAGCAAGGAAAGGGTAACGGAAGGCACAGCAAGGCAAGGAAAGGGTAACGGAAGGCAAAGCACGCAAAGGCAAGGAAAGGGTAACGGAAGGCAAGGCACGGCAAGGCAAGCCAAGGCTAAGGCAAGGCAACGCAAAGTTAAGGCAAGGCAAGGAAAGGGTAACAGAATGCCAGGCAATGCAAGGCAAAGCAAGGCAAGGAAAGGGTAACGGAAGGCAAGGCAAAGCAATGCAAGGGACGTCAAAGCAAGGAAAGCAAGGCAAGGCAAGGGTAACGGAAGGGACGGAATGGCAAGGGAAGGACAGGGCAAGGCTGGGCAAGGCAAGGAAAGGCTAAGGCAAGGCAACGCAAGGCTAGGCAATGCACGGCAAGGCAAGGGAAGGGTAACGGAAGGTAAGGCAAGGCAAGGCAAGGGTAAAGGAAGGCACGGCAAGGAAAGACAAGGGTAACGGAAGGCACGGCAAGGCAAGGGAAGGACATGGGAAGGCAAGGGAAAGTAAGGCAAGGCTAAGGCAAGGAAATGCCATGCAAGGATAGGTTAAGGGAAGGCAAGACAACCAAGGTTAAGGAAAGGGGATACAAAGTTAATGCACGACAACGCAAGGCTAGGCAATGCACGGCAAGGCAAGGAAAGGGTAACAGAAGGCAAGGCAAGGCAAGGTAAGGCAAGGCAAGGCAAGGCAATGCCATGCAAGGCCAGGTTAAGGGAAGGCAAGCCAAGCACGGCTAAAGCAAGGGGATTCAAGGCTAAGGCACGACAACGCAAAGCTAGGCAATGCACGGCAAGGCAAGGAAAGGGTAACGGAAGGGAAGGCAAAGCATGAAAAGGCAAGGGTAACGGAAGGCACGGCACGGCAATTCAAGGCAAGGCCAAGGCAACAGAAGGCTGGGCAGAGCACGGCAAGGCAAGGCAAAGGTAAGGGAAGGCACGGCAAGGCAAGGGAAGGCAAGCCAGGCACGGCAAGGCAAGTTTAACGGAAGGCAAGGCACGGCAAGGCAAGGCAAGGTTTAGGGTAACGGAAGGCAAGGCACGGCAAGGCAAGGAAACTGTAACGGAATGCAAGGCACGGAAAGGCAAGGAAAGGGTAACGGAATGAAAGGCACGGCAAGGCAACGCAAGGCTAAGGCAAGGCAAGGAAAAGGTAACGGAGGGCAAGGCAATTCAAGGAAAAGCAAGGAAAGGCAAGGGTAACGGAAAGCACGGCAAGGCAAGGCAATGACAAGGCACGTCACGGCAAGGCAATGCCAAGCTGAGGAGAGGCAACGCAAGGCAATGCAAAGTGAAGGCAACACAACCCAAGCTAGGCTAAGGCAAGGGGAGGCAAGGCAAGGCAAGGGTAAAGGAAGGCACGGCAAGGCAAGACAAGGGTAACGGAAGGCTCGGAAAGGCAACGCAAGGCTAGGCAATGCATGGCAATGCATGGAAAGGGTAGCGGAAGACAAGACAAGGCAAGGCAAGGCAAGGTAAGGCAAGGATAAGGCAAGGCAACGCAAAGCAAGGCAAGGTTAAGGCAAGGCAAGCCAAGCAAGGCTAAGGCAAGGGGAGACAAGGCTAAGGCACGACAACGCAAGGGTAGGCAATGGACGGCAAGGCAAGGAAAGGGTAACAGAAGGCAAGGCAATGCAACGCAAAACAGGGCAAGAAAAGGGTAACGGAAGGCACAGCAAGGCAAGGAAAGCGTAACGGAAGGCAAGGAAAGGCAAGAAAAAGCAAGGCAAGGGAAGTGTAACGGAAGGCACAGCAAGGCAAAGGAAGGACAAGGCCAGGCACGGGAAGGCAAAGCAAGGCTAAGTGAAGGCAACACAAGGCTAGGCAATGCACGGCACGGCAAGGAAAGGGTAACGGAAGGCAAGGCAAGGAAAGGCAAAGCAAGGCAAGGGAAGTGTAACGGAAGGCAAGGAAAGGCAAGAAAAAGCAAGGCAAGGAAAGTGTAACAGAAGGCAAGGCAATGCAAGGCAAAGCAAGGCAAGGAAAGGGTAACGGAACGCACAGCAAAGCACGGAAAGCGAAAAGAAAGGCAAGGAAAGGCAAGGCAAAGCAAGTCAAGGCAAGGGTAACTGAAGGCCTGGCAAGGCAAGGGAAGGACAAGGCAAGGCACGGCAAGGCAAGGCAAGGCTTATACAACGCAACACAACGCAAGGCAACGCGAATTTAAGGCAAGGCAAGGAAAGGGTAATGGAAGGCAAGGCTCGGAAAGGCAAGGAAAGGGTATCGAAGGCAAGACACGGCAAGGCAAGGCAAGGTTAAGCCAAGGCAACGCAAGTCAACGCAAAGTAAAGGCAAGGCAAGGAAAGGATAACAGAAACCAAGGCAATGCAAGGCAAAGCAAGGCAAGGCAACGCAAAGCAAAGCAAGGCAAGTCAAAGCAAGGCAAAGCAAAGCAAGGCAAGGGTAAAGGAAGGCACGGCAAGGCAAGACAAGGGTAACGGAAGGCACGGCAAGGCAAGGGAAGGATATCGCACGGCCAGGCAAGGTAAGGCAAGGGTAAGGCAAGGCAATGCCATGCAAGGCCAGGTTAAAGGAAGGCAACAGAAGCAAGGCTAAGGCAAGGGGAGACAAAGCTAAATCACGACAATGCAAGGCTAGGCAATGCACGGCAAGGCAAGGGAAGGGTAACGGAAGGCAAGGCAAGGAAAGGCAAAGCAAGGCAAGGGAAGTGTAACGGAAGGCACGGCAAGGCAAGGGAAGGACAAGGCAAGGCACGGCAAGGGAAGGCAAGGCTAGCCAAGCAAGGGTAAGGCAAGGGGAGACAAAGCTAATGCACGACAATTCAAGGCTAGGTAATGCACGGCAAGGCAAGGAAAGGGTAACAGAAGGCAAGGCAAGGGAAGGTAAGGCAAGGCTAAGGTAAGGCAATGCCATGGAAGGCCAGGTTAAGGGAAGGCAAGTCAAGCAAGGCTATGGCAAGGGGAGTCAATGCTATGGCACGACAACGCAAGGCTTGGCAATGCACGGCAAGGCAAAGAATTGGTAACGGAACGTAAGGAACGGCAAGGCAATGCAAAGCTGAGGAAAGGGAACGCAAGCCAATGCCATCTCAAGGCAAGGTAAGAAAAGCAAGGCTAAGGCAAGGGGAGGCAAGGCAAGGCAAGGGTAACGGAAGATACGGCAAGGCAAGACAAGGGTAACAGAAGGCTCGGGAAGCCAAGGGGAGACAAGTCTAAGGCACGGCAACGCAAGGCGAGGCAATGCACGGAAAGGCAAGGAAAGGGTAACAGAAGGCAAGGCAATGCAAGGCAAAGCAAGACAAGGAAAGGGTAACAGGAGGCACAGCAAGGCAAGGAATGGGTAACGGACTGCAAGGCACGGCAAAGCAACGCAAGGCTATGGCAAGGCAACGCAAGGCAACGCAAAGTTAAGGCAAGGCAAGGAAAGGGTAACGGAAGGCAAGGCAAGGCACGGAAAAGCAAGGTAAGACAAGGGTAACGGAAGGCACGGCAAGGCAAGGGAAAGACAAGGCAAGGCAAGGCAAGGATAAGGCAAGGCAAGCCAAGCAAGGCTAAGGCAAGGGGAGAGAATCCTAAGACACGACAACGCAAGTCTAGGCAATGCAAGGCAAGGCAAGGAAAGGGTAACAGAAGGCAAGGCAATGCAAGGCAAGGCAAAGCAAGGAAAGGGTAATGGAAGGCACAGCAAGGCAAGGAAAGGGTAACGGAAGGCAAGGCACGCAAAGGCAAGGAAAGGGTAACGGAAGGCAAGGCACGGCAAGTCAAGGCAAGGCTAAGGCAAGGCAACGCAAGGCAACGCAAAGTTAAGGCAAGGCAAGGAAAGGGTAACAGAATGCCAGCAATGCAAGGCAAAGCATGGCAAGGAAAGGGTAACGGAAGGCAAGGCAAAGCAAGGCAATGGACGTCAAAGCAAGGAAAGCAAGGCAAGGCAAGGGTAACGGAAGGGACGGAATGGCAAGGGAAGGACAGGGCAAGGCTGGGCAAGGCAAGGCAAGGCAAGGAAACTGTAACGGAATGCAAGGCACGGCAAGGCAAATCAAGGCAAGGCAAGGGTAACTGAAGGCATGGCAAGGCAAGGGAAGGACAAGGCAAGGCACGGCAAGGCAAGGCAAGGCTAAGGCAAGGCAACGCAAGCCAACGCAAAGTTAAGGCAAGGCACGGAAAAGGTAGCGGAAGGCAAGGCAAGGAGCGGAAAAGCAAGGGAAGGCAAGGGTAACGGCAGGCACGGCAAGGCAAGGCAAGGCTAAGGCAAGGCAACCCAAGGCAACGCAAAGTTAAGGCAAGGCAAGGAAAGGGTAACGGAAGGCAAGGCAAGGCAAGGAAAAGGAAGGCAAGGCAAGGGTAACGGAAGGCACGGCAAGGCAAGGGAAAGACAAGGCAAGGCAAAGCAGGGATAAGGCAAGGCAACGCAAAGCAAGGCAAGGTTAAGGCAAGGCAAGCCAAGCAAGGCAAAGACAAGGGGAGAAAAAGCTAAGGCACGACAACGCAAGGCTAGGCAATGCACGTCAAGGCAAGGAAAGGGTAACAGAAGGCAAGGCAAGGCAAGGCAAAGCAAGGCAAGGCAAGGGTAACTGAAGGCAGGGCAAGGCAAGGGAAGGACAAGGCAAGGCACGGCAAGGATAAGGCAAGGCAACTCAAAGCAAGGCAAGGTTAAGTCAAGGCAAGCCAAGCAAGGCTAAGGCAAGGGGAGACAAGACTAAGGCACGACAACGCAAGGCTAGGCAATGCACGGCAAGGCAAGGAAAGGGTAACAGAAGGCAAGGCAAAGCAAGGCAAAGCAAGGCAAGGCAAGGGTAACTGAAGGCAGGGCAAGGCAAGGGAAGGACAAGGCAAGGCATGGCAAGGGAAGGCAAGGCTAAGGCAAGGCAACGCAAGGCTAGGCAATGCACGGCAAGGCAAGGAAAGTGTAAAGAAAGGTAAGGCACGTCAAGGCAATTCAAAGCTGAGGAAAGGCAACGCAAGGCAATGCAAAGTGAAGGCAAGACAACCAACGCAAGGCTAAAGCAAGGGGAGGCAAGGCAAGGCAAGACAAGGGTAACGGAAGGTTCGGCCAGGGAAGGGAAGGACAAGGCAAGGCACCGCAAGGCAAGGCAAGGCTAAGGCAAGGCAACGCAAGGTTAAGCAATGCACCGCAAGGCAAGGAATGGGTAACATAAGGGAAGGCACGGCAAGGCAATGGAAGGATATGGCACGGCAAGGCAAGGTAAGGCAAGGCTAAGAAAAGGCAATGCCATGCAAGGCCAGGTTAAAGGAAGGCAAGAGAAGCATGGCTAAGGCAAGGGGAGACTAAGGTAATGCACGACAATGCAAGGCTAGGCAATACACGGCAAGGCAAGGGAAGGGTAACGGAAGGCAAGGCAATGCAAGGCAAAGCAAGGCAAGGGAAGTGTAACGGAAGGCACGGCAAGGCAAGGGAAGGACAAGGCAAGGCACGGCAAGGGAAGGCAAGGCTAAGGCAAGGCAACGCAAGGCTAGGCAATGCACGGCAAGGCAAGCAAAGGGTAAAGAAAGGTAAGGCACGTCAAGGCAAAGCAACGCTGAGGAAAGGCAACGCAAGGCAATGCGAAGTGAAGGCAAGAAAACCCAAGCAAGGCTAAAGCAAGGGGAGGCAAAGCAAGGTAAGGAAAGGGTAACAGAAGGCACAGCAAGGCAAGCAAGGGGTAAAGGAAGACAAGGAAAGACAAGGCAAAGCAAGAGAAGGGAAGGGTAATGGAAGGCACGGCAAGACAAGGGAAGGACAATGCAAGGCAAGGCACCCCAAGGCAAGGCAAGGCTAAGGCAAGGCAACGCAAGGCAAGGCAACACAAGGTTAAGATCAGGCAAGCCAAGCAAGGCTAAGTTAAGGGGAGGCAAGGCTAAGTCACGAAACCGCAAGGCTAGGCAATGCACGGGAAGGCAAGGAAAGGGTAACGGAAGGGAAGGCACGTCAAGGGAAGGAAGGGGTAACGGATTGTAAGGCACGGTAACGCAACGCAAGGCTATGGCAAGGCAACGCAAGCCAAGGCAAAGTTAAGGCAAGGCAAGGAAAGGGTAACGGAAGGCAAGGCAAGGCACGGAAAAGCAAGGCAAGACAAGGGTAACGGAAGCCACGGCAAGGCAAGGGAAAGACAAGGCAAGGCAAGGCAAGGATAAGGCAAAGCAACGCAAAGCAAGGCAAGGTTAAGGCAAGGCAAGCCGAGCAATGCTAAGGCAAGGGGAGACAAGGCTAAGGCACGACAACTCAAGGCTAGGCAATGCACGGCAAGGCAAGGAAAGGGTAACAGAAGGCAAGTCAATGCAAGGCAAAGAAAGGCAAAAAAAGGGTAACGGAAGGCACAGGAAGGCATGGAAAGTGCAACGGAAGGCAAGGCAAGGCAAGGCAAATCAAGGCAAGGCAAGGGTAACTGAAGGCATGACAAGGCATGGCAAGGGAAGGACAAGGCAAGGCACGGCAAGGCAAGGCAAGGCTAAGGCAAGGCAAAGCAACGCCAGGCAACGCGAAGTTAAGGCACGGCAAGGAAAGGGTAACGGAAGGCAAGGCACGGAAAGGCAAGGAAAGGGTATCGGAAGGCAAGGCACGGCAAGGCAAGGCAAGGCTACGGCAAGGCAACGCAAAGTTTAGGCAAGGCAAGGAAAGGGTAACAGAAAGCAAGGCAATGCAAGGCAAAGCAAGGCAAGGAAAGGGTAACGGAATGGAAGGAAGGCAAGGCAAAGCAAGGCAAGGCAAGTCAAAGGAAGGCAATGCAAGGCAAGGAAAGTGTAACGGAAGTGACGGCAAGGCATGGGAAGGACAAGGCAAGACAGGCCAAAGCAGGGAAAGGCTAAGGGAAGGCAACCAAGGCTAGGCAATGCACGGCAACGCAAGGGAAGGGTAACAGAAGGCAAAGCAAGGCAAGGCAAAGCAAGGCAAGGGAAGTGTAACGGAAGGCACGGCAAGGCAAGGGAAGGACAAGGCAAGGCAATCCAAGCAAGGCTAAGGTAAGGGGAGAGAACGCTATGGCAGGACAACGCAAGGCTAGTCAATGCACGGCAAGGCAAGGAAAGTTTAACGCAAGGGAAGGCAAAGCAAGGCAAGGCAAGGATAACGGAAGGCAAGTGCAGGGCAAGGCGAGGCAAGGCTAAGGCTACGCAATGGAAGGCAAGGCAATGCAATGTTTAGGCAAGGCAAGGAAAGGGTAACGGAATGCAAAGCACGGCAAGGCAAGGAAAGGGTAACTGAACGCAAGGCACGGCAACGCAAGGCAAGGCTACGGCGAGGCAGCGCAAGGCAACGCAAAGTTAAGGCAAGGCAAGGGTAACGGAAGGGAAGGCACGGCAAGGCAAGGAAAGGGTAACGGAATGCAAGGCACGGCAAGGCAACGCAAGACTAAGACAAGCCAACGCAAGGCAACGCAAAGTTAAGGCAAGGCAAGGAAAGGATAACGGAAGGCAATGCAAGGCACGGAAAAGCAAGGCAAGGCAAGGGTAACGGAAGGCACGGCAAGTCAAGGGAAAGACTAGGCAAGGCAAGGCAAGGCAAAGGATAAGGCAAGGCAAGCCAAGCAAGGCTAAGGCAAGGGGAGACATGCCTAAGGCACGACAACGCAAGGCTAGGCAATGCACGGCAAGGCAAGGAAAGGGTAACAGAAGGTAAGGCATTGCAAGGCAAAGCAAGGCAAGAAAAGGGTAACGGAAGGCAGTGGAAGGAAAATGCAAGGCAGGGCAAGGCAAGGAAAGGCTAAGGCAAGGCAACGCAAGGTTAGGCAATGCACGGCAAGGCAAGGGAAGGGTAACGGAAGGCAAGGCAAGGGAATGCAAAGCAAGGCAAGGAAAGTGTAACGGAAGGGACGGCAAGGCAAGGGAAGGACAAGGCAAGGCATGGCAAGGGAAGGCAAGGATAAGGCAACGCAACGCAAGGCTAGGCAATGCACGGCAAGGCAAGGAAAGGGTAAAGAAAGGTAAGGCACGTCAAGGCAATGCAAAGCTGAGGAAAGGCAACGCAAGGCAATGCAAAGTGAAGGCAAGACAACCGAAGCAAGGCTAAAGCAAGGGGAGGCAAGGCAAGGCAAGGGTAACGGAAGGCACGTCAAGGCAAGACAAGGGTAACGGAAGGTTCGGCCAGGCAAGGGAAGGACAAGGCAAGGCACGGCAAGGCAAGGCAAGGCTAAGGCAAGGCAACGGAAGGTTAAGCAATGCACGGCAAGGTAAGGAAAGGGTAACAGAAGGCAAGGCAAGGCAAGGCAAAGCAAAGCAAGGCAAGGGTAAAGGAAGGCACGGCAAGGCAAGACAAGGGTAACGGAAGGCACGGCAAGGCAAGGAAAGGGTAACAGAAGGCAAGGCAAGGGAAGGTAAGGCAAGGCTTAGGCAAGGCAATGCCATGCAAGGCCAGGTTAAGGGAAGGCAAGACAAGCAAGGCTAAGGCAAGGGGAGTCAGTGCTCTGGCACGACAACGCAAGGCTAGGCAATGCACGGCAGGGCAAAGAAAGGTTAACGGAAATTAAGGAACGGCAAGGCAATGCAAAGCTGAGGAAAGGGAACGCAAGGCAATGCAATGTTAAGGCAAGGCAAGCCAAGCAAGGCTAAGGCAAGGGGAGGCAAGGCAAGGCAAGGGTAACGGAAGACACGTCAAGGCAAGACAAGTGTAACGGAAAGCTCGGCAAGGCAAGGGGAGACAAGTCTAAGGCACGACAACGCAAGGCGAGGCAATGCACGGCAAGGCAAGGCAAGGAAAGGGTAACAGATGGCACAGCAAGGCAAGCAAAGGGTAAAGGAAGGCAAGGCAAGACAAGGCAAAGCAAGGGAAGGGAAGGGTAACTGAAGGCAAGGCAATGAAAGGGAAGGACAAGGCAAGGCAAGGTAAGGCAAGGCAAGGCTAAGGCAACGCAACGCAAAGCAAGGCAACGCCAATTTCAGGCAAGGCAAGGAAAGGGTAACAGAAGGCAAAGCAATGCAAGGCAAAGCAAGGCAAGGAAAGGGTAACGCAAGGCAAGGCAAGGCAAGGGAATAACAAGGCAAGGCAAGGCAAGGAAAGGCTAAGGCAAGGCATCGGAAGGCTACGCACTGCACGTCAATGCTAGGGAAGGGTAACGGAAGGCAGGGCAAGGCAAGACAAATAAAGGCAAGGCAAGGGTAACGGAAGGCACGGCAAGACAAGGGAAAGACAAGGCAAGGCAAGGCAAAGCAAGGCAAGGATAAGGCAAGGCAACTCAAAGCAAGGCAAGGTTAAGGCAAGGCAAGCCAAGCAAGGCTGAGGCAAGGGGAGACAAGGCTAAGGCACGACAACGCAAGGTTAGGCAATGCACGGCAAGGCAATGCAAGGCAAAGCAAGGCAAGGAAAGGCAAGGGAAGGACAAGGCAAGGCACGGCAAGGCAAGGCAAGGCTAAGGCAACGCAAGGCAACGCAAGCCAACACGAAGTTAAGGCAAGGCAAGGAAAGGGTAACGGAAGGCAAGGCACGGAAAGGCAAGGAAAGCGTAACGAAAGGCAAGGCACGGCAAGGCAAGGCAAGGCTAAGTCAAGGCAACGCAAGGCAAAGAAACGGTAACGGAAGGCAAGGCAAGGCAAGGCAAAGCAAGAAAAGGCAAGGGTAACAGAGGGCACGGCAAGGCAAGGCAAGCCAAGTAAGGCTAGAGCAAGGGAAGGAAAAGCTATGGCACGAAAACGCACGTCTAGGCAATGCACCGCAAGGAAAGGAAAGGGTAACGGTAGGCAAGGTACGGCAAGGCAAGGCAAGGCTAAGGCAAGGCAACGCAAGTCAACGCAAATTTAAGGAAAGGCAAGGAGAGGGTAACAGAAAGCACGACAATGCAAGGTAAAGCAAGGCAAGGAAAGGGTAATGGAAGGCAAGGTACGGCAAGGCAAGGCAAGGCTAAGGCAAGGCAACGCAAGTCAACGCAAATTTAAGGCAAGGCAAGGAAAGTGTAACAGAAAGCACGGCAATGCAAGGCAAAGCAAGGCAAGGAAAGGGTAATGTAAGGCAAGGCAAGGCAAGTCAAAGGAAGGCAAGGCAAGTCAAAGTAAGGCAAAGCAAGGCAAGGGAAGTGTAACGAAAGGGACGGCAAGGCAAAGGAAGGATAATGCAAGGCAGGGCAAGGCAAGGAAAGGCTAAGGCAAGGCAACATAATGTTAAGCAATGCACGGCAAGGCAAGGCAAGGCAAGAAAAGCGTAACCGAACGCTCGGCAAGGCAACGCAAAGGCTACCCAATGCAAGGCAATGCAAGGAAAGGGTAACAGAAGGCAAGGCAAGGCAAGGCTAAGGCACGACAATGCAGGACTAGACAATGCACGGATAAGGCAAGGAAAGGGTAACTGAAGGCAAGGCAAGGCAAAGCAAGGCAAGGCAAGGTTAAAGGAATCACGGCAAGGCAAGACAAGGGTAACGGAACGCACGGCAAGGCAAGGGAAAGACATGGGAAGGCAAGGTAAGGCAAGGCTAAGGCAAGGCAATGCTATTCAAGGCCAGGTTAAGGGAAGGCAAGACAAGCAAGGTTAAGGCAATGGGAGACAAAGCTAATGCACGTCAACACAATGCTAGGCAATGCACGGCAAGGCAAGGAAAGGGTAACAGAAGACAAGGCAAGGCAACGTAAGGCAAAGCTAAGGCAAGGCAATGCCATGCAAGGCCAGGTTAAGGGAAGGCAGGACAAGCAAGGCTAAGGCAAGGGGAGTCAAGGCCAAGGCACGACAACGCAAGGCTAGGCAATGCACGGGAAGGCAAGGAAAGTGTAACGGAAGGGAAGGCAAAGCAAGACAAGGCAAGGGTAACAAAAGGCATGGCAAGGCAAGGGAAGGACAAGACAAGGCACGGCAAGGCAAGGCAAGGCTAAGGCAAGGCAACGCAAGGCAACGCAAAGTTAAGGCAATGCACGGAAACGGTAACGGAAGGCAAGGCAAGGCACGGAAAAGCAAGGGAAGGCAAGGGTAACGGAAGGCACGTCAAGGCAAGGGAAAGACACGGCAAGGCAAGGCAAGGATAAGGCAAAGCAACGCAAAGCAAGGCAAGGTTAAGGCAAGGCAAGCCAAACAAGGCTAAAGCAAGGGGAGACAAGGCTAAGGCACGACAACGCAAGGCTAGGCAATGCACG
Source organism: Macrotis lagotis (assembly GCF_037893015.1). Lineage (NCBI taxonomy): Eukaryota > Metazoa > Chordata > Mammalia > Peramelemorphia > Peramelidae > Macrotis > Macrotis lagotis. Next base: position 68,247 of record NW_027422054.1, on the reverse strand, counting down.
GCAAGGCAAGGAAAGTGTAACAGAAGGCAAGGCAATGCAAGGCAAAGCAAGGCAAGGAAAGGGTAACGGAAGGCACAGCAAAGCACGGAAAGCGAAAAGAAAGGCAATGAAAGGCAAGGCAAAGCAAGGCAAGGCAAGGGTAACTGAAGGCCTGGCAAGGCAAGGGAAGGACAAGGCAAGGCACGGCAAGGCAAGGCAAGGCTTATACAACGCAACACAACGCAAGGCAACGCGAAGTTAAGGCAAGGCAAGGAAAGGGTAATGGAAGGCAAGGCACGGAAAGGCAAGGAAAGGGTATCGAAGGCAAGACACGGCAAGGCAAGGCAAGGTTAAGCCAAGGCAACGCAAGTCAACGCAAAGTAAAGGCAAGGCAAGGAAAGGATAACAGAAACCAAGGCAATGCAAGGCAAAGCAAGGCAAGGGAAGGGTAACGGAAGGCAAGGCAAGGCAACGCAAAGCAAAGCAAGGCAAGTCAAAGCAAGGGAAAGCAAAGCAAGGCAAGGGTAAAGGAAGGCACGGCAAGGCAAGACAAGGGTAACGGAAGGCACGGCAAGGCAAGGGAAGGATATCGCACGGCCAGGCAAGGTAAGGCAAGGGTAAGGCAAGGCAATGCCATGCAAGGCCAGGTTAAAGGAAGGCAACACAAGCAAGGCTAAGGCAAGGGGAGACAAAGCTAAATCACGACAATGCAAGGCTAGGCAATGCACGGCAAGGCAAGGGAAGGGTAACGGAAGGCAAGGCAAGGGAAGGCAAAGCAAGGCAAGGGAAGTGTAACGGAAGGCACGGCAAGGCAAGGGAAGGACAAGGCAAGGCACGGCAAGGGAAGGCAAGGCTAGCCAAGCAAGGGTAAGGCAAGGGGAGACAAAGCTAATGCACGACAATTCAAGGCTAGGTAATGCACGGCAAGGCAAGGAAAGGGTAACAGAAGGCAAGGCAAGGGAAGGTAAGGCAAGGCTAAGGCAAGGCAATGCCATGGAAGGCCAGGTTAAGGGAAGGCAAGTCAAGCAAGGCTATGGCAAGGGGAGTCAATGCTATGGCACGACAACGCAAGGCTTGGCAATGCACGGCAAGGCAAAGAAAGGGTAACGGAACGTAAGGAACGGCAAGGCAATGCAAAGCTGAGGAAAGGGAACGCAAGCCAATGCAATCTCAAGGCAAGGGAAGACAAGCAAGGCTAAGGCAAGGGGAGGCAAGGCAAGGCAAGGGTAACGGAAGATACGGCAAGGCAAGACAAGGGTAACGGAAGGCTCGGCAAGCCAAGGGGAGACAAGTCTAAGTCACGGCAACGCAAGGCGAGGCAATGCACGGAAAGGCAAGGAAAGGGTAACAGAAGGCAAGGCAATGCAAGGCAAAGCAAGACAAGGAAAGGGTAACAGGAGGCACAGCAAGGCAAGGAATGGGTAACGGACTGCAAGGCACGGCAAAGCAACGCAAGGCTATGGCAAGGCAACGCAAGGCAACGCAAAGTTAAGGCAAGGCAAGGAAAGGGTAACGGAAGGCAAGGCAAGGCACGGAAAAGCAAGGTAAGACAAAGGCAAAGGAAGGCACGGCAAGGCAAGGGAAAGACAAGGCAAGGCAAGGCAAGGCAAGGCAAGGATAAGGCAAAACAACGCAAGGCAAGGCAAGGTTAAGGCAAGGCAAGCCGAGCAAGGCTAAGGCAAGGGGAGACAAGGCTAAGGCACGACAACGCAAGGCTGGGCAATGCACGGCAAGGCAAGGAAAGGGTAACAGAAGGCAAGGCAATGCAAGGCAATGCAAGGCAAATAAAGGGTAACGGAAGGCACAGCAAGGCAAGGAAAGCGTAACGGAAGGGAAGGCAAGGCAAGGCAAAGCAAGGCAAGGCAAGGGTAACTGAAGGCATGACAATGCAAGGCAAGGGAAGGACAAGGCAAGGCACGTCAAGGCAAGGCAAGGCTTATACAACGAAACGCAACGCAAGGCAACGCGAAGTTAAGGCACGGCAAGGAAAGGGTAACGGAAGGCAAGGCACGGAAAGGCAAGGAAAGGGTATCGGAAGGCAAGGCACGGCAAGGCAAGGCAAGGCTAAGGCAAGGCAACGCAAAGTGAAGGCAAGGCAAGGAAAGGGTAACAGAAAGCAAGGCTATGCAAGGCAAAGCAAGGCAAGGAAAATGTAACGGAAGGCAAGGCGAGGGAAGGCAAAGCAAGGCAAGGCAAGTCAAAGCAAGGCAATGCACGGCAAGGCAAGGGATGGGTAACGGAAGGCAAGGCAAGGGAAGGCAAAGCAAGGCAAGGGAATTGTAACGGAAGGCACGGCAAGGCAAGGAAAGCGTAACGGAAGGCAAGGCAAGGCAAACCAAGGCAAGGGAAGGGTAACTGAAGGCATGACAAGGCAAGGCAAGGGAAGGACAAGGCAAGGCACGGCACGGCAAGGCAAGGCTTATACAACGCAACGCAACGCAAGGCAACGCGAAGTTAAGGCACGGCAAGGAAAGGGTAACGGAAGGCAAGGCACGGAAAGGCAAGGAAAGGGTATCGGAAGGCAAGGCACGGCAAGGCAAGGCAAGGCTAAGGCAAGGCAACGCAAAGTTAAGGCAAGGAAAGGGTAACAGAAAGCAAGGCAATGCAAGGCAAAGCAAGGCAAGGAAAGGGTAACGGAACGGTAGGGAAGGCAAGGCAAAGCAAGGCAAGGCAAGTCAAAGCAAGGCAATGCAAGGCAAGGCAAAGGTAATGGAAGTGACGGCAAGGCATGGGAAGGACAAGGCAAGACAGGGGAAAGCAGGGAAAGGCTAAGGCAAGGCAACGCACGGCTAGGCAATGAACGGCAAGGCAAGGGAAGGGTAACGGAAGGCTGGGCAAGGCAAAGCAAGGCAAGGGAAGTGTAACGGAAGGCACGGCAAGGCAAGGGAAGGACAAGGCAAGGCAATCCAAGCAAGGCTAAGGTAAGGGTAGAGAACGCTAAGGCAGGACAACGCAAGGCTAGGCAATGCACGGCAAGGCAAGGAAAGTTTAACGCAAGGGAAGGCAAAGCAAGGCAAGGCAAGCGTAACGGAAGGCAAGTGCAGGGCAAGGCGAGGCAAGGCTAAGGCTACCCAATGGAAGGCAAGTCAATGCAATGTTTAGGCAAGGCAAGGAAAGGGTAACGGAAGGCAAGGCACGGCAAGGCAAGGAAAGGGTAACTGAAGGCAAGGCACGGCAACGCAAGGCAAGGCTACGGCGAGGCAGCGCAAGGCAACGCAAAGTTAAGGCAAGGCAAGGAAAGGGTAAAGGAAGGGAAGGTAAAGCAAGGCAAGGCAAGTGAAACAGAAGGCACGGCACGGCAAGTCATGGCAAGGCTAAGGCAAGGCAACTCAAGGAAACGCAAAGTTGAGGCAAAGCAAGGCAAGGCAAGGCTAAGGCAAGGTTAAGGGAAGGTAAGCCAAGCAAGGCTAAGGCAAGGGGAGTCAAGCCTAAGGCACGACAGCGTAAGGCTTGGCAATGCACGGCACGGCAAGGCAAGTGTAACGGAAGGCAAGGCAAGGCAAGGGTAAGGGAAAGCAAGGCACGGCTAGTCAAGGCAAGGCTTAGGCAACGCAAAGTTAAGGAAAGGCAAGGAAACGGTAACGGAAGGCAAGGCACGGTTAAGGCAATTAAAGTGTAACGGAAGACAAGGCAAGGCACGGAAAAGCAAGGAAACGCAAGGGTAACGGAAGGCACGGCAAGGCAAGGGAAAGACAAGGCAAGGCACAGCAAGTCCAGGCAAGGACAAGGCAAGGCAACGAAAAGCATGGCAAGGTTAAGGCAAGGCAAGGCAAGGAAGGCTAAGAAAAGGGGTGACAAGGCTAAGCCACGAACACGCAACGCTAGGCAATGCACGGCAAGGCAAGGAAAGGGTAACGGAAGGCAAGGAAAGTCAAGGAAAAGCAAGGCAAGGGAAGTGTAACGGAAGGCACAGCAAGGCAAGGAAAGGACAAGGCCAGGCACTGGAAGGCAAAGCAAGGCTAAGTCAAGGCAACACAAGGCTAGGCAATGCACGGCAAGGCAAGGAAAGGGCAAAGGAAGGTAAGGCATGGCAAGGCAATGCAAAGCTGAGGAAAGGCAACGCAAGGAAATGCAAAGTGAAGGAAACGCAACCCAAGCAAGGCTAAGGCAAGGGGAGGCAAGGGAAGGCAAGGGTAACGGAAGGCACGGCAAGGCAAGAAAAGGGTAACGGAACGCTCGGCAAGGCAACGCAAGGCTACCCAATGCAAGGCAATGCAAGGAAAGGGTAACGGAAGGCAAGGCAAGGCAAGGCTAAGGTACGACAATGCAAGACTAGGCAATGCACGGATAAGGCAAGGAAAGGGTAACTGAAGGCAAGGCAAGGCAATGAAAAGCAAGGGAAGGCAAGGTTAAAGGAATCACGGCAAGGCAAAACAAGGGTAACGGAAGGCACGGCAAGGCAAGGGAAAGACATGGGAAGGCAAGGTAAGGCAAGGCTAAGGCAAGGCAATGCTATTCAAGGCCACGTTAAGGGAAGGCACGACAAGCAAGGTTAAGGCAATGGGAGACAAAGCTAATGCACGTCAACACATTGCTAGGCAATGCACGGCAAAGCAAGGAAAGGGTAACAGAAGACAAGGCAAGGCAAGGTAAGGCAAAGCTAAGGCAAGGCAATGCCATGCAAGGCCAGGTTAAGGAAAGGCAGGACAAGCAAGGCTAAGGCAAGGGGAGTCAAGGCCAAGGCACGACAACGCAAGGCTAGTCAATGCACGGGAAGGCAAGGAAAGTGTAACGGAAGGGAAGGCAAAGCAAGACAAGGCAAGGGTAACAGAAGTCATGGCAAAGGCAAGGGAAGGACAAGGCAAGGCACGGCAAGGCAAGGCAAGGCTAAGGCAAGGCAACGCAAGGCAACGCAAAGTTAAGGCAATGCACGGAAAAGGTAACGGAAGGCAAGGCATGGAACGGAAAAGCAAGGGAAGGCAAGGGTAACGGAAGGCACGGCAAGGCAAGGGAAAGACAAGGCAAGGCAAGGCAAGAATAAGGCAAAGCAACGGAAAGCAAGGCAAGGTTAAGGCAAGGCAAGCCAAGCAAAGCTAAGGCAAGGGGAGACAAGGCTAAGGCAAGGCAACGCAAGGCTAGGCAATGCACGGTAAGGTAAGGAAAGGGTAAAGAAAGGTAAGGCACGTCAAGGCAATGCAAAGCTGAGGAACGGCAACGCAAGGCAATGCGAAGTGAAGGCAAGACAACCCAAGCAAGGCTAAAGCAAGGGGAGGCAAGGCAAGGCAAGGGTAACGGAAGGAACGGCAAGGCAAGGTAAGGCAGAGCTAAGGCAAGGCAAGGGTAACAGAAGACAAGGCAATGCAACGTAAGGCAAGGCTTAGGCAAGGCAATGTCATGCAAGGCCGGTTTAACGGAAGGCAAGACAAGAAAGGCTAAGGCAAGGGGAGTCAAGGCTAAGGCACGACAATGCAAGGCTAGGCAGTGCACGGCAAGGCAAGGAAAGGGTAACGGAAGGGAAGGCAAATCAAGACAAGGCAAGGGTAAGGGAAGGCACGGCACGGAACGTCAAGGCAAGGCCAAGGCAACACATGGCTGGGCAATGCACGGCAAGGCAACGTAAGGGTAAGGGAAGGCACGGCAAGGCAAGGGAAGGACAAGGCAAGGCACGGCAAGGCAAGGGTAATGGAAGGCACGGCAAGGCAAGACAATGGTAACAGAAGGCAAGGCACGGCAAGCCAAGCCAAGGCTAAGGCAGCGGAACGCAACGCAAGGCAAGGCAAAGTTAAGGCAAGGCAAGGCAAGGGTAACGGAAAGGAAGGCACGGCAAGGCAAGGAAAGGGAAACGGAAGGCACGGCAAGGCAAGACAACGGTAAGGGAAAACATGCACGGCTAGTCAAGGCAAGGCTTAGGCAATGCAAAGTTAAGGGAAGGCAAGTAAAGGGTAACGGAAGGCAAGGCAAGGCACGGAAAAGAAAGGCAAGGCAAGGGTAACGGAAGGCACAGAAAGGCAAGGGAAAGAAAAGGCAAAGCAAGGCAAGGTTAAGACAAGGCAAGCCAAGCAATGCTAAGGCAAGGGGAGAGAAGGCAAAGACACGACAACGCAAGACCAGGCAATGCACGGCAAGGCAAGGAAAGGGTAACAGAAGGCAAGGCAATGCAAGGCAAGGCAAAGCAAGGAAAGGGTAACGGAAGGCACAGCAAGGCAAGGAAAGGGTAACGGAAGGCAAAGCACGCAAAGGCAAGGAAAGGGTAACGGAAGGCAAGGCACGGCAAGGCAAGCCAAGGCTAAGGCAAGGCAACGCAAAGTTAAGGCAAGGCAAGGAAAGGGTAACAGAATGCCAGGCAATGCAAGGCAAAGCAAGGCAAGGAAAGGGTAACGGAAGGCAAGGCAAAGCAATGCAAGGGACGTCAAAGCAAGGAAAGCAAGGCAAGGCAAGGGTAACGGAAGGGACGGAATGGCAAGGGAAGGACAGGGCAAGGCTGGGCAAGGCAAGGAAAGGCTAAGGCAAGGCAACGCAAGGCTAGGCAATGCACGGCAAGGCAAGGGAAGGGTAACGGAAGGTAAGGCAAGGCAAGGCAAGGGTAAAGGAAGGCACGGCAAGGAAAGACAAGGGTAACGGAAGGCACGGCAAGGCAAGGGAAGGACATGGGAAGGCAAGGGAAAGTAAGGCAAGGCTAAGGCAAGGAAATGCCATGCAAGGATAGGTTAAGGGAAGGCAAGACAACCAAGGTTAAGGAAAGGGGATACAAAGTTAATGCACGACAACGCAAGGCTAGGCAATGCACGGCAAGGCAAGGAAAGGGTAACAGAAGGCAAGGCAAGGCAAGGTAAGGCAAGGCTAAGGCAAGGCAATGCCATGCAAGGCCAGGTTAAGGGAAGGCAAGCCAAGCACGGCTAAAGCAAGGGGATTCAAGGCTAAGGCACGACAACGCAAAGCTAGGCAATGCACGGCAAGGCAAGGAAAGGGTAACGGAAGGGAAGGCAAAGCATGAAAAGGCAAGGGTAACGGAAGGCACGGCACGGCAATTCAAGGCAAGGCCAAGGCAACAGAAGGCTGGGCAGAGCACGGCAAGGCAAGGCAAAGGTAAGGGAAGGCACGGCAAGGCAAGGGAAGGCAAGCCAGGCACGGCAAGGCAAGTTTAACGGAAGGCAAGGCACGGCAAGGCAAGGCAAGGTTTAGGGTAACGGAAGGCAAGGCACGGCAAGGCAAGGAAACTGTAACGGAATGCAAGGCACGGAAAGGCAAGGAAAGGGTAACGGAATGAAAGGCACGGCAAGGCAACGCAAGGCTAAGGCAAGGCAAGGAAAAGGTAACGGAGGGCAAGGCAATTCAAGGAAAAGCAAGGAAAGGCAAGGGTAACGGAAAGCACGGCAAGGCAAGGCAATGACAAGGCACGTCACGGCAAGGCAATGCCAAGCTGAGGAAAGGCAACGCAAGGCAATGCAAAGTGAAGGCAACACAACCCAAGCTAGGCTAAGGCAAGGGGAGGCAAGGCAAGGCAAGGGTAAAGGAAGGCACGGCAAGGCAAGACAAGGGTAACGGAAGGCTCGGAAAGGCAACGCAAGGCAAGGCAATGCATGGCAATGCATGGAAAGGGTAGCGGAAGACAAGACAAGGCAAGGCAAGGCAAGGTAAGGCAAGGATAAGGCAAGGCAACGCAAAGCAAGGCAAGGTTAAGGCAAGGCAAGCCAAGCAAGGCTAAGGCAAGGGGAGACAAGGCTAAGGCACGACAACGCAAGGGTAGGCAATGGACGGCAAGGCAAGGAAAGGGTAACAGAAGGCAAGGCAATGCAACGCAAAACAGGGCAAGAAAAGGGTAACGGAAGGCACAGCAAGGCAAGGAAAGCGTAACGGAAGGCAAGGAAAGGCAAGAAAAAGCAAGGCAAGGGAAGTGTAACGGAAGGCACAGCAAGGCAAAGGAAGGACAAGGCCAGGCACGGGAAGGCAAAGCAAGGCTAAGTGAAGGCAACACAAGGCTAGGCAATGCACGGCACGGCAAGGAAAGGGTAACGGAAGGCAAGGCAAGGAAAGGCAAAGCAAGGCAAGGGAAGTGTAACGGAAGGCAAGGAAAGGCAAGAAAAAGCAAGGCAAGGAAAGTGTAACAGAAGGCAAGGCAATGCAAGGCAAAGCAAGGCAAGGAAAGGGTAACGGAACGCACAGCAAAGCACGGAAAGCGAAAAGAAAGGCAAGGAAAGGCAAGGCAAAGCAAGTCAAGGCAAGGGTAACTGAAGGCCTGGCAAGGCAAGGGAAGGACAAGGCAAGGCACGGCAAGGCAAGGCAAGGCTTATACAACGCAACACAACGCAAGGCAACGCGAATTTAAGGCAAGGCAAGGAAAGGGTAATGGAAGGCAAGGCTCGGAAAGGCAAGGAAAGGGTATCGAAGGCAAGACACGGCAAGGCAAGGCAAGGTTAAGCCAAGGCAACGCAAGTCAACGCAAAGTAAAGGCAAGGCAAGGAAAGGATAACAGAAACCAAGGCAATGCAAGGCAAAGCAAGGCAAGGCAACGCAAAGCAAAGCAAGGCAAGTCAAAGCAAGGCAAAGCAAAGCAAGGCAAGGGTAAAGGAAGGCACGGCAAGGCAAGACAAGGGTAACGGAAGGCACGGCAAGGCAAGGGAAGGATATCGCACGGCCAGGCAAGGTAAGGCAAGGGTAAGGCAAGGCAATGCCATGCAAGGCCAGGTTAAAGGAAGGCAACAGAAGCAAGGCTAAGGCAAGGGGAGACAAAGCTAAATCACGACAATGCAAGGCTAGGCAATGCACGGCAAGGCAAGGGAAGGGTAACGGAAGCCAAGGCAAGGCAAGGCAAAGCAAGGCAAGGGAAGTGTAACGGAAGACACGGCAAGGCAAGGGAAGGACAAGGCAAGGCACGGCAAGGGAAGGCAAGGCTAGCCAAGCAAGGGTAAGGCAAGGGGAGACAAAGCTAATGCACGACAATTCAAGGCTAGGTAATGCACGGCAAGGCAAGGAAAGGGTAACAGAAGGCAAGGCAAGGGAAGGTAAGGCAAGGCTAAGGTAAGGCAATGCCATGGAAGGCCAGGTTAAGGGAAGGCAAGTCAAGCAAGGCTATGGCAAGGGGAGTCAATGCTATGGCACGACAACGCAAGGCTTGGCAATGCACGGCAAGGCAAAGAATTGGTAACGGAACGTAAGGAACGGCAAGGCAATGCAAAGCTGAGGAAAGGGAACGCAAGCCAATGCAATCTCAAGGCAAGGTAAGAAAAGCAAGGCTAAGGCAAGGGGAGGCAAGGCAAGGCAAGGGTAACGGAAGATACGGCAAGGCAAGACAAGGGTAACAGAAGGCTCGGGAAGCCAAGGGGAGACAAGTCTAAGGCACGGCAACGCAAGGCGAGGCAATGCACGGAAAGGCAAGGAAAGGGTAACAGAAGGCAAGGCAATGCAAGGCAAAGCAAGACAAGGAAAGGGTAACAGGAGGCACAGCAAGGCAAGGAATGGGTAACGGACTGCAAGGCACGGCAAGGCAAGGCAAGGCTAAGGCAAGGCAACGCAAGGCAACGCAAAGTTAATGCAAGGCAAGGAATGGGTAACGGAAGGCAAGGCAAGGCACGGAATAGCATGGGAAGGCAAGGGTAACGGAAGGCACAGCAAGGCAAGGGAAAGACAAGGCAAGGCAAGGCAAGGCAAGGCAAGCATAAGGCAAAGCAACGCAAGGCAAGGCAAGGTTAAGGCAAGGCAAGCCGAGCAAGGCTAAGGCAAGGGGAGACAAGGCTAAGGCACGACAACTCAAGGCTAGGCAATGCACGGCAAGGCAAGGAAAGGGTCACAGAAGGCAAGGCAATGCAAGGCAAAGCAAGGCAAATAAAGGGTAACGGAAGGCACAGCAAGGCAAGGAAAGCGTAACGGAAGGGAAGGCAAGGCAAGGCAAAGCAAGGCAAGGCAAGGGTAACTGAAGGCATGACAATGCAAGGCAAGGGAAGGACAAGGCAAGGCACGGCAAAGCAAGGCAAGGCTAAGGCAAGGCAACGCAAGGCAACGCAAAGTTAAGGCAAGGCACGGAAACGGTAACGGAATGCAAGGCAAGGCACGGAAAAGCAAGGGAAGGCAAGGGTAACGGAAGGCACGGCAATGCAAGGGAAAGACAAGGCAAGGCAAGGCAAGGCAAGCCAAACAAGTCTAAGGCAAGGGGAGACAAGGCTAAGGCACAACAACGCAAGGGTAGGCAATGCACGGCAAGGCAAGGAAAGGGTAATAGAAGGCAAGGCAATGCAAGGCAAAACAAGGCAAGGAAAGGGTAACGGAAGGCACAGCAAAGCACGGAAAGCGTAAAGAAAGGCAAGACAAGGCAAGGCAAAGCAAGGCAAGGCAAGGGTAACTGAAGGCGTGCCAAGGCAAGGGAAGGACAAGGCAAGGCACGGCAAGGCAAGGCAAGGCTTATACAACGCAACACAACGCAAGGCAACGCGATGTTAAGGCAAGGCAAGGAAAGGGTAATGGATGGTAAGGCACGGAAAGGCAAGGAAATGGTACCGAAGGCAAGACACGGCAAGGCAAGGCAAGGATAAGTCAAGGCAACGCAAGTCAACGCAAAGTAAAAGCAAGGCAAGGACCGGGTAACAGTAAGCAAGGCAATGCAAGGCAAAGCAAGGGAAGGAAAGGGTAACGGAAGGCAAGTCAAGGCAACGCAAAGCAAAGCAAGGCAAGTCAAAGCAAGGCAAAGCAAGGCAAGGAAGGTTAACGGAAGGGACAGCAAGGCACGGGAAGGACAAGGCAAGGCAGGGCAAGGCAAGGAAAGGCTAAGGCAAGGCAACGCAAGTCTAGGCAATGCACGGCAAGGCAAGGAAAGGGTAACGGAAGGCACGGCAAGGCAAGGCAAAGCAAGGCAAGGGAACTGTAACGGAAGGCACGGCAAGGCAATGTAAGGGTAAGGGAAGGCACGGCAAGGCAAGTGAAGGAAAATGCAAGGCAGGGCAAGGCAAGGAACGGCTAAGGCAAGGCAACGCAAGGCTAGGCAATGCACGGCAAGGCAAGGGAAGGGTAACGGAAGGCAAGGCAAGGCAAGGCAAAGCAAGGCAAGGGAAGTGTAACGGAAGGCACGGCAAGGCAAGGGAAGGACAAGGCAAGGCACGGCAAGGGAAGGCAAGGCTAAGGCAAGGCAAAGCAAGGCTAGGCAATGCACGGCAAGGCAAGGAAAGGGTAAAGAAAGGTAACTCACGTCAAGGCAATGCAAAGCTGAGGAAAGGAAACGCAAGGCAATGCGAAGTGAAGGCAAGACAACCCAAGCAAGGCTAAAGCAAGGGGAGGCAAGGCAAGGCAAGGGTAACGGAAGGCACGGCAAGGCAAGGTAAGGCAGGGCTAAGGCAAGGCAAGGGTAACAGAAGACAAGGCAATGCAACGTAAGGCAAGGCTTAGGCAAGGCAATGTCATGCAAGGCCGGTTTAACGGAAGGCAAGACAAGAAAGGCTAAGGCAAGGGGAGTCAAGGCTAAGGCACGACAATGCAAGGCTAGGCAGTGCACGGCAAGGCAAGGAAAGGGTAACGGAAGGGAAGGCAAAGCAAGACAAGGCAAGGGTAAGGGAAGGCACGGCACGGAAAGTCAAGGCAAGGCCAAGGCAACACATGGCTGGGCAATGCACGGCAAGGCAACGTAAGTGTAAGGGAAGGCAAGGCAAGGCAAGGGAAGGACAAGGCAAGGCACGGCAAGGCAAGGGTAACGGATTGCATGGCAAGACAATGGTAACGGAAGGCAAGGTACGGCAAGGCAAGGCAAGGGTAAAGCAACGCAACGCAAGGCAACGCAAAGTTAAAGCAAGGCAAAGGTAACGGAAGGGAAGGCATGGCAAGGCAAGGAAAGGGTAAAGGAATGCAATGCACGGCAAGGCAACGCAAGGCTAAGACAAGGCAACGCAAGGCAACGCAAAGTTAAGGCAAGGCAAGGAAAGGGTAACGGAAGGCAATGCAAGGCACGGAAAAGCAAGGCAAGGCAAGGGTAACGGAAGGCACGGCAAGGCAAGGGAAAGACAAGGCAAGGCAAGGCAAGGCAAGGCAAGGATAAGGCAAGGCAAGCCAAGGAAGGCTAATGCAAGGTGAGACAAGCCTAAGGCACGACAACGCAAGGCTAGGCAATGCACGGCAAGGCAAGGTAAAGGTAGAGAAAGGTAAGGCACGTCAAGGCAATGCAAAGATGAGGAAAGGCAACGCAAGGCAATGCGAAGTGAAGGCAAGACAACCCAAGCAAGGCTAAAGCAAGGGGAGGCAAGGCAAGGCAAGGGTAACGGAAGGCACGGCAAGGCAAGGTAAGGCAGGGCTAAGGCAAGGCAAGGGTAACAGAAGACAAGGCAATGCAACGTAAGGCAAGGCTTAGGCAAGGCAATGTCATGCAAGGCCGGTTTAAGGGAAGGAAAGACAAGAAAGGCTAAGGCAAGGGGAGTCAAGGCTAAGGCACGACAATGCAAGGCTAGGCAGTGCACGGCAAGGCAAAGAAAGGGTAACGGAATGGAAGGCAAAGCAAGACAAGGCAAGGGTAAGGGAAGGCACGGCACGGAAAAGCAAGGCAAGGCAAGGCTAACGGAATTCACGGCAATGCAAGGGAAAGACAAGGCAAGGCAAGGCAAGGATAAGGCAAGGCAAGTCAAGCAAGGCTAAGGCAAGGGGAGACAAGCCTTAGGCACGACAACGCAAGGCTAGGCAATGCACGGCAAGGCAAGGAAAGGGTAACGGAAGGCACGGCAAGACAAGGGAAAGACAAGGCAAGGCAAGGCAAAGCTATGCAAGGATAAGGCAAGGCAACTCAAAGCAAGGCAAGTTTAAGGCAAGGCAAGCCAAGCAAGGCTGAGGCAAGGGGAGACAAGGCTAAGGCACGACAACGCAAGGCTAGGCAATGCACGGCAAGGCAATGCAAGGCAAAGCAAGGCAAGGAAAGGCAAGGGAAGGACAAGGCAAGGCACGGCCAGGCAAGGCAAGGCTAAGGCAACGCAAGGCAACGCAAGCCATCAGGAAGTTAAGGCAAGGCAAGGAAAGGGTAACGGAAGGCAAGGCACGGAAAGGCAAGGAAAGGGTAACGAAAGGCAAGGCACGGGAAGGCAAGGCAAGGCTAAGGCAAAGCAACGCAAGGCAAAGAAACGATAACGGAAGGCAAGGCAAGGCAAGGCAAAGCAAGAAAAGGCAAGGGTAACAGAGGGCACGGCAAGGCAAGGCAAGCCAAGTAAGGCTATAGCAAGGGAAGGAAAGGCTATGGCAAGACAACGCACGTCTAGACAATGCACCGCAAGGAAAGGAAAGGGTAACGGAAGGCAGGGCAAGGTAAGACAAATCAAGGCAAGGCAAGGGTAATGGAAGGCACGGCAAGACAAGAGAAGGACAAGGCAAGACAAGGCACCCCAAGGCAAGGCAAGGCTAATGCAAGGCAACGCAAGGCAAGGGAAGGCAAGGTTAAGGTCAGGCAAGCCAAGCAAGGCTAAGTTAAGGGGAGGCAAGGCTAAGCCACGAAAACGCAAGGCAAGGCAATGCACGGCAAGGCAAGGAACGGGTAACGGAAGGGAAGGCACCCCAAGGCAAGGAATGGGTAACGGATTGCAAGGCACGGCAAAGCAACGCAAGGCTATGGCAAGGCAACGCAAGGCAACGCAAAGTTAAGTCAAGGCAAGGAAAGGGTAACGGAAGGCAAGGCAAGGCACGGGAAAGCAAGGCAAGACAAGGGTAACGGAAGGCACGGCAAGGCAAGGGAAAGACAAGGCAAGGCAAAGCAAGGCAAGGCAAGGATAAGGCAAAGCAACGCAAGCACGGCAAGGTTAAGGCAAGGCAAGCCGAGCAAGGCTAAGGCAAGGGGAGACAAGGCTAAGGCACGACAACTCAAGGCTAGGCAATGCACGGCAAGGCAAAGAAAGGGTAACGGAAGGCAAGGCACGGAAAGGCAAGGAAAGGGTAACGAAAGGCAAGGCACGGGAAGGCAAGGCAAGGCTAAGGCAAAGCAACGCAAGGCAAAGAAACGATAACGGAAGGCAAGGCAAGGCAAGGCAAAGCAAGAAAAGGCAAGCGTAACAGAGGGCACGGCAAGGCAAGGCAAGCCAAGTAAGGCTATAGCAAGGGAAGGAAAGGCTATGGCAAGACAACGCACGTCTAGACAATGCACCGCAAGGAAAGGAAAGGGTAACGGAAGGCAGGGCAAGGCAAGACAAATCAAGGCAAGGCAAGGGTAATGGAAGGCACGGCAAGACAAGGGAAGGACAAGGCAAGGCAAGGCACCCCAAGGCAAGGCAAGGCTAATGCAAGGCAACGCAAGGCAAGGCAAGGCAAGGTTAAGGTCAGGCAAGCCAAGCAAGGCTAAGTTAAGGGGAGGCAAGGCTAAGCCACGAAAACGCAAGGCAAGGCAATGCACGGCAAGGCAAGGAACGGGTAACGGAAGGGAAGGCACCCCAAGGCAAGGAATGGGTAACGGATTGCAAGGCACGGCAAAGCAACGCAAGGCTATGGCAAGGCAACGCAAGGCAACGCAAAGTTAAGTCAAGGCAAGGCAAGGGTAACGGAAGGCAAGGCAAGGCACGGGAAAGCAAGGCAAGACAAGGGTAACGGAAGGCACGGCAAGGCAAGGGAAAGACAAGCCAAGGCAAAGCAAGGCAAGGCAAGGATAAGGCAAAGCAACGCAAGCAAGGCAAGGTTAAGGCAAGGCAAGCCGAGCAAGGCTAAGGCAAGGGGAGACAAGGCTAAGGCACGACAACTCAAGGCTAGGCAATGCACGGCAAGGCAAAGAAAGGGTAACAGAAGGCAAGGCAATGCAAGGCAAAGCAAGGCAAATAAAGGGTAACGGAAGGCACAGCAAGGCATGGAAAGCGTAACGGAAGGCACGGCAAGGCAAGGGAAGGACAAGGCAAGGCAATCTAAGCAAGGCTAAGGTAAGGGGAGAGAACGCTATGGCAGGACAACGCAAGGCTAGGCAATGCACGGGAAGGCAAGGAAAGTTTAACGCAAGGGAAGGCAAAGCAAGGCAAGGCAATCGTAACGAAAGGCAAGTGCAGGGCAAGGCGAGGCAAGGCTAAGGCTAGGCAATGGAAGGCAAGGCAATGCAATGTTTAGGCAAGGCACGGAAAGGGTAACGGAAGGCAAGGCACGGCAAGACAAGGAAAGGGTAACTGAAGGCAAGGCACGGCAACGCAAGGGAAGGCTACGGCGAGGCAGCGCAAGGCAATGCAAAGTTAAGGCAAGGCAAGGAAAGGGTAACGGAAGGGAAGGCAAAGCAAGGCAAGGCAAGTGTAACAGAAGACACGGCTCGGCAAGTCATGGCAAGGCTAAGGCAAGTTAACTCAAGGAAACGCAAAGTTAAGGCAAGGCAAGGCTAAGGCAAGGTTAAGGGAAGGTAAGCCAAGCAAGGCTAAGGCAAGGGGAGTGAAGGCTAAGTCACGACAGCGTAAGGCTTGGCAATAAACGGCACAGCAAGGCACGTGTAACGGAAGGCACGGCAAGGCAAGGGTAAGGGAAAGCAAAGCACGGCTAGTCAAGGTAAGGCTTAGGCAACGCAAAGTTAAGGAAAGGCAAGGAAACGGTAACGGAAGGCAAGGCACGGTTAAGGCAATTAAAGGGTAACGGAAGACAAGGCAAGGCACGGAAAAGCAAGGCAAGGCAAGGGTAACGGAAGGCACGGCAAGGCAAGGGAAAGACAAGGCAAGGCACAGCAAGTCCAGGCAAGGACAAGGCAAGGCAACGAAAAGTATGGCAAGGTTAAGGCAAGGCAAGGCAAGGAAGGCTAAGGAAAGGGGTGACAAGGCTAAGCCACGAAAACGCAACGCTAGGCAATGCACGGCAAGGCAAGGAAAGGGTAACGGAAGGCAAGGAAATGCAAGGAAAAGCAAGGCAAGGGAAGTGTAACGGAAGGCACAGCAAGGCAAGGGAAGGACAAGGGCAGGCACGGGAAGGAAAAGCAAGGCTAAGTCAAGGCAACACAAGGCTAGGCAATGCACGGCAAGGCAAGGAAAGGGCAAAGGAAGGTAAGGCAAGGTTAAAGGAATCACGGCAAGGCAAGACAAGGGTAACGGAAGGCACGGCAAGGCAAGGGAAAGACATGGGAAGGCAAGGTAAGGCACGGCTAAGGCAAGGCAATGCGATTCAAGGCCAGGTTAAGGGAAGGCAAGACAAGCAAGGTTTAGGCAATGGGAGACAAAGCTAATGCACGTCAACACAATGCTAGGCAATGCACGGCAAGGCAAGGAAAGGGTAACAGAAGACAAGGCAAGGCAAGGTAAGGAAAAGCTAAGGCAAGGCAAGGAAAGGGCAAAGGAAGGTAAGGCATGGCAAGGCAATGCAAAGCTGAGGAAAGGCAACGCAATGAAATGCAAAGTGAAGGCAACACAACCCAAGCAAGGCTAAGGCAAGGGGAGGCAAGGGAAGGCAAGGGTAACGGAAGGCACGGGAAGGCAAGAAAAGGGTAACGGAACGCTCGGCAAGTCAACTCAAGGCTACCCAATGCAAGGCAATGCAAGGAAAGGGTAACGGAAGGCAAGGCAAGGCAAGGCTAAGGCACGACAATGCAAGACTAGGCAATGCACGGATAAGGCAAGGAAAGGGTAACAGAAGGCAAGGCAAGGCAAGGCAAAGCAAGGCAAGGCAAGGTTAAAGGAATCACGGCAAGGCAAGACAAGGGTAACGGAAGGCACGGCAAGGCAAGGGAAAGACATGGGAAGGCAAGGTAAGGCAAAGCTAAGGCAAGGCAATGCCATGCAAGGCCAAGTTAAGGGAAGGCAGGACAAGCAAGGCTAAGGCAAGGGGAGTCAAGGCCAAGGCACGACAACGCAAGGCTAGGAAATGCACGGGAAGGCAAGGAAAGTGTAACGTAAGGGAAGGCAAAGCAAGACAAGGCAAGGGTAACAGAAGGCACGGCACGGAACGTCAAGGCAAGGCCAAGGCAACACATGGCTGGGCAATGCACGGCAAGGCAACGTAAGGGTAAGGGAAGGCACGGCAAGGCAAGGGAAGGACAAGGCAAGGCACGGCAAGGCAAGGCAAGGGTAATGGAAGGCACGGCAAGGCAAGACAATGGTAACGGAAGGCAAGGCACGGCAAGCCAAGCCAAGGGTAAGGCAGCGGAACGCAACGCAAGGCAAGGCAAAGTTAAGGCAAGGCAAGGCAAGGGTAACGGAAGGGAAGGCACGGCAAGGCAAGGAAAGGGTAACGGAAGGCACGGCAAGGCAAGACAAGGGTAAGGGAAAATATGCACGGCTAGTCAAGGCAAGGCTTAGGCAATGCAAAGTTAAGGGAAGGCAAGTAAAGGGTAACGGAAGGCAAGGCAAGGCACGGAAAAGAAAGGCAAGGCAAGGGTAACGGAAGGCACAGAAAGGCAAGGGAAAGAAAAGGCAACGCAAGGCAAGGTTAAGGCTAGGCAAGCCAAGCAATGCTAAGGCAAGGGGAGAGAAGGCAAAGACACGACAAAGCAAGGCTAGGAAATGCACGGCAAGGCAAGGAAAGGGTAACAGAAGGCAAGGCAATGCAAATCAAGGCAAGGCAAAGAAAGGGTAACTGAAGGCACAGCAAGGCAAGGAAATGGTAACGGAAGGCAAGGCACAAAGGCAAGGAAAGGGTAACGGAAGGCAAGGCACGGCAAGGCAAGGCAAGGCTAAGGCAAGGCAACGCAAAGTTAAGGCAAGGCAAGGAAAGGGTAACAGAATGCCAGGCATTGCAAGGTAAAGCAAGGCAAGGAAAGGGTAACGGAAGGCAAGGCAAAGCAAGGAAAGGGACGTCAAAGCAAGGAAAGCAAGGCAAGGCAAGGGTAACGGAAGGGACGGAATGGCAAGGGAAGGACAGGGCAAGGCTGGGCAAGGCAAGGAAAGGCTAAGGCAAGGCAACGCAAGGCTAGGCAATGCACGGCAAGGCAAGGGAAGGGTAACGGAAGGCAAGGCAAGGCAAGGAAAGGGTAAAGGAAGGCACGGCAAGGAAAGACAAGTGTAACGGAAGGCACGGCAAGGCAAGGGAAGGACATGGGAAGGCAAGGGAAAGTAAGGCAAGGCTAAGGCAAGGAAATGCCATGCAAGGATAGGTTAAGGGAAGGCAAGACAAGCAAGGTTAAGGCAAGGGGAGACAAAGTTAATGCACGACAACGCAAGGCTAGGCAATGCACGGCAAGGCAAGGAAAGGGTAACGGAAGGGAAGGCAAAGCATGAAAAGGCAAGGGTAACGGAAGGCACGGCACGGCAATTCATGGCAAGGCCAAGGCAACAGAAGGCTGGGCAGAGCACGGCAAGGCAAGGCAAAGGTAAGGGAAGGCACGGCAAGGCAAGGGAAGGACAAGCCAGGCACGGCAAGGCAAGGGTAACGGAAGGCAAGGCACGGCAAGGCAAGGCAAGCCTAAGCCAACGCAACACAACGCAAGGCAACGCGAAGTTAAGGCAAGGCAAGGTTTAGGGTAACGGAAGGCAAGGCACGGCAAGGCAAGGAAACTGTAACGGAATGCAAGGCACGGAAAGGCAAGGAAAGGGTAACGGAATGAAAGGCACGGCAAGGCATCGCAAGGCTAAGGCAAGGCAAGGAAAAGGTAACGGAGGGCAAGGCAATTCAAGGAAAAGCAAGGAAAGGCAAGGGTAACGGAAAGCACGGCAAGGCAAGGCAATGACAAGGCACGTCACGGCAAGGCAATGCCAAGCTGAGGAAAGGCAACGCAAGGCAATGCAAAGTGAAGGCAACACAACCCAAGCAAGGCTAAGGCAAGGGGAGGCAAGGCAAGGCAAGGGTAACGGAAGGCACGGCAAGGCAATACAACGGTAACGGAAGGCTCGGCAAGACAAGGGAAGGACAAGGCAAGGCAAGGCAATGCAAGACAAGGGTAACGGAAGGCTCGGAAAGGCAACGCAAGGCTAGTCAATGCACGGCAATGCATGGAAAGGGTAACGGAAGACAAGACAAGGCAAGGCAAGGCAAGGTAAGGCAAGGATAAGGCAAGGCAACGCAAAGCAAGGCAAGGTTAAGGCAAGGCACGCCAAGCAAGGCTAAGGCAAGGGGAGACAAGGCTAAGGCACGACAACGCAAGGGTAGGCAATGGACGGCAAGGCAAGGAAAGGGTAACAGAAGGCAAGGCAATGCAACGCAAAACAAGGCAAGAAAAGGGTAACGGAAGGCACAGCAAGGCAAGGAAAGCGTAACGGAAGGCAAGGAAAGGCAAGAAAAAGCAAGGCAAGGGAAGTGTAACGGAAGGCACAGCAAGGCAAAGGAAGGACAAGGCCAGGCACGGGAAGGCAAAGCAAGGCTAAGTGAAGGCAACACAAGGCTAGGCAATGCACGGCAAGGCAAGGAAAGGGCAAAGGAAGGTAAGGCATGGCAAGGCAATGCAAAGCTGAGAAAATGCAACGCAAGGAAATACAAAGTGAAGGCAACACAACCCAAGCAAGTCTAAGGCAAGGGGATGCAAGGGAAGGCAAGGGTAACAGAAGGGACGGCAAGGCAAGAAAAGGGTAACGGAACGCTCGGCAAGGCAACGCAAGGCTACAAAATGCAAGGCAATGCAAGGAAAGGGTAACGGAAGGCAAGGCAAGGCAAGGCTAAGGCACGAGAATGCAAGACTAGGCAATGCACGGATAAGGCAAGGAAAGGGTAACTGAAGGCAAGGCAAGGCAAAGCAAGGCAAGGCAATGTTAAAGGAATCACGGCAAGGCAAGACAAGGGTAACAGAAGGCACGGCAAGGCAAGGGAAAGACATGGGAAGGCAAGGTAAGGCAAGGCTAAGGCAAGGCAATGCTATTCAAGGCCACGTTAAGGGAAGGCAAGACAAGGAAGGTTAAGGCAATGGGAGACAAAGCTAATGCACGTCACCACAATGCTAGGCAATGCACGGCAAGGCAAGGAAAGGGTAACAGAAGACAAGGCAAGGCAAGGTAAGGCAAAGCTAAGGCAAGGCATTGCCATGCAAGGCCAGGTTAAGGGAAGGCAGGACAAGCAAGGGTAAGGCAAGGGGAGTCAAGGCCAAGGAACTACAACGCAAGGCTAGGCAATGCACGGGAAGGCAAGGAAAGTGTAACGGAAGGGAAGGCAAAGCAAGACAAGGCAAGGGTAACAGAAGGCATGGCAAGGCAAGGGAAGGACAAGACAAGGCACGGCAAGGCAAGGCAAGGCTAAGGCAAGGCAACGCAAGGCAACGCAAAGTTAAGGCAAGGCACGGAAACGGTAACGGAAGGCAAGGCAAGGAACGAAAATGCAAGGGAAGGCAAAGTTAACGGAACGCACGGCAAGGCAAGGGAAAGACAAGGCAAGGCAAGGCAAGGATAAGGCAAAGCAACGCAAAGCAAGTCAAGGTTAAGCCAAGGCAAGCCAAACAACGCTAAGGCAAGGGGAGACAAGGCTAAGGCACGACAACGCAAGGCTAGGCAATGCACGGCAAGGCAAGGAAAGGGTAATAGAAGGCAAGGCAATGCAAGGCAAAGCAAGGCAAGGAAAGGGTAACGGAAGGCACAGCAAAGCACGGAAAGCGTAAAGAAAGGCAAGACAAGGCAAGGCAAAGCAAGCCAAGCAAGGGTAACTAAAGGCGTGGCAAGGCAAGGGAAGGACAAGGCAAGGCACGGCAAGGCAAGGCAAGGCTTATACAACGAAACACAACGCAAGGCAACGCGATGTTAAGGCAAGGCAAGGAAAGGGTAATGGAAGGCAAGTCACGGAAAGGCAAGGAAAGGGTACCGAAGGCAAGACTCGGCAAGGCAAGGCAAGGATAAGGCAAGGCAACGCAAGTCAACGCACAGTAAAGGCAAGGCAAGGGCAGGGTAACAGAAAGCAAGGCAATGCAAGGCAAAGCAAGGGAACGGAAGGGTAACGGAAGGCAAGTCAAGGCAACGCAAAGCAAAGCAAGGCATGTCAAAGCAAGGCAAAGCAAGGCAAGGCAAGGTTAACGGAAGGGACAGCAAGGCACGGGAAAGAGAAGGCAAGGCAGGGCAAGGCAAGGAAAGGCTAAGGCAAGGCAACGCATGTCTAGGCAATGCACGGCAAGGCAAGGAAAGTTTAACGCAAGGGAAGGCAAGGCAAGGCAAAGCAAGGCAAGGGAACTGTAACGAAAGGCAAGTGCAGGGCAAGGCGAGGCAAGGCTAAGGCTACGCAATGGAAGGCAAGGCCATGCAATGTTTAGGCAAGGCAAGGAATGGGTAACGGAAGGCAAGGCACGGCAAGGCAAGGAAAGGGTAACTGAACGCAAGGCACGGCAGCGCAAGGGAAGGCTACGGCGAGGCAGCGCAAGGCAATGCAAAGTTAAGGCAAGGCAAGGAAAGGGTAACGGAAGGGAAGGCAAAGCAAGGCAAGGCAAGTGTAACAGAAGGCACGGCACGGCAAGTCATGGCAAGGCTAAGGCAAGGCAACTCAAGGAAACGCAAAGTTAAGGCAAGGCAAGGCTAAGGCAAGGTTAAGGGAAGGTAAGCCAAGCAAGGCTAAGGCAAGGGGAGTCAAGGCTAAGGCACGACAGCGTAAGGCTTGGCAATGCACGGCACAGCAAGGCACGTGTAACGGAAGGCACGGCAAGGCAAGGGTAAGGGAAAGCAAAGCACGGCTTGTCAAGGTAAGGCTTAGGCAACGCAAAGTTAAGGAAAGGCAAGGAAACGGTAACGGAAGGCAAGGCACGGTTAAGGCAATTAAAGGGTAACGGAAGACAAAGCAAGGCACGGAAAAGCAAGGCAAGGCAAGGGTAACGGAAGGCACGGCAAGGCAAGGGAAAGACAAGGCAAGGCACAGCAAGTCCAGGCAAGGACAAGGCAAGGCAACGAAAAGTATGGCAAGGTTAAGGGAAGGCAAGGCAAGAAAGGCTAAGGAAAGGGGTGACAAGGCTAAGCCACGAAAACGCAACGCTAGGCAATGCACGGCAAGGCCAGGAAAGGGTAACGGAAGGCAAGGAAAGGCAAGGAAAAGCAAGTCAAGGGAAGTGTAACGGAAGGCACAGCAAGGCAAGGGAAGGACAAGGCCAGGCACGGGAAGGCAAAGGAAGGCTAAGTCAAGGCAACACAAGGCTAGGCAATGCACGGCAAGGCAAGGAAAGGGCAAAGGAAGGTAAGGCAAGGTAAAGGAATCACGGCAAGGCAAGACAAGGGAAAGACATAGGAAGGCAAGGTAAGGCAAGGCTAAGGCAAGGCAATGCTATTCAAGGCCAGATTAAGGGAAGGCAAGACAAGCAAGGTTAAGGCAATGGGAGACAGAGCTAATGCACGTCAACACAATGCTAGGCAATGCACGGCAAGGAAAGGAAAGGGTAACAGAAGACAAGGCAAGGCAAGGTAAGGAAAAGCTAAGGCAAGGCAAGGAAAGGGCAAAGGAAGGTAAGGCATGGCAAGGCAATGCAAAGCTGAGGAAAGGCAACGCAATGAAATGCAAAGTGAAGGCAACACAACCCAAGCAAGGCTAAGGCAAGGGGAGGCAAGGGAAGGCAAGGGTAACGGAAGGCACGGCAAGGCAAGAAAAGGGTAACGGAACGCTCGGCAAGGCAACGCAAGGCAACCCAATGCAAGGCAATGTAAGGAAAGGGTAACAGAAGGCAAGGCAAGGCAAGGCTAATGCACGACAATGCAAGACTAGGCAATGCACGGATAAGGCAAGGAAAGGGTAACAGAAGGCAAGGCAAGGCAAGGCAAAGCAAGGCAAGGCAAGGTTAAAGGAATCACGGCAAGGCAAGACAAGGGTAACGGAAGGCACAGCAAGGCAAGGGAAAGACATGGGAAGGCAAGGTCAGGCAAGGCTAAGGCAAGGCAATGCTATTCAAGGCCAGGTTAAGGGAATGCAAGACAAGCAAGGCTAAGGCAAGGGGAGTCAAGGCAAAGGCACGACAACGCAAGGCTAGGAAATGCACGGGAAGGCAAGGAAAGTGTAACGGAAGGGAAGGCAAAGCAAGACAAGGCAAGGGTAACAGAAGGCACGGCACGGAACGTCAAGGCAAGGCCAAGGCAACACATGGCTGGGCAATGCACGGCAAGGCAACGTAAAGGTAAGGCAAGGCACGGCAAGCCAAGCCAAGGCTAAGGCAGCGGAAAGCAACGCAAGGCAATGCAAAGTTAAGGCAAGGCAAGGCAAGGGTAACGGAAGGGAAGGCACGGCAAGGCAAGGAAAGGGTAACGGAAGGCACGGCAAGGCAAGACAAGGGTAAGGGAAAACATGCACGGCTAGTCAAGGCAAGGCTTAGGCAATGCAAAGTTAATGGAAGGCAAGAAAGGGTAACGGAGGCAAGGCAAGGCACGGAAAAGAAAGGCAAGGCAAGGGCAACGGAAGGCACAGAAAGGCAAGGGAAAGTAAAGGCAACGCAAGGCAAGGTTAAGGCAAGGCAAGCCAAGCAATGCTAAGGCAAGGGGAGAGAAGGCAAAGACACGACAACGCAAGTCTAGGCAATGCACGGCAAGGCAAGGAAAGGGTAACAGAAGGCAAGGCAATGCAAGGCAAGGCAAAGCAAGGAAAGGGTAACGGAAGGCACAGCAAGGCAAGGAAAGGGTAACGGAAGGCAAGGCACGCAAAGGCAAGGAAAGGGTAACGGAAGGCAAGGCACGGCAAGGCAAGGCAAGGCTAAGGCAAGGCAACGCAAATTTAAGGCAAGGCAAGGAAAGGGTAACAGAATGCCAGGCAATGCAAGGCAAAGCAAGGCAAGGAAAGGGTAACGGAAGGCAAGGCAAAGCAAGGCAAGGGACGTCAAAGCAAGGAAAGCAAGGCAAGGCAAGGGTAACGGAAGGGACGGAATGGCAAGGGAAGGACAGGGCAAAGCTGGGCAAGGCAAGGAAAGGCTAAGGCAAAGCAACGCAAGGCTAGGCAATGCACGGCAAGGCAAGGGAAGGGTAACGGAAGGCAAGGCAAGGCAAGGCAAGGCAAGGGTAAAGGAAGGCAAGGCAAGGAAAGACAAGGGTAACGGAAGGCACGGCAAGGCAAGGGAAGGACATGGGAAGGAAAGGGAAAGTAAGGCAAGGCTAAGGCAAGGAAATGCCATGCAAGGATAGGTTAAGGGAAGGCAAGACAAGCAAGGTTAAGGCAAGGGGAAACAAAGTTAATGCACGACAACGCAAGGCTAGGCAATGCACGGCAAGGCAAGGAAAGGGTAACAGAAGGCAAGGCAAGGTAAGGCAAGGCTAAGGCAAGGCAATGCCATGCAAGGCCAGGTTAAGGGAAGGCAAGCCAAGCACGCCTAAATCAAGGGGATTCAAGGCTAAGGCACGACAACGCAAAGCTAAGCAACGCACGGCAAGCAAGGAAAGGGTAACGGAAGGGAAGGCAAAGCATGAAAAGGCAAGGGTAACGGAAGGCACGGCACGGCAAATCAAGGCAAGGCCAAGGCAACAGAATGCTGGGCAGAGCACGGCAAGGCAAGGCAAAGGTAAGGGAAGGCACGGCAAGGCAAGGGAAGGACAAGCCAGGCACGGCAAGGCAAGGGTAAGGGAAGGCAAGGCACGGCAAGGCAAGGCAAGCCTAAGCCAACGCAACGCAACGCAAGGCAACGCGAAGTTAAGGCAAGGCAAGTTTTAGGGTAACGGAAGGCAAGGCACAGCAAGGCAAGGAAACTGTAACGGAATGCAAGGCACGGAAAGGCAAGGAAAGGGTAACGGAATGAAAGGCACGGCAAGGCATCGCAAGGCTAAGGCAAGGCAAGGAAAAGGTAACGGAAGGCAAGGCAATTCAAGGAAAAGCAAGGAAAGGCAAGGGTAACGGAAAGCACGGCAAGGCAAGGCAATGACAAGGCACGTCACGGCAATGCAATGCCAAGCTGAGGAAAGGCAACGCAAGGCAATGCAAAGTGAAGGCAACACAACCCAAGCAAGGCTAAGGCAAGGGGAGGCAAGGCAAGGCAAGGGTAACGGAAGGCACGGCAAGGCAAGACAACGGTAACGGAAGGCTTGGCAAGGCAACGCAAGGCTAGGCAATGCACGGCAATGCATGGAAAGGGTAACGGAAGATAAGACAAGGCAAGGCAAGGCAAGGTAAGGCAAGGATAAGGCAAGGCAACGCAAAGCAAGGCAAGGTTAAGGCAAGGCAAGCCAAGCAAGGCTAAGGCAAGGGGAGACAAGGCTAAGGCACGACAACGCAAGGGTAGGCAATGGACGGCAAGGCAAGGAAAGGGTAACAGAAGGCAAGGCAATGCAACGCAAAACAAGGCACGAAAAGGGTAACGGAAGGCACAGCAAGGCAAGGAAAGCGTAACGGAAGGCAAGGAAAGGCAAGAAAAAGCAAGGCAAGGGAAGTGTAACGGAAGGCACAGCAAGGCAAGAGAAGGACAAGACAAGGCACGGCAAGGCAAGGCAAGGCTAAGGCAAGGCAACGCAAGGCAAGGCAAAGTTAAGGCAAGGCACGGAAACGGTAACGGAAGGCAAGGCAAGGCACGGAAAAGCAAGGGAAGGCAAGGGTAACGGAAGGCACGGCAATGCAAGGGAAAGACAAGGCAAGGCAAGGCAAGGCAAGCCAAACAAGGCTAAGGCAAGGGGAGACAAGGCTAAGGCACGACAACGCAAGGCTGGGCAATGCACGGCAAGGCAAGGAAAGGGTAATAGAAGGCAAGGCAATGCAAGGCAAAGCAAGGCAAGGAAAGGGTAACGGAAGGCACAGCAAAGCACGGAAAGCGTAAAGAAAGGCAAGACAAGGCAAGGCAAAGCAAGGCAAGGCAAGGGTAACTGAAGGCGTGGCAAGGCAAGGGAAGGACAAGGCAAGGCACGGCAAGGCAAGGCAAGGCTTATACAACGCAGCACAACGCAAGGCAACGCGAAGTTAAGGCAAGGCAAGGAAAGGGTAATGGAAGGCAAGGCACGGAAAGGCAAGGAAAGGGTACCGAAGGCAAGACACGGCAAGGCAAGGCAAGGATAAGTCAAGGCAACGCAAGTCAACGCAAAGTAAAAGCAAGGCAAGGACAGGGTAACAGAAAGCAAGGCAATGCAAGGCAAAGCAAGGGAAGGAAAGGGTAACGGAAGGCAAGTCAAGGCAACGCAAAGCAAAGCAAGGCAAGTCAAAGCAAGGCAAAGCAAGGCAAGGCAAGGTTAACGGAAGGGACAGCAAGGCACGGGAAGGACAAGGCAAGGCAGGGCAAGGCAAGGAAAGGCTAAGGCAAGGCAATGCAAGTCTAGACAATGCACGGCAAGGCAAGGAAAGGGTACCGGAAGGCAAGGCAAGGCAAGGCAAAGCAAGGCAAGGGAACTATAACGGAAGGCACGGCAAGGCAATGTAAGGGTAAGGGAAGGCACGGCAAGGCAAGGGAAGGAAAATGCAAGGCAGGGCATGGAAAGGAAAGGCTAAGGCAAGGCAACGCAAGGCTAGGCCATGCACGGCAAGGCAAGGGAAGGGTAACGGAAGGCAAGGCAAGGCAAGGCAAAGCAAGGCTAAGACAAGGCAACGCAAGGCAACGCAAAGTTAAGGCAAGGCAAGGAAAGGGTAACGGAAGGCAATGCAAGGCACGGAAAAGCAAGGCAAGGCAAGGGTAACGGAAGGAACGGCAAGGCAAAGAAAGACAAGGCAAGGCAAGGCAAAGACAAGGCAAGGCAAGGCAAGGCAATGATAAGGCAAGGCAAGCCAAGGAAGGCTAATGCAAGGTGAGACAAGCCTAAGGCACGACAACCCAAGGCTAGGCAATGCACGGCAAGGCAAGGAAAAGGTAAAGAAAGGTAAGGCACGTCAAGGCAATGCAAAGCTGAAGAAAGGCAACGCAAGGCAATGCGAAGTGAAGGCAAGACAACCCAAGCAAGGCTAAAGCAATGGGAGGGAAGGCAAGGCAAGGGTAACGGAAGGCACGGCAAGGCAAGGTAAGGCAGGGCTAAGGCAAGGCAAGGGTAACAGAAGACAAGGCAATGCAATGTAAGGCAAGGCTTAGGCAAGGCAATGTCATGCAAGGCCGGTTTAAGGGAAGGCAAGACAAGAAAGTCTAAGGCAAGGGGAGTCAAGGCTAAGGCACGACAATGCAAGGCTAGGCAGTGCACGGCAAGGCAAAGAAAGGGTAACGGAATGGAAGGCAAAGCAAGACAAGTCAAAGGTAAGGGAAGGCACGGCACGGAAAAGCAAGGCAAGGCAAGGCTAAAGGAATTCACGGCAATGCAAGGGAAAGACAAGGCAAGGCAAGGAAAGGAAAGGATAAGGCAAGGCAAGTCAAGCAAGGCTAAGGCAAGGGGAGACAAGCCTTACGCACGACAACGCAAGGCTAGGCAATGCACGGCAAGACAAGGGAAAGACAAGGCAAGGCAAGGCAAAGCAAGGCAAGGATAAGGCAAGGCAACTCAAAGCAAGGCAAGGTTAAGGCAAGGCAAGCCAAGCAAGGCTGAGGCAAGGGGAGACAAGGCTAAGGTACGATAACGCAAGGCTAGGCAATGCACGGCAAGGCAATGCAAGGCAAAGCAAGGCAAGGAAAGGCAAGGGAAGGACAAGGCAAGGCACGGCCAGGCAAGGCAAGGCTAAGGCAACGCAAGGCAACGCAAGCCATCAGGAAGTTAAGGCAAGGCAAGGAAAGGGTAACGGAAGGCAAGGCACGGAAAGGCAAGGAAAGGGTAACGAAAGGCAAGGCACGGGAAGGCAAGGCAAGGCTAAGGCAAAGCAACGCAAGGCAAAGAAACGATAACGGAAGGCAAGGCAAGGCAAAGCAAGAAAAGGCAAGGGTAACAGAGGGCACGGCAAGGCAAGGCAAGCCAAGTAAGGCTATAGCAAGGGAAGGAAAGGCTATGGCAAGACAACACACGTCTAGGCAATACACCGCAAGGAAAGGAAAGGGTAACGGAAGGCAGGGCAAGGCAAGACAAATCAAGGCAAGGCAAGGGTAATGGAAGGCACGGCAAGACAAGGGAAGGACAAGGCAAGGCAAGGCACCCCAAGGCAAGGCAAGGCTAATGCAAGGCAACGCAAGGCAAGGCAAGGCAAGGTTAAGGTCAGGCAAGACAAGCAAGGCTAAGTTAAGGGGAGGCAAGGCTAAGCCACGAAAACGCAAGGAAAGGCAATGCACGGCAAGGCAAGGAACGGGTAACGTAAGGGAAGGCACCCCAAGGCAAGGAATGGGTAACGGATTGCAAGGCACGGCAAAGCAACGCAAGGCTATGGCAAGGCAACGCAACAAAGTTAAGTCATGGCAAGGAAAGGGTAACGGAAGGCAAGGCAAGGCACGGAAAAGCAAGGCAAGACAAGGGTAACGGAAGGCACGGCAAGGCAAGGGAAAGACAAGGCAAGGCAAAGCAAGGCAAGGCAAGGATAAGGCAAAGCAACGCAAGGCAAGGCAAGGTTAAGGCAAGGCAAGCCGAGCAAGGTTAAGGCAAGGGGAGACAAGGCTAAGGCACGACAACTCAAGGCTAGGCAATGCACGGCAAGGCAAAGAAAGGGTAACAGAAGGCAAGGCAATGCAAGGCAAAGCAAGGCAAATAAAGGGTAACGGAAGGCACAGCAAGGCAAGGAAAGCGTAACGGAAGGCAAGGCAAGGCAAGGCAAAGCAAGGCAAGGCAAGGGTAACTGAAGGCATGACAAGTCAAGGCAAGGGAATGGCAAGGCAAGGCACGGCAAGGCAAGGCAAGGCTTATACAACGCAACGCAACGCAACGCAAGGCAACGCGAAGTTAAGGAACGGCAAGGAAAGGGTAACGGAAGGCAAGGCACGGAAAGGCAAGGAAAGGGTATCGGAAGGCAAGGCACGGCAAGGCAAGGCAAGGCTAAGGCAAGGCAACGCCAAGTTAAGGCAAGGCAAGGAAAGGGTAACAGAAAGCAAGGCAATGCAAGGCAAAGCAAGGCAAGGAAAGGGTAACGGAACGGAAGGCAAGGCAAGGCAAAGCAAGGCAATGCAAGGCAAGGCAAGGGTAACGGAAGTGACGGCAAGGCATGGGAAGGACAAGGCAAGACAGGGCAAAGCAGGGAAAGGCTAAGGCAAGGCAAGGCAAGGCTAGGCAATGCACGGCAAGGCAAGGGAAGGGTAACGGAAGGCAAGGCAAGGCAAGGCAAAGCAAGGCAAGGGAAGTGTAACGGAAGGCACGGCAAGGCAAGGGAAGGACAAAGCAAGGCAATCTAAGCAAGGCTAAGGTAAGGGGAGAGAACGCTAAGGCAGGACAACGCAAGGCTAGGCATGCACGGCAAGGCAAGGAAAGTTTAACGCAAGGGAAGGCAAAGCAAGGCAAGGGAATCGTAACGAAAGGCAAGTGCAGGGTAAGGCGAGGCAAGGCTAAGGCTAGGCAATGGAAGGCAAGGCAATGCAATGTTTAGGCAAGGCAAGGAAAGGGTAACGGAAGGCAAGGCACGGCAAGACAAGGAAAGGGTAACTGAAGGCAAGGCACGGCAACGCAAGGGAAGGCTACGGCGAGGCAGCGCAAGGCAATGCAAAGTTAAGGCAAGGCAAGGAAAGGGTAACGGAAGGGAAGGCAAAGCAAGGCAAGGCAAGTGTAACAGAAGACACGGCTCGGCAAGTCATGGCAAGGCTAAGGCAAGGCAACTCAAGGAAACGCAAAGTTAAGGCAAGGCAAGGCTAAGGCAAGGTTAAGGGAAGGTAAGCCAAGCAAGGCTAAGGCAAGGGGAGTCAAGGCAAAGGCACGACAGCGTAAGGCTTGGCAATGCACGGCACAGCAAGGCACGTGTAACGGAAGGCACGGCAAGGCAAGGGTAAGGGAAAGCAAAGCACGGCTAGTCAAGGTAAGGCATAGGTAACGCAAAGTTAAGGAAAGGCAAGGAAACTGTAACGGAAGGCAAGGCACGGTTAAGGCAATTAAAGGGTAACGGAAGACAAGGCAAGGCACGGAAAAGCAAGGCAAGGCAAGGGTAACGGAAGGCACGGCAAGGCAAGGGAAAGACAAGGCAAGGCACAGCAAGTCCAGGCAAGGACAAGGCAAGGCAACGAAATGTATGGCAAGGTTAAGGCAAGGCAAGGCAAGGAAGGCTAAGGAAAGGGGTGACAAGGCTAAGCCACGAAAACGCAACGCTAGGCAATGCACGGCAAGGCAAGGAAAGGGTAACGGAAGGCAAGGAAAGGCAAGGAAAAGCAAGGCAAGGGAAGTGTAACGGAAGGCACAGCAAGGCAAGGGAAGGACAAGGCCAGGCACGGGAAGGAAAAGCAAGGCTAAGTCAAGGCAACACAAGGCTAGGCAATGCACGGCAAGGCAAGGAAAGGGCAAAGGAAGGTAAGGCAAGGTTAAAGGAATCACGGCAAGGAAGTCAAGGGTAACGGAAGGCACGGCAAGGCAAGGGAAAGACATGGGAAGGCAAGGTAAGGCAAGGCTAAGGCAAGGCAATGCTATTCAATGCCAGGTTAAGGGAAGGCAAGACAAGCAAGGTTTAGGCAATGGGAGACAAAGCTAATGCACGTCAACACAATGCTAGGCAATGCACGGCAAGGCAAGGAAAGGGTAACAGAAGACAAGGCAAGGCAAGGCAAGGTAAGGCAAGGATAAGGCAAGGCAACGCAAAGCAAGGCAAGGTTAAGGCAAGGCAAGCCAAGCAAGGCTAAGGCAAGGGGAGACAAGGCTAAGGCACGACAACGCAAGGGTAGGCAATGGACGGCAAGGCAAGGAAAGGGTAACAGAAGGCAAGGCAATGCAACGCAAAACAAGGCAAGAAAAGGGTAACGGAAGGCACAGCAAGGCAAGGAAAGCGTAACGGAAGGCAAGGAAAGGCAAGAAAAAGCAAGGCAAGGGAAGTGTAACGGAAGGCACAGCAAGGCAAAGGAAGGACAAGGCCAGGCACGGGAAGGCAAAGCAAGGCTTAGTGAAGGCAACACAAGGCTAGGCAATGCACGGCAAGGCAAGGAAAGGGCAAAGGAAGGTAAGGCATGGCAAGGCAATGCAAAGCTGAGGAAATGCAACGCAAGGAAATGCAAAGTGAAGGCAACACAACCCAAGCAAGTATAAGGCAAGGGGAGGCAAGGGAAGGCAAGGGTAACGGAAGGCACGGCAAGGCAAGAAAAGGGTAACGGAACGCTCGGCAAGGCAACGCAAGGCTACAAAATGCAAGGCAATGCAAGGAAAGGGTAACGGAAGGCAAGGCAAGGCAAGGCTAAGGCACGACAATGCAAGACTAGGCAATGCACGGATAAGGCAAGGAAAGGGTAACTGAAGGCAAGGCAAGGCAAATCAAGGCAAGGCAAGGTTAAAGGAATCACAGCAAGGAAAGACAAGGGTAACAGAAGGCACGGCAAGGCAAGGGAAAGACATGGGAAGGCAAGGTAAGGCAAGGCTAAGGCAAGGCAATGCTATTCAAGGCCACGTTAAGGGAAGGCAAGACAAGGAAGGTAAAGGCAATGGGAGACAAAGCTAATGCACGTCAACACAATGCTAGGCAATGCACGGCAAGGCAAGGAAAGGGTAACAGAAGACAAGGCAAGGCAAGGTAAGGCAAAGCTAAGGCAAGGCAATGCCATGCAAGGCCAGGTTAAGGGAAGGCAGGACAAGCAAGGCTAAGGCAAGGGGAGTCAAGGCCAAGGCACGACAACGCAAGGCTAGGCAATGCACGGGAAGGCAAGGAAAGTGTAACGGAAGGGAAGGCTTAGCAAGACAAGGCAAGGGTAACAGAAGGCAAGGCAAGGCAAGGGAAGGACAAGACAAGGCACGGCAAGGCAAGGGAAGGCTAAGGCAAGGCAACGCAAGGCAACGCAAAGTTAAGGCAAGGCACAGAAACGGTAACGGAAGGCAAGGCAAGGCACGAAAAAGCAAGGGAAGGCAAAGTTAACGGAAGGCACGGCAAGGCAAGGGAAAGACAAGGCAAGGCAACGCAAGGATAAGGCAAAGCAACGCAAAGCAAGGCAAGGTTAAGGCAAGGCAAGCCAAACAAGGCTAAGGCAAGGGGAGACAAGGCTAAGGCACGACAACGCAAGGCTAGTCAATGCACGGCAAGGCAAGGAAAGGGTAACAGAAGGCAAGGCAATGCAAGGCAAAGCAAGGCAAGGAAAGGGTAACGGAAGGCACAGCAAAGCACGGAAAGCGTAAAGAAAGGCAAGACAAGGCAAGGCAAACAAGCCAAGGCAAGGGTAACTGAAGGCGTGGCAAGGCAAGGGAAGGACAAGGCAAGGCACGGCAAGGCAAGGCAAGGCTTATACAACGCAACACAACGCAAGGCAACGCGATGTTAAGGCAAGGCAAGGAAAGGGTAATGGAAGGCAAGGCACGGAAAGGCAAGGAAAGGGTACCGAAGGCAAGACACGGCAAGGCAACGCAAGGATAAGGCAAGGCAACGCAAGTCAACGCAAAGTAAAGGCAAGGCAAGGACAGGGTAACAGAAAGCAAGGCAATGCAAGGCAAAGCAAGGGAAGGGAAGGGTAACGGAAGGCAAGTCAAGGCAATGCAAAGCAAAGCAAAGCATGTCAAAGCAAGGCAAAGCAAGGCAAGGCAAGGTTAACGGAAGGGACAGCAAGGCACGGGAAGGACAAGGCAAGGCAGGGCAAGGCAAGGAAAGGGTAACGGAAGGCAAGGCAAGGCATAGCAAGGCAAGGGAACTGTAACGGAAGGCACGGCAAGGCAACGTAAGGGTAAGGGAAGGCACGGCAAGGCAAGGGAAGGAAAATGCAAGGCAGGGCAAGGCAAGGAAAGGCTAAGGCAAGGCAACGCAAGGCTAGGCAATGCACGGCAAGGCAAGGGAAGGGTAACGGATGGGAAGGCAAAGCAAGACAAGGCAAGGCTAACAGAAGTCATGCCAAAGGCAAGGGAAGTACAAGGCAAGGCACGGCAAGGCAAGGCAAGGCTAAGGCAAGGCAACGCAAGGCAACGCAAAGTTAAGGCAAGGCACGGAAAAGGTAACGGAAGGCAAGGCAAGGAACGGAAAAGCAAGGGAAGGCAAGGGTAACGGAAGGCACGGCAAGGCAAGGGAAAGACAAGGCAAGGCAAGGCAAGAATAAGGCAAAGCAACGCAAAGCAAGGCAAGGTTAAGGCAAGGCAAGCCAAGCAAGGCTAAGGCAAGGGGAGACAAGGCTAAGGCACGACAACGCAAGGCTAGGCAATGCACGGCAAGGCAAGGAAAGGGTAACAGAAGGCAACGCAATGCAAGGCAAAGCAAGGCAAGGAAAGGGTAACGGAAGGCACAGCAAAGCACGGAAAGCGTAAAGAAAGGCAAGGGAAGGCAAGGCAAAGCAAGGCAAGGCAAGGGTAACTGAAGGCGTGGCAAGGCAAGGGAAGGACAAGGCAAGGCACGGCAAGGCAAGGCAAGGCTTATACAACGCAACACAACGCAAGGCAACGCGAAGTTAAGGCAAGGCAAGGAAAGGGTAATGGAAGGCAAGGCACGGAAAGGCAAGGAAAGGGTATCGAAGGCAAGACACGGCAAGGCAAGGAAAGGGAAAGACAAGGCAAGGCAGGCAAGGCAAGGCAAGGCTTACACAACGCAACGCAACCCAAGGGAACGCGAAGTTAAGGCAAGGCAAGGAAAGGGAAACAGAAGGCAAGGCACGGAAAGGCAAGGAAAGGGTGTCGGAAGGCAAGGCACGGCAAGGCAAGGCAAGGCTAAGGCAAGGCAACACAAGTCAACGCAAAGTTAAGGCACGGCAAGGAAAGGGTAACAGAAAGCAAGGCAATGCAAGGCAAAGCAAGGCAAGGAAAGGGTAACGGAAGGGACGGCAAGGTATGGGAACGACAAGGAAACGCAGGGCAAGGCAAGGAAAGGCTGAGGCAAGGCAACACAAGGCTAGGCAATGCGCGGCAAGGCAAGGGAAGGGTAACGGAAGGCAAGGAAAGGCAAGGTAAAGCAAGGCAAGGGAAGTGTAACGGAAGGCACGGCAATGCAAGGGAAGGACAAGGCAAGGCAAGGTAAGGCAAGGCAAGGCTAAGGCAAGGCAACGCAAGGCTAGGCAAGGGTAAAGGAAGTCACAGCAAGGCAAGACAAGGGTAACGGAAGGCACGGCAAGGCAAGGCCATGCTAAGGCAAGGCAACGCAAAGCTAGGCAATGTACGGCAAGGCAAGGAAAGGGTAACGGAAGGCAAGGCACGGCAAGGCAATGCAAAGATGTGTAAAGGCAACGCAATTCAATGCAAAGTGAAGTCAGCACAAACGACGCAAGGCTAAGGCAAAGGGAGACAAGGCAAGGCAAGGGTAACGGAAGGCACGGCAAGGCAAGACAAGGGTAACGGAAGGCTCGACAAGGCAAGGGAAGGACAAGGCAAGGCACGACAAGGCAAGACAAGGGTAACGGAAGGCTCGGCAAGGCAACGCAAGGCTAGGCAATGCACGGCAATGCTAGGAAAGGGTAACGGAATGCAAGGCAAGGCAAGGCAAGGCTAAGGCAAGACAATGCAAGGGTAGGCAATGCAAGGATAAGGCAAGGAACGGGTAACGGAAGGCAAGGCAAGGGTAAAGGAAGGCACGGCAAGGTAAGACAAGGGTAACGGAAGGCACGGCAAGGCAAGGGAAGGACATGGCAAGGCAAGGCAAGGTAAGGCAGTGCTAAGGCAAGGCAAGGGTAACAGAAGACAACGCAATGCAACGTAAGGCAAGGCTTAGGCAAGGCAATGTCATACAAGGCCGGTTTAAGGGAAGGCAAGACAAGAAAGGCTAAGGCAAGGGGATTCAAGGCTAAGGAACGACAATGCAAGGCTAGGCAGTGCACGGCAAGGCAAGAAAAGGGTAACGGAAGGGAAGGCAAAGCAAGACAAGGCAAGGGTAAGCGAAGGCACGGCACGGCAAGTCAAGGCAAGGCCAAGGCAACACATGGCTGGGCAATGCACGGCAAGGCAACGTCAGGGTAAGGGAAGGCACGGCAAGGCAAGGGAAGGATAAGGCAAGGCACGGCAAGGCAAGGGTAACGGAATGCATGGCAAGACAATGGTAACGGAAGGCAAGGCACGGCAAGGCAAGGCAAGGCTAAGGCAAAGCAACGCAAGGCAACGCAAAGTTAAGGCAAGGCAAGGGTAACGGAAGGGAAGGCACGGCAAGGCAAGGAAAGGGTAACGGAATGCAAGGCACGGCAAGGCAACGCAAGGCTAAGACAAGGCAACGCAAGGCAACGCAAAGTTAAGGCAAGGCAAGGAAAGGGTAACGGAAGGCAAGGCAAGTCACGGAAAAGCAAGGCAAGTCAAGGGTAACGGAAGGCACGGCAAAGCAAGGGAAAGACAAGGCAAGGCAAGGCAAGGCAAGGCAAGGATAAGGCAAGGCAAGCCAAGCAAGGCTAAGGCAAGGGGAGAAAAGGCTAAGGCACGACAACGCAAGGCTAGGCAATGCACGGAAAGGCAAGGAAAGGGTAACAGAAGGCAAGGAAATGCAAGGCAAAGCAAGGCAAGAAAAGGGTAACGGAAGGCACAGCAAGGCAAGGAAAGCGTAACGGAAGGCAAGGCAAGGCAAGGCAAAGCAAGGCAAGGCAAGGGTAAATGAAGGCATGGCAAGGCAGGGGAAGGACAATGCAAGGCACGGCAAGTCAAGGCAAGGCTTATACAATGCAACGCAACGCAAGTCAACGCGAAGTTAATGCAAGGCAAGGAAAGGGTAATGGAAGGCAAGGCACGGAAAGGTAAGGAAAGGGTATCGGAAGGGAAGACACTGCAAAGCAAGGCAAGGTTAAGGCAAGGCAACGCAAGTCAACGCAAAGTAAAGGCAAGGCAAGGAAAGGGTAACAGAAAGCAAGGCAATGCAAGGCAAAGAAAGGCAACGAAAGTGTAACGGAAGGCAAGGCAAGGCAAGGCAAAGCAAAGAAGGCAAGACACAGCAAGGCAAAGCAAGGTTAACGGAAGGGACAGCAAGGCATGGGAAGGACAAGGCAAGGCAGGGCAAGGCAAGGAAAGGCTAAGGCAATGCAACGCAAATCTAGGCAATGCACGGCAAGGCAAGACAATGGTAACGGAAGGCAAGGCACGGCAAGGAAAGGCAAGGCCAAGGCAACGCAACGCAACGCAAGGGAACGCGAAGTTAAGGCAAGGCAAGGAAAGGGTAACAGAAGGCAAGGCAAGGAAAGGCAAGGAAAGGGTATCGGAAGGCAAGGCACGGCAAGGCAAGGCGAGGCTAAGGCAAGGCAACGCAAGTCAACGCAAAGTTAAGGCAAGGCAAGGAAAGGGTAACAGAAAGCACGGCAATGCATGGCAAAGCAAGGCAAGGAAAGGGTAATGGAAGGCAAGGCAAGGCAAGTCAAAGCAAGGCAAGGAAAGGGTAACGGAAGGGACGGCAAGGCATGGGAAGGACAAGGTAAGGCAGGGC
This sequence comes from Macrotis lagotis, assembly GCF_037893015.1. NCBI lineage: Eukaryota > Metazoa > Chordata > Mammalia > Peramelemorphia > Peramelidae > Macrotis > Macrotis lagotis. The sequence continues at coordinate 32,355 of NW_027422054.1, read as the reverse complement.
AAGGCAAGCAAAGGCTAAGGCAAGGCAACGCAAGGCTAGGCAATGCGCGGCAAGGCAAGGGAAGGGTAACGGAAGGCAAGGCAAGGCAAGGCAAAGAATGGCAAGGGAAGTGTAATGGAAGGCACGGCAAGGCAAGGGAAGGACAAGGGAAGGCACGGCAAGACAAGGCAAGGCTAAGGCAAGGCAACGCAAGGCTAGGCAATGGTAAAGGAAGGCACGGCAAGGTAAGACAAGGGTAACGGTAGGCACGGCAAGGCAAGGGAAGGACAAGGCAAGGCACTGCATGGCAAGGCAATGCTAAGGCAAGGCAACGCAAGGCTAGCCAATGTACGGCAAGGCAAGAAAAGGGTAACGGAAGGCAAGGCACGGCAAGGCAATGCAAAGATGAGTAAAGGCAACGCAATTCAATGCAAAGTGAAGGCAACACGAACGACGCAAGGCTAAGGCAAAGGGAGGCAAGGCAAGGCAAGGGTAACAGAAGGCACGGCAAGGCAAGACAAGGGTAATGGAAGGCTCGACAAGGCAAGGGAAGGACAAGGCAAGGCACGGCAAGGCAAGACAAGGGTAACGGAAGGCTCGGCAAGGCAACGCAAGGCTCGGCAATGCAAGGCAATGCTAGGAAAGGGTAACGGAATGCAAGGCAAGGCAAAGCAAGGCTAAGGCAAGACAATGCAAGGGTAGGCAATGCAAGGATAAGGCAAGGAAAGGGTAACGGAAGGTTAGGCAAGGCAAGGCAAAGCAAGACAAGGCAAGGGTAAAGGAAAGGACGGCAAGGCAAGACAAGGGTAACGAAAGGTACGGCAAGGAAAGGGAAGGACATGGCAAGGCAAGGCAAGGTAAGGCAGGGCTAAGGCAAGGCAAGGGTAACAGAAGACAAGGCAATGCAGCGTAAGGCAAGGCTTAGGCAAGGCCATGTCATGCAAGACCGGTTTAAGGGAAGCAAGACAAGAAAGGCTAAGGCAAGGGGAGTCAAGGCTAAGGAAGGACAATGCAAGGCTAGGCAGTGCACGGCAAGGCAAGCAAAGGGTAACGGAAGGGAAGGAAAAGCAAGACAAGGCAAGGGTAAGGGAAGGCACCGCACGGAATGTCAAGGCAAGGCCAAGGCAACACATGGCTGGGCAATTCACGGCAGGCAACGTAAGGGTAAGGGAAGGCACGGCAAGGCAAGGGAAGGACAAGGCAAGGCACGGCAAGGGAAGGGTAACGGAATGCATGGAAAGACAATGGTAACGGAAGGCAAGGCACGGCAAGGCAAGACAAGGCTAAGGCAACGCAACGCAAGGAAACGCAAAGTTAAGGCAAGGCAAGGGTAACGGAAGGGAAGGCACGGCAAGGCAACGAAAGGGTAACGGAATGCAAGGCACGGCAAGGCAACGCAAAGCAACGCAAAGTTAAGGCAAGGCAAGGAAAGGGTAAAGAAAGGGAAGGCAAAGCATGAAAATGCAAGGGTAACGGAAGGCACCGCACGGCAATTCAAGGCAAGACCAAGGCAACACAAGGCTGGGCAAAGCACGGCAAGGCAAGGCAAGGGTAAGGGAAGTCACGGCAAGGCAAGGGAAGGACAAGCAATTCACGGCAAGGCAAGGGTAACGGAAGGCAAGGCACAGCAAGGCAAGGCAAGGCTAAGCCAACGGAACGCAACGCAAGGCAACGCGAAGTTAAGGTAAGGCAAGGTTAAGCGTAATGGAAGGCAAGGCACGGCAAGGCAAGGAAACTTTAACGGAATGAGAGGCACGGCAAGGCAACGGAAGGCTAAGGCAAGGCAAGGAAAAGGTAACGGAAGGCAAGGCAAGGCAACGAGAAGCAAGGAAAGGCAAGGGTAACGGAAAGCACGGCAAGGCAAGGGAAAGACAAGGCAAGTCACGGCAAGGCAATGGCAAGCTGAGGAAAGGTAACGCAAAGCAATGCAAAGGGAAGGAAACACAACCCAAGCAAGGCTAAGGCAAGGGGAGGCAAGGCAAGGCAAGGGTAACTGAAGGCACGGCAAGGCAAGACAACGGTAACGGAAGGCTCGACAAGGCAAGGGAAGGACAAGGCAAGGCACGGCAATGCAAGATAAGGGTAACGGAAGGCTCGAAAGGCAACACAAGGCTAGGCAATGCACGGCAATGCATGGAAAGGGTAACGGAAGGCAAGACAAGGCAAGGCAAGGCAAGGTAAGGCAAGGATAAGGCAAGGCAACGCAAAGCAAGGCAAGGTTAAGGCAAGGCAAGCCAAGCAAGGCTAAGGCAAGGGGAGACAAGGCTAAGGGACGAAAACGCAAGGGTAGTCAATGGACGGCAAGGCAAGGAAAGGGTAACAGAAGGCAAGGCAATGCAAGGCAAAGCAAGGCAAGGAAAGGGTAACGGAAGGCAAGGCAAGGCAAGGCAAAGCAAGTCAAGGCAAGGGAAAGACAAGGCAAGGCAGGCAAGGCAAGGCAAGGCTTACACAACGCAACGCAACGCAAAGGAAAGCGAAGTTAAAGCAAGGCAAGGAAAGGGTAACAGAAGGCAAGGCACGGAAAGGCAAGGAAAGGGTATCGGAAGGCAAGGCACGGCAGGGCAAGGCAAGGCTAAGGCAAGGCAACACAAGTCAACGCAAAGTTAAGGCAAGGCAAGGAAAGGGTAACGGAAGGGACGGCAAGGCATGGGAAGGACAAGGTAAGGCAGGCAAGGCAAGGAAAGGCTAAGGCAAGGCAACGCAAGGCTAGGCAATGCGCGGCAAGGCAAGGGAAGGGTAAGGGAAGGCAAGGCAAGGCAAGGTAAAGCAAGGCAAGGGAAGTGTAACGGAAGGCACGGCAATGCAAGGGAAGGACAAGGCAAGGCACGGCAAGGCAAGGCAAGGCTAAGGCAAGGCAAGCCAAGCAAGGCTAAGGCAAGGGGAGACAAGGCTAAGGCACGACAACGCAAGGCTAGGCAATGCACGGCAAGGCAAGGAAAGGGTAACAGAAGGGAAGGCATTGCAAGACAAAGCAAGGCAAGAAAAGGGTAACGGAAGGCACAGCAAGGCAAGGAAAGCATAACGGAAGGCAAGGCAAGGCAAGATAAGGCAAGGCAAAGCAAGGCAAGGCATGGGTAACTGAAGACATGGCAAGGCAAGGGAAGGACAAGGCAAGGCACAAAAAGGCAAGGCAAAGCTTACACAACGCAACACAACGCAAGGGAACGCGAAGTTAAGGCAAGGCAAGGAAAGGGTAACAGAAGGCAAGGAACTGAAAGGCAAGGAAAGGGTATCGGAAGGCAAGGCACGGCAAGGCAAGGCAAGGCTAAGGAAAGGCAACGCAAGTCAACGTAAAGATAAGGGAAGGCAAGGAAAGGGTAATAGAAAGCAAGGCAATGCAAGGCAAAGCAAGGCAAGGAAATGGTAACGGAAGGGACGGCAAGGCATGGGAAGGACAAGGTAAGGCAGGGCAAGGCAAGGAAAGGCTAAGGCAAGGCTACGAAAGGCTAGGCAATGCGCGGCAAGGCAAAGGAAGGGTAAAGGAAGGCAAGGCAAGGCAAGGCAAAGCAAGGCAAGGGAATTGTAACGGAAGGCACGGCAAGGCAAGGCAACGCAAGGTTAAGACAAGGCAACGCAAGGCAACGCAAAGTTAAGGCAAAGCAAGGAATGGGTAACGGAAGGCAAGGCAAGGCACGGAAAAAGCAAGGCAAGGCAAGGGTAACGGAAGGCACGGCAAGGCAAGGGAAGGCAAGGATAAGGCAAGGCAAGCCACGGAAGGCTAAGGTAAGGAGACACAAGGCTAAGGCACGACAACGCAAGGCTAGGCAATACACGGCAATGGAAGGAAAGGGTAACAGAAGGTAAGGCATGGCAAGGTAAAGCAAGGGAAGAAAAGGGTAACGGAAGGCACAGCAAGGCAAGGAAAGGGTACCGGAAGACAAGGCAAGGCAAGGGAAGGACAAGGCAAGGCACGGCAAGGCAAGGCAAGTCTAAGGCAAGGCAATGAAAGGCTAAGCAAAGCACGGCAAGGCAAGGAAAGGGTAACAGAAGGCAAGGCAAGGCAAAGCAACGCAAGGCAAGGGAAGTGTAACGGAAGTCACGGCAAGGCAAGGGAAGGACAAGGCAAGGCACGGCAAGGGAAGGGTAACGGAAGGCATTGCAAGGCAAGACAATGGTAACGGAAGGCAAGGCACGGCAAGGCAAGGCAAGGCCAAGGCAACGCAAGACAACGCAAAGTTAAGGCAAGGCAAGGAAAGTGTAACGGAAGGCAAGGCAAGGCACGGAAAAGCAAGGCAAGGCAAGGGTAACGGAAGGCACGGCAAGGCAAGGGAAAGACAAGGAAAGGCAAGGCAAGGCAAGGATAAGGCAAAGGAACGCAAAGCAAGGCAAGGTTAAGGCAAGGGAAGCCAAGCAAGGCTAAGGCAAGGGGAGACAAGGCTAAGGCACGACAACGCAAGGCTAGGCAATGCACGGAAAGGCAAGGAAAGGGTAACAGAAGGCAAGGAAATGCAAGGCAAAGCAAGGCAAGAAAAGGGTAACGGAAGGCACAGCAAGGCAAGGAAAGCGTAACGGAAGGCAAGGCAAGGCAAGGCAAAGCAAGGCAAGGCAAGGGTAAATGAAGGCATGGCAAGGCAGGGGAAGGACAATGCAAGGCACGGCAAGTCAAGGCAAGGCTTATACAATGCAACGCAACGCAAGTCAACGCGAAGTTAATGCAAGGCAAGGAAAGGGTAATGGAAGGCAAGGCACGGAAAGGCAAGGAAAGGGTATCGGAAGGGAAGACACTGCAAGGCAAGGCAAGGTTAAGGCAAGGCAACGCAAGTCAACGCAAAGTAAAGGCAAGGCAAGGAAACGGTAACAGAAAGCAAGGCAATGCAAGGCAAAGAAAGGCAACGAAAGTGTAACGGAAGGCAAGGCAAGGCAAGGCAAAGCAAAGAAGGCAAGACACAGCAAGGCAAAGCAAGGTTAACGGAAGGGACAGCAAGGCATGGGAAGGACAAGGCAAGGCAGGGCAAGGCAAGGAAAGGCTAAGGCAATGCAACGCAAATCTAGGCAATGCACGGCAAGGCAAGACAATGGTAACGGAAGGCAAGGCACGGCAAGGAAAGGCAAGGCCAAGGCAACGCAACGCAACGCAAGGGAACGCGAAGTTAAGGCAAGGCAAGGAAAGGGTAACAGAAGGCAAGGCAAGGAAAGGCAAGGAAAGGGTATCGGAAGGCAAGGCACGGCAAGGCAAGGCGAGGCTAAGGCAAGGCAACGCAAGTCAACGCAAAGTTAAGGCAAGGCAAGGAAAGGGTAACAGAAAGCACGGCAATGCATGGCAAAGCAAGGCAAGGAAAGGGTAATGGAAGGCAAGGCAAGGCAAGTCAAAGCAAGGCAAGGAAAGGGTAACGGAAGGGACGGCAAGGCATGGGAAGGACAAGGTAAGGCAGGGCAAGGCAAGCAAAGGCTAAGGCAAGGCAACGCAAGGCTAGGCAATGCGCGGCAAGGCAAGGGAAGGGTAACGGAAGGCAAGGCAAGGCAAGGCAAAGAATGGCAAGGGAAGTGTAATGGAAGGCACGGCAAGGCAAGGGAAGGACAAGGGAAGGCACGGCAAGACAAGGCAAGGCTAAGGCAAGGCAACGCAAGGCTAGGCAATGGTAAAGGAAGGCACGGCAAGGTAAGACAAGGGTAACGGTAGGCACGGCAAGGCAAGGGAAGGACAAGGCAAGGCACTGCATGGCAAGGCAATGCTAAGGCAAGGCAACGCAAGGCTAGCCAATGTACGGCAAGGCAAGAAAAGGGTAACGGAAGGCAAGGCACGGCAAGGCAATGCAAAGATGAGTAAAGGCAACGCAATTCAATGCAAAGTGAAGGCAACACGAACGACGCAAGGCTAAGGCAAAGGGAGGCAAGGCAAGGCAAGGGTAACAGAAGGCACGGCAAGGCAAGACAAGGGTAATGGAAGGCTCGACAAGGCAAGGGAAGGACAAGGCAAGGCACGGCAAGGCAAGACAAGGGTAACGGAAGGCTCGGCAAGGCAACGCAAGGCTCGGCAATGCAAGGCAATGCTAGGAAAGGGTAACGGAATGCAAGGCAAGGCAAAGCAAGGCTAAGGCAAGACAATGCAAGGGTAGGCAATGCAAGGATAAGGCAAGGAAAGGGTAACGGAAGGTTAGGCAAGGCAAGGCAAAGCAATACAAGGCAAGGGTAAAGGAAAGGACGGCAAGGCAAGACAAGGGTAACGGAAGGCACGGCAAGGAAAGGGAAGGACATGGCAAGGCAAGGCAAGGTAAGGCAGGGCTAAGGCAAGGCAAGGGTAACAGAAGACAAGGCAATGCAGCGTAAGGCAAGGCTTAGGCAAGGCCATGTCATGCAAGACCGGTTTAAGGGAAGCAAGACAAGAAAGGCTAAGGCAAGGGGAGTCAAGGCTAAGGAAGGACAATGCAAGGCTAGGCAGTGCACGGCAAGGCAAGCAAAGGGTAACGGAAGGGAAGGAAAAGCAAGACAAGGCAAGGGTAAGGGAAGGCACGGCACGGAATGTCAAGGCAAGGCCAAGGCAACACATGGCTGGGCAATTCACGGCAGGCAACGTAAGGGTAAGGGAAGGCACGGCAAGGCAAGGGAAGGACAAGGCAAGGCACGGCAAGGGAAGGGTAACGGAATGCATGGAAAGACAATGGTAACGGAAGGCAAGGCACGGCAAGGCAAGACAAGGCTAAGGCAACGCAACGCAAGGAAACGCAAAGTTAAGGCAAGGCAAGGGTAACGGAAGGGAAGGCACGGCAAGGCAACGAAAGGGTAACGGAATGCAAGGCACGGCAAGGCAACGCAAAGCAACGCAAAGTTAAGGCAAGGCAAGGAAAGGGTAAAGAAAGGGAAGGCAAAGCATGAAAATGCAAGGGTAACGGAAGGCACCGCACGGCAATTCAAGGCAAGACCAAGGCAACACAAGGCTGGGCAAAGCACGGCAAGGCAAGGCAAGGGTAAGGGAAGTCACGGCAAGGCAAGGGAAGGACAAGCAATTCACGGCAAGGCAAGGGTAACGGAAGGCAAGGCACAGCAAGGCAAGGCAAGGCTAAGCCAACGGAACGCAACGCAAGGCAACGCGAAGTTAAGGTAAGGCAAGGTTAAGCGTAATGGAAGGCAAGGCACGGCAAGGCAAGGAAACTTTAACGGAATGAGAGGCACGGCAAGGCAACGGAAGGCTAAGGCAAGGCAAGGAAAAGGTAACGGAAGGCAAGGCAAGGCAACGAGAAGCAAGGAAAGGCAAGGGTAACGGAAAGCACGGCAAGGCAAGGGAAAGACAAGGCAAGTCACGGCAAGGCAATGGCAAGCTGAGGAAAGGTAACGCAAAGCAATGCAAAGGGAAGGAAACACAACCCAAGCAAGGCTAAGGCAAGGGGAGGCAAGGCAAGGCAAGGGTAACTGAAGGCACGGCAAGGCAAGACAACGGTAACGGAAGGCTCGACAAGGCAAGGGAAGGACAAGGCAAGGCACGGCAATGCAAGATAAGGGTAACGGAAGGCTCGAAAGGCAACACAAGGCTAGGCAATGCACGGCAATGCATGGAAAGGGTAACGGAAGGCAAGACAAGGCAAGGCAAGGCAAGGTAAGGCAAGGATAAGGCAAGGCAACGCAAAGCAAGGCAAGGTTAAGGCAAGGCAAGCCAAGCAAGGCTAAGGCAAGGGGAGACAAGGCTAAGGGACGAAAACGCAAGGGTAGTCAATGGACGGCAAGGCAAGGAAAGGGTAACAGAAGGCAAGGCAATGCAAGGCAAAGCAAGGCAAGGAAAGGGTAACGGAAGGCAAGGCAAGGCAAGGCAAAGCAAGTCAAGGCAAGGGAAAGACAAGGCAAGGCAGGCAAGGCAAGGCAAGGCTTACACAACGCAACGCAACGCAAGGGAACGCGAAGTTAAGGCAAGACAAGGAAAGGGTAACAGAAGGCAAGGCACGGAAAGGCAAGGAAAGGGTATCGGAAGGCAAGGCACGGCAGGGCAAGGCAAGGCTAAGGCAAGGCAACACAAGTCAACGCAAAGTTAAGGCAAGGCAAGGAAAGGGTAACGGAAGGGACGGCAAGGCATGGGAAGGACAAGGTAAGGCAGGCAAGGCAAGGAAAGGCTAAGGCAAGGCAACGCAAGGCTAGGCAATGCGCGGCAAGGCAAGGGAAGGGTAAGGGAAGGCAAGGCAAGGCAAGGTAAAGCAAGGCAAGGGAAGTGTAACGGAAGGCACGGCAATGCAAGGGAAGGACAAGGCAAGGCACGGCAAGGCAAGGCAAGGCTAAGGCAAGGCAAGCCAAGCAAGGCTAAGGCAAGGGGAGACAAGGCTAAGGCACGACAACGCAAGGCTAGGTAATGCACGGCAAGGCAAGGAAAGGGTAACAGAAGGGAAGGCATTGCAAGACAAAGCAAGGCAATAAAAGGGTAACGGAAGGCACAGCAAGGCAAGGAAAGCATAACGGAAGGCAAGGCAAGGCAAGATAAGGCAAGGCAAAGTAAGGCAAGGCATGGGTAACTGAAGACATGGCAAGGCAAGGGAAGGACAAGGCAAGGCACAAAAAGGCAAGGCAAAGCTTACACAACGCAACACAACGCAAGGGAACGCGAAGTTAAGGCAAGGCAAGGAAAGGGTAACAGAAGGCAAGGAACTGAAAGGCAAGGAAAGGGTATCGGAAGGCAAGGCACGGCAAGGCAAGGCAAGGCTAAGGAAAGGCAACGCAAGTCAACGTAAAGATAAGGCAAGGCAAGGAAAGGGTAATAGAAAGCAAGGCAATGCAAGGCAAAGCAAGGCAAGGAAATGGTAACGGAAGGGACGGCAAGGCATGGGAAGGACAAGGTAAGGCAGGGCAAGGCAAGGAAAGGCTAAGGCAAGGCTACGAAAGGCTAGGCAATGCGCGGCAAGGCAAAGGAAGGGTAAAGGAAGGCAAGGCAAGGCAAGGCAAAGCAAGGCAAGGGAATTGTAACGGAAGGCACGGCAAGGCAAGGCAACGCAAGGTTAAGACAAGGCAACGCAAGGCAACGCAAAGTTAAGGCAAAGCAAGGAAAGGGTAACGGAAGGCACGGCAAGGCACGGAAAAAGCAAGGCAAGGCAAGGGTAACGGAAGGCACGGCAAGGCAAGGGAAGGCAAGGATAAGGCAAGGCAAGCCACGGAAGGCTAAGGTAAGGAGACACAAGGCTAAGGCACGACAACGCAAGGCTAGGCAATGCACGGCAATGGAAGGAAAGGGTAACAGAAGGTAAGGCATGGCAAGGTAAAGCAAGGCAAGAAAAGGGTAACGGAAGGCACAGCAAGGCAAGGAAAGGGTACCGGAAGACAAGGCAAGGCAAGGGAAGGACAAGGCAAGGCACGGCAAGGCAAGGCAAGTCTAAGGCAAGGCAATGAAAGGCTAAGCAAAGCACGGCAAGGCAAGGAAAGGGTAACAGAAGGCAAGGCAAGGCAAAGCAACGCAAGGCAAGGGAAGTGTAACGGAAGTCACGGCAAGGCAAGGGAAGGACAAGGCAAGGCACGGCAAAGGAAGGGTAACTGAAGGCATTGCAAGGCAAGACAATGGTAACGGAAGGCAAGGCACGGCAAGGCAAGGCAAGGCCAAGGCAACGCAAGACAACGCAAAGTTAAGGCAAGGCAAGGAAAGTGTAACGGAAGGCAAGGCAAGGCACGGAAAAGCAAGGCAAGGCAAGGGTAACGAAAGGCACGGCAAGGCAAGGGAAAGACAAGGAAAGGCAAGGCAAGGATAAGGCAAAGGAACGCAAAGCAAGGCAAGGTTAAGGCAAGGGAAGCCAAGCAAGGCTAAGGCAAGGGGAGACAAGGCTAAGGCACGACAACGCAAGGCTTGGCAATGCACGGAAATGCAAGGAAAGGGTAACAGAAGGCAAGGCATTGCAAGGCAAAGCAATGCATCGAAAGGGTAACGGAAGGCACAGCAAGGCAAGGAAAGCGTAACGGAAGGCAAGGCAAGGCAAGGCAAAGCAAGGCAAGGCAAGGGTAACTGAAAGCGTGCAAGGCAAGGGAAGGAAAAGGCAAGGCACGGCAAGGCAAGTCAAGGCTAAGGCAAGGCAACGCAACTCAACGCAATGTTAAGGCAAGGCAAGGAAAGGGTAACAGAAATCAAGGCAAGGCAAGGCAAAGCAAAGCAAGGAAAGGGTAACGGAAGGCAAGGCAACGCAACGCAATGAAAGGCAAGGCAAGTCAAAACAAGGCAAAGCAAGGCAAGGCAAGGGTAACAGAAGACAAGACAATGCAACGTAAGGCAATGCTTAGGCAAGGCAATGTCATTCAAGGCCAGGTTAAGGGAAGGCACGACAAGCAAGTCAAAGGCAAGGCAACGCAAGGCAACGCAAAGTTAAGGCAAGGCAAGTAATGGGTAACGTAAGGCAAGGCAAGGCACGGAAAAGCAAGGCAAGGCAAGGGTAACGGAAGGCACAGAAAGGCAAGGGAAAGACAAGGCAAGGGAAGGCAAGGCAAGGCAAGCATAAGGCAAGGCAACGCAAAGCAAGTCAAGGTTAAGGCAAGGCAAGCCAAGCAAGCCTAAGTCAAGGGGATACAAGGCTAAGGCACGACAACGCAAGGCTAGGCAATGCACGGCAAGGCAAGGAAAGGGTAACAGAAGGCAAGGAAATGCAAGGCAAAGCAAGGCAAGAAAAGGGTAACGGAAGGCACAGCAAGGCAAGGAAAGCGTAACGGAAGGCAAGGCAAGGCAAGGCAAAGCAAAGCAAGGCAAGTGTAAATGAAGGCATGGCAAGGCAAGGGAAGGACAATGCAAGGCACGGCAAGGCAAAGCAAGGCTTATACAACGCAACGCAACGCAAGGCAACGCGAAGTTAATGCAAGGCAAGGAAAGGGTAATGGAAGGCAAGGCACGGAAAGGCAAGGAAAGGGTATCGGAAGGCAAGACAGTGCAAGGTAAGGCAAGGTTAAGGCAAGGCAACGCAAGTCAACGCAAAGTAAAGGCAAGGCAAGGAAACGGTAACAGAATTCAAGGCAATGCAAGGCAAAGCAAGTCAAGGAAAGGGTAACGGAAGGCAAGGCAAGGCAAGGAAAAGCAAAGCAAGGTAAGACAAAGCAAGGCAAAGCAAGGTTAACGGAAGGGACAGCAAGGCATGGGAAGGACAAGGCAAGGCAGGGCAAGGCAAGGAAAGGCTAAGACAATGCAACGCAAGTCTAAGCAATGCACGGCAAAGCAAGGGAAGGGTAACGGAAGGCAAGGCAAGGCAAGGCAAAGCAAGGCAAGGGAATTGTAACGGAAGGCACGGCAAGGCAACGTAAGGGTAAGGGAAGGCACGGCAAGGCAAGGGAAGGACAAGGCAAGGCACGGCAAGGCAAGGGTAACGGAAGGCACGGCAAGGCAAAACAATGGTAACGGAAGGCAAGGCACGGCAAGGAAAGGCAAGGCCAAGGCAACGCAACGCAACGCAAGGGAACGCGAAGTTAAGGCAAGGCAATGAACGGGTAACAGAAGGCAAGGCACGGAAAGGCAAAGAAAGGGGATCGGAAGGCAAGGCACGGCAAGGCAAGGCAAGGCTAAGTCAAGGCAACTGAAGGCAACGCAAAGTTAAGGCAAGGCAAGGAAAATGTAACAGAAAGCACGACAATGCATGGCAAAGCAAGGCAAGGAAAGGGTAATGGAAGGCAAGGCAAGGCAAGTCAAAGCAAGGCAAGGAAAGGGTAACGGAAGGGACGGCAAGGCATGGGAAGGACAAGGGAAGGCACGGCAAGGCAAGGCAAGGCTAAGGCAAGGCAACGCAAGTCTAGGCAAGGGTAAATGAAGGCACGGCAAGGTAAGACAAGGGTAACGGTAGGCACGGCAAGGCAAGGGAAGGACAAGGCAAGGCACTGCATGGCAAGGCAATGCAAAGGCAAGGCAACGCAAGGCTAGCCAATGTACGGCAAGGCAAGAAAAGGGTAACGGAAGGGAAGGCACGGCAAGGCAATGCAAAGATGAGTAAAGTCAACGCAATTCAATGCAAAGTGAAGGCAACACAAACGACGCAAGGCTAAGGCAAAGGGAGGCAAGGAAAGGTAAGTGTAACGGAAGGCACGGCAAGCAAGACAAGGGTAACGGAAGGCTCGACAAGGCAAGGAAAGGACAAGGCAAGGCACGGCAAGGAAAGACAAGGGTAACGGAAGGCTCGGCAAGGCAACGCAAGGCTCGGCAATGCACGGCAATGCTAGGAAAGGATAACGGAATGCAAGGCAAGGCTAAGGCAAGACAATGCAAGGGTAGGCAATGCAAGGATAAGGCAAGGAAAGGGTAACGGAAGGCAAGGCAAGGCAAGGCAAAGCAAGACAAGGCAAGGGTAAAGGAAGGGACGGCAAGGCAAGACAAGGGTAACGGAAGGCACGGCAAGGCAAGGGAAGGACATGGCAAGGCAAGGCAAGGTAAGGCAGGGCTAAGGCAAGGCAAGGGTAACAGAAGACAAGGCAATGCAGCGTAAGGCAAGGCTTAGGAAAGGCCATGTCATGCAAGGCCGGTTTAAGGGAAGGCAAGACAAGAAAGGCTAAGGCAAGGGGAGTCAAGGCTAAGGAAGGACAATGCAAGGCTAGGCAGTGCACGGCAAGGCAAGCAAAGGGTAACGGAAGGGAAGGCAAAGCAAGACAAGGCAAGGGTAAGGGAAGGCACGGCACGGAAAGTCAAGGCAAGGCGAAGGCAACACATGGCTGGGCAATGCACGGCAGGCAACGTAAGCGTAAGGGTAGGCACGGCAAGGCAATGAAGGACAAGGAAAGGCACGGCAAGGCAAGGGTAACGGAATGCATGGAAAGACAATGGTAACGGAAGGCAAGGCACGGCAAGGCAAGACAAGGCTAAGGCAACGCAACGCAAGGCAACGCAAAGTTAAGGCAAGGCAAGGGTAACGTAAGGGAAGGCACGGCAAGGCAAGGAAAGGGTAACGGAAGGCAAGGCAAGGAACGGAAAAGGGTAACAAGGGAAGGCAAGGGTAACGGAAGGCACGGCAAGGCAAGGGAAGGTTAAGGCAAGGCAAGCCAACCAAAGCTAAGGCAAGGGGAGACAAGGCTAAGGCACGACAACGCAAGGCTAGGCAATGCACGGCAAGGCAAGGAAAGGGTAACAGAAGGCAACGCAATGCAAGGCAAAGCAAGGCAAGGAAAGGGTAACGGAAGGCACAGCAAAGCACGGAAAGCGTAAAGAAAGGCAAGGCAAGGCAAGGCAAAGCAAGGCAAGGCAAGGGTAACTGAAGGCGTGGCAAGGCAAGGGAAGGACAAGGCAAGGCACGGCAAGGCAAGGCAAGGCTTATACAACGCAACACAACGCAAGGCAACGCGAAGTTAAGGCAAGGCAAGGAAAGGGTAATGGAAGGCAAGGCACGGAAAGGCAAGGAAAGGGTATCGAAGGCAAGACACGGCAAGGCAAGGAAAGGGAAAGACAAGGCAAGGCAGGCAAGGCAAGGCAAGGCTTACACAACGCAACGCAACCCAAGGGAACGCGAAGTTAAGGCAAGGCAAGGAAAGGGAAACAGAAGGCAAGGCACGGAAAGGCAAGGAAAGGGTGTCGGAAGGCAAGGCACGGCAAGGCAAGGCAAGGCTAAGGCAAGGCAACACAAGTCAACGCAAAGTTAAGGCACGGCAAGGAAAGGGTAACAGAAAGCAAGGCAATGCAAGGCAAAGCAAGGCAAGGAAAGGGTAACGGAAGGGACGGCAAGGTATGGGAACGAAAAGGTAACGCAGGGCAAGGCAAGGAAAGGCTGAGGCAAGGCAACACAAGGCTAGGCAATGCGCGGCAAGGCAAGGGAAGGGTAAGGGAAGGCAAGGAAAGGCAAGGTAAAGCAAGGCAAGGGAAGTGTAACGGAAGGCACGGCAATGCAAGGGAAGGACAAGGCAAGGCAAGGTAAGGCAAGGCAAGGCTAAGGCAAGGCAACGCAAGGCTAGGCAAGGGTAAAGAAAGTCACAGCAAGGCAAGACAAGGGTAACGGAAGGCACGGCAAGGCAAGGCCATGCTAAGGCAAGGCAACGCAAAGCTAGGCAATGTACGGCAAGGCAAGGAAAGGGTAACGGAAGGCAAGGCACGGCAAGGCAATGCAAAGATGTGTAAAGGCAACGCAATTCAATGCAAAGTGAAGTCAGCACAAACGACGCAAGGCTAAGGCAAAGGGAGACAAGGCAAGGCAAGGGTAACGGAAGGCACGGCAAGGCAAGGGTAAGGAAGGCAAGGCAAGGCAAGCAAGACAAGGCAAGACAAGGGTAACGGAAGGCTCGGCAAGGCAACGCAAGGCTAGGCAATGCACGGCAATGCTAGGAAAGGGTAACGGAATGCAAGGCAAGGCAAGGCAAGGCTAAGGCAAGACAATGCAAGGGTAGGCAATGCAAGGATAAGGCAAGGAATGGGTAACGGAAGGCAAGGCAAGGGTAAAGGAAGGGATGGCAAGGCAAGACAAGGGTAACGGAAGGCACGGCAAGGCAAGGGAAGGACATGGCAAGGCAAGGCAAGGTAAGGCAGTGCTAAGGCAAGGCAAGGGTAACAGAAGACAACGCAATGCAACGTAAGGCAAGGCTTAGGCAAGGCAATGTCATACAAGGCCGGTTTAAGGGAAGGCAAGAAAAGAAAGGCTAAGGCAAGGGGATTCAAGGCTAAGGAACGACAATGCAAGGCTAGGCAGTGCACGGCAAGGCAAGAAAAGGGTAACGGAAGGGAAGGCAAAGCAAGACAAGGCAAGGGTAAGAGAAGGCACGGCACGGCAAGTCAAGGCAAGGCGAAGGCAACACATGGCTGGGCAATGCACGGCAGGCAACGTAAGCGTAAGGGTAGGCACGGCAAGGCAATGAAGGACAAGGAAAGGCACGGCAAGGCAAGGGTAACGGAATGCATGGAAAGACAATGGTAACGGAAGGCAAGGCACGGCAAGGCAAGACAAGGCTAAGGCAACGCAACGCAAGGCAACACAAAGTTAAGGCTAAGGTACGACAACGCAAGGCTAGGCAATGCACGGCAAGGCAAGAAAAGGGTAACGGAAGGGAAGGCAAAGCAAAACAAGGCAAGGGTAACGGCAAGGCAAGGGTAACGAAAGGCAAGGAAAGGGTAACGGAAGGCAAGGCAAGGAACGGAAAAGCAAGGGAAGGCAAGGGTAACGGAAGGCACGGCAAGGCAAGGGAAAGACAAGGCAAGGCAAGGCAAGAATAAGGCAAAGCAACGCAAAGCAAGGCAAGGTTAAGGCAAGGCAAGCCAAGCAAAGCTAAGGCAAGGGGAGACAAGGCTAAGGCACGACAACGCAAGGCTAGGCAATGCACGGCAAGGCAAGGAAAGGGTAACAGAAGGCAACGCAATGCAAGGCAAAGCAAGGCAAGGAAAGGGTAACGGAAGGCACAGCAAAGCACGGAAAGCGTAAAGAAAGGCAAGGCAAGGCAAGGCAAAGCAAGGCAAGGCAAGGGTAACTGAAGGCGTGGCAAGGCAAGGGAAGGACAAGGCAAGGCACGGCAAGGCAAGGCAAGGCTTATACAACGCAACACAACGCAAGGCAACGCGAAGTTAAGGCAAGGCAAGGAAAGGGTAATGGAAGGCAAGGCACGGAAAGGCAAGGAAAGGGTATCGAAGGCAAGACACGGCAAGGCAAGGAAAGGGAAAGACAAGGCAAGGCAGGCAAGGCAAGGCAAGGCTTACACAACGCAACGCAACCCAAGGGAACGCGAAGTTAAGGCAAGGCAAGGAAAGGGAAACAGAAGGCAAGGCACGGAAAGGCAAGGAAAGGGTGTCGGAAGGCAAGGCACGGCAAGGCAAGGCAAGGCTAAGGCAAGGCAACACAAGTCAACGCAAAGTTAAGGCACGGCAAGGAAAGGGTAACAGAAAGCAAGGCAATGCAAGGCAAAGCAAGGCAAGGAAAGGGTAACGGAAGGGACGGCAAGGTATGGGAACGACAAGGTAACGCAGGGCAAGGCAAGGAAAGGCTGAGGCAAGGCAACACAAGGCTAGGCAATGCGCGGCAAGGCAAGGGAAGGGTAACGGAAGGCAAGGAAAGGCAAGGTAAAGCAAGGCAAGGGAAGTGTAACGGAAGGCACGGCAATGCAAGGGAAGGACAAGGCAAGGCAAGGTAAGGCAAGGCAAGGCTAAGGCAAGGCAACGCAAGGCTAGGCAAGGGTAAAGGAAGTCACAGCAAGGCAAGACAAGGGTAACGGAAGGCACGGCAAGGCAAGGCCATGCTAAGGCAAGGCAACGCAAAGCTAGGCAATGTACGGCAAGGCAAGGAAAGGGTAACGGAAGGCAAGGCACGGCAAGGCAATGCAAAGATGTGTAAAGGCAACGCAATTCAATGCAAAGTGAAGTCAGCACAAACGACGCAAGGCTAAGGCAAAGGGAGACAAGGCAAGGCAAGGGTAACGGAAGGCACGGCAAGGCAAGACAAGGGTAACGGAAGGCTCGACAAGGCAAGGGAAGGACAAGGCAAGGCACGACAAGGCAAGACAAGGGTAACGGAAGGCTCGGCAAGGCAACGCAAGGCTAGGCAATGCACGGCAATGCTAGGAAAGGGTAACGGAATGCAAGGCAAGGCAAGGCAAGGCTAAGGCAAGACAATGCAAGGGTAGGCAATGCAAGGATAAGGCAAGGAACGGGTAACGGAAGGCAAGGCAAGGGTAAAGGAAGGGACGGCAAGGCAAGACAAGGGTAACGGAAGGCACGGCAAGGCAAGGGAAGGACATGGCAAGGCAAGGCAAGGTAAGGCAGTGCTAAGGCAAGGCAAGGGTAACAGAAGACAACGCAATGCAACGTAAGGCAAGGCTTAGGCAAGGCAATGTCATACAAGGCCGGTTTAAGGGAAGGCAAGACAAGAAAGGCTAAGGCAAGGGGATTCAAGGCTAAGGAACGACAATGCAAGGCTAGGCAGTGCACGGCAAGGCAAGAAAAGGGTAACGGAAGGGAAGGCAAAGCAAGACAAGGCAAGGGTAAGCGAAGGCACGGCACGGCAAGTCAAGGCAAGGCCAAGGCAACACATGGCTGGGCAATGCACGGCAAGGCAACGTCAGGGTAAGGGAAGGCACGGCAAGGCAAGGGAAGGATAAGGCAAGGCACGGCAAGGCAAGGGTAACGGAATGCATGGCAAGACAATGGTAACGGAAGGCAAGGCACGGCAAGGCAAGGCAAGGCTAAGGCAAAGCAACGCAAGGCAACGCAAAGTTAAGGCAAGGCAAGGGTAACGGAAGGGAAGGCACGGCAAGGCAAGGAAAGGGTAACGGAATGCAAGGCACGGCAAGGCAACGCAAGGCTAAGACAAGGCAACGCAAGGCAACGCAAAGTTAAGGCAAGGCAAGGAAAGGGTAACGGAAGGCAAGGCAAGTCACGGAAAAGCAAGGCAAGTCAAGGGTAACGGAAGGCACGGCAAAGCAAGGGAAAGACAAGGCAAGGCAAGGCAAGGCAAGGCAAGGATAAGGCAAGGCAAGCCAAGCAAGGCTAAGGCAAGGGGAGAAAAGGCTAAGGCACGACAACGCAAGGCTAGGCAATGCACGGAAAGGCAAGGAAAGGGTAACAGAAGGCAAGGAAATGCAAGGCAAAGCAAGGCAAGAAAAGGGTAACGGAAGGCACAGCAAGGCAAGGAAAGCGTAACGGAAGGCAAGGCAAGGCAAGGCAAAGCAAGGCAAGGCAAGGGTAAATGAAGGCATGGCAAGGCAGGGGAAGGACAATGCAAGGCACGGCAAGTCAAGGCAAGGCTTATACAATGCAACGCAACGCAAGTCAACGCGAAGTTAATGCAAGGCAAGGAAAGGGTAATGGAAGGCAAGGCACGGAAAGGTAAGGAAAGGGTATCGGAAGGGAAGACACTGCAAGGCAAGGCAAGGTTAAGGCAAGGCAACGCAAGTCAACGCAAAGTAAAGGCAAGGCAAGGAAACGGTAACAGAAAGCAAGGCAATGCAAGGCAAAGAAAGGCAACGAAAGTGTAACGGAAGGCAAGGCAAGGCAAGGCAAAGCAAAGAAGGCAAGACACAGCAAGGCAAAGCAAGGTTAACGGAAGGGACAGCAAGGCATGGGAAGGACAAGGCAAGGCAGGGCAAGGCAAGGAAAGGCTAAGGCAATGCAACGCAAATCTAGGCAATGCACGGCAAGGCAAGACAATGGTAACGGAAGGCAAGGCACGGCAAGGAAAGGCAAGGCCAAGGCAACGCAACGCAACGCAAGGGAACGCGAAGTTAAGGCAAGGCAAGGAAAGGGTAACAGAAGGCAAGGCAAGGAAAGGCAAGGAAAGGGTATCGGAAGGCAAGGCACGGCAAGGCAAGGAGAGGCTAAGGCAAGGCAACGCAAGTCAACGCAAAGTTAAGGCAAGGCAAGGAAAGGGTAACAGAAAGCACGGCAATGCATGGCAAAGCAAGGCAAGGAAAGGGTAATGGAAGGCAAGGCAAGGCAAGTCAAAGCAAGGCAAGGAAAGGGTAACGGAAGGGACGGCAAGGCATGGGAAGGACAAGGTAAGGCAGGGCAAGGCAAGCAAAGGCTAAGGCAAGGCAACGCAAGGCTAGGCAATGCGCGGCAAGGCAAGGGAAGGGTAACGGAAGGCAAGGCAAGGCAAGGCAAAGAATGGCAAGGGAAGTGTAATGGAAGGCACGGCAAGGCAAGGGAAGGACAAGGGAAGGCACGGCAAGACAAGGCAAGGCTAAGGCAAGGCAACGCAAGGCTAGGCAATGGTAAAGGAAGGCACGGCAAGGTAAGACAAGGGTAACGGTAGGCACGGCAAGGCAAGGGAAGGACAAGGCAAGGCACTGCATGGCAAGGCAATGCTAAGGCAAGGCAACGCAAGGCTAGCCAATGTACGGCAAGGCAAGAAAAGGGTAACGGAAGGCAAGGCACGGCAAGGCAATGCAAAGATGAGGAAAGGCAACGCAATTCAATGCAAAGTGAAGGCAACACGAACGACGCAAGGCTAAGGCAAAGGGAGGCAAGGCAAGGCAAGGGTAACAGAAGGCACGGCAAGGCAAGACAAGGGTAATGGAAGGCTCGACAAGGCAAGGGAAGGACAAGGCAAGGCACGGCAAGGCAAGACAAGGGTAACGGAAGGCTCGGCAAGGCAACGCAAGGCTCGGCAATGCAAGGCAATGCTAGGAAAGGGTAACGGAATGCAAGGCAAGGCAAAGCAAGGCTAAGGCAAGACAATGCAAGGGTAGGCAATGCAAGGATAAGGCAAGGAAAGGGTAACGGAAGGTTAGGCAAGGCAAGGCAAAGCAAGACAAGGCAAGGGTAAAGGAAAGGACGGCAAGGCAAGACAAGGGTAACGGAAGGCACGGCAAGGGAAGGGAAGGACATGGCAAGGCAAGGCAAGGTAAGGCAGGGCTAAGGCAAGGCAAGGGTAACAGAAGACAAGGCAATGCAGCGTAAGGCAAGGCTTAGGCAAGGCCATGTCATGCAAGACCGGTTTAAGGGAAGCAAGACAAGAAAGGCTAAGGCAAGGGGAGTCAAGGCTAAGGAAGGACAATGCAAGGCTAGGCAGTGCACGGCAAGGCAAGCAAAGGGTAACGGAAGGGAAGGAAAAGCAAGACAAGGCAAGGGTAAGGGAAGGCACGGCACGGAAAGTCAAGGCAAGGCCAAGGCAACACATGGCTGGGCAATTCACGGCAGGCAACGTAAGGGTAAGGGAAGGCACGGCAAGGCAAGGGAAGGACAAGGCAAGGCACGGCAAGGGAAGGGTAACGGAATGCATGGAAAGACAATGGTAACGGAAGGCAAGGCACGGCAAGGCAAGACAAGGCTAAGGCAACGCAACGCAAGGAAACGCAAAGTTAAGGCAAGGCAAGGGTAACGGAAGGGAAGGCACGGCAAGGCAACGAAAGGGTAACGGAATGCAAGGCACGGCAAGGCAACGCAAAGCAACGCAAAGTTAAGGCAAGGCAAGGAAAGGGTAAAGAAAGGGAAGGCAAAGCATGAAAATGCAAGGGTAACGGAAGGCACCGCACGGCAATTCAAGGCAAGACCAAGGCAACACAAGGCTGGGCAAAGCACGGCAAGGCAAGGCAAGGGTAAGGGAAGTCACGGCAAGGCAAGGGAAGGACAAGCAATTCACGGCAAGGCAAGGGTAACGGAAGGCAAGGCACAGCAAGGCAAGGCAAGGCTAAGCCAACGGAACGCAACGCAAGGCAACGCGAAGTTAAGGTAAGGCAAGGTTAAGCGTAATGGAAGGCAAGGCACGGCAAGGCAAGGAAACTTTAACGGAATGAGAGGCACGGCAAGGCAACGGAAGGCTAAGGCAAGGCAAGGAAAAGGTAACGGAAGGCAAGGCAAGGCAACGAGAAGCAAGGAAAGGCAAGGGTAACGGAAAGCACGGCAAGGCAAGGGAAAGACAAGGCAAGTCACGGCAAGGCAATGGCAAGCTGAGGAAAGGTAACGCAAAGCAATGCAAAGGGAAGGAAACACAACCCAAGCAAGGCTAAGGCAAGGGGAGGCAAGGCAAGGCAAGGGTAACTGAAGGCACGGCAAGGCAAGACAACGGTAACGGAAGGCTCGACAAGGCAAGGGAAGGACAAGGCAAGGCACGGCAATGCAAGATAAGGGTAACGGAAGGCTCGAAAGGCAACACAAGGCTAGGCAATGCACGGCAATGCATGGAAAGGGTAACGGAAGGCAAGACAAGGCAAGGCAAGGCAAGGTAAGGCAAGGATAAGGCAAGGCAAGGCAACGCAAAGCAAGGCAAGGTTAAGGCAAGGCAAGCCAAGCAAGGCTAAGGCAAGGGGAGACAAGGCTAAGGGACGAAAACGCAAGGGTAGTCAATGGACGGCAAGGCAAGGAAAGGGTAACAGAAGGCAAGGCAATGCAAGGCAAAGCAAGGCAAGGAATGGGTAACGGAAGGCAAGGCAAGGCAAGGCAAAGCAAGTCAAGGCAAGGGAAAGACAAGGCAAGGCAGGCAAGGCAAGGCAAGGCTTACACAACGCAACGCAACGCAAGGGAACGCGAAGTTAAGGCAAGACAAGGAAAGGGTAACAGAAGGCAAGGCACGGAAAGGCAAGGAAAGGGTATCGGAAGGCAAGGCACGGCAGGGCAAGGCAAGGCTAAGGCAAGGCAACACAAGTCAACGCAAAGTTAAGGCAAGGCAAGGAAAGGGTAACGGAAGGGACGGCAAGGCATGGGAAGGACAAGGTAAGGCAGGCAAGGCAAGGAAAGGCTAAGGCAAGGCAACGCAAGGCTAGGCAATGCGCGGAAAGGCAAGGGAAGGGTAAGGGAAGGCAAGGCAAGGCAAGGTAAAGCAAGGCAAGGGAAGTGTAACGGAAGGCACGGCAAGGCAAGGGAAGGACAAGGCAAGGCACGGCAAGGCAAGGGTAACGGAAGGCACGGCAAGGCAAAACAATGGTAACGGAAGGCAAGGCACGGCAAGGAAAGGCAAGGCCAAGGCAACGCAACGCAACGCAAGGGAACGCGAAGTTAAGGCAAGGCAATGAACGGGTAACAGAAGGCAAGGCACGGAAAGGCAAAGAAAGGGGATCGGAAGGCAAGGCACGGCAAGGCAAGGCAAGGCTAAGTCAAGGCAACTGAAGGCAACGCAAAGTTAAGGCAAGGCAAGGAAAATGTAACAGAAAGCACGACAATGCATGGCAAAGCAAGGCAAGGAAAGGGTAATGGAAGGCAAGGCAAGGCAAGTCAAAGCAAGGCAAGGAAAGGGTAACGGAAGGGACGGCAAGGCATGGGAAGGACAAGGGAAGGCACGGCAAGGCAAGGCAAGGCTAAGGCAAGGCAACGCAAGTCTAGGCAAGGGTAAATGAAGGCACGGCAAGGTAAGACAAGGGTAACGGTAGGCACGGCAAGGCAAGGGAAGGACAAGGCAAGGCACTGCATGGCAAGGCAATGCAAAGGCAAGGCAACGCAAGGCTAGGCAATGTACGGCAAGGCAAGAAAAGGGTAACGGAAGGGAAGGCACGGCAAGGCAATGCAAAGATGAGTAAAGTCAACGCAATTCAATGCAAAGTGAAGGCAACACAAACGACGCAAGGCTAAGGCAAAGGGAGGCAAGGAAAGGTAAGTGTAACGGAAGGCACGGCAAGCAAGACAAGGGTAACGGAAGGCTCGACAAGGCAAGGAAAGGACAAGGCAAGGCACGGCAAGGAAAGACAAGGGTAACGGAAGGCTCGGCAAGGCAACGCAAGGCTCGGCAATGCACGGCAATGCTAGGAAAGGATAACGGAATGCAAGGCAAGGCTAAGGCAAGACAATGCAAGGGTAGGCAATGCAAGGATAAGGCAAGGAAAGGGTAACGGAAGGCAAGGCAAGGCAAGGCAAAGCAAGACAAGGCAAGGGTAAAGGAAGGGACGGCAAGGCAAGACAAGGGTAACGGAAGGCACGGCAAGGCAAGGGAAGGACATGGCAAGGCAAGGCAAGGTAAGGCAGGGCTAAGGCAAGGCAAGGGTAACAGAAGACAAGGCAATGCAGCGTAAGGCAAGGCTTAGGAAAGGCCATGTCATGCAAGGCCGGTTTAAGGGAAGGCAAGACAAGAAAGGCTAAGGCAAGGGGAGTCAAGGCTAAGGAAGGACAATGCAAGGCTAGGCAGTGCACGGCAAGGCAAGCAAAGGGTAACGGAAGGGAAGGCAAAGCAAGACAAGGCAAGGGTAAGGGAAGGCACGGCACGGAAAGTCAAGGCAAGGCGAAGGCAACACATGGCTGGGCAATGCACGGCAGGCAACGTAAGCGTAAGGGTAGGCACGGCAAGGCAATGAAGGACAAGGAAAGGCACGGCAAGGCAAGGGTAACGGAATGCATGGAAAGACAATGGTAACGGAAGGCAAGGCACGGCAAGGCAAGACAAGGCTAAGGCAACGCAACGCAAGGCAACGCAAAGTTAAGGCAAGGCAAGGGTAACGTAAGGGAAGGCACGGCAAGGCAAGGAAAGGGTAACGGAAGGCAAGGCAAGGAACGGAAAAGCAAGGGAAGGCAAGGGTAACGGAAGGCACGGCAAGGCAAGGGAAAGACAAGGCAAGGCAAGGCAAGAATAAGGCAAAGCAACGCAAAGCAAGGCAAGGTTAAGGCAAGGCAAGCCAAGCAAAGCTAAGGCAAGGGGAGACAAGGCTAAGGCACGACAACGCAAGGCTAGGCAATGCACGGCAAGGCAAGGAAAGGGTAACAGAAGGCAACGCAATGCAAGGCAAAGCAAGGCAAGGAAAGGGTAACGGAAGGCACAGCAAAGCACGGAAAGCGTAAAGAAAGGCAAGGCAAGGCAAGGCAAAGCAAGGCAAGGCAAGGGTAACTGAAGGCGTGGCAAGGCAAGGGAAGGACAAGGCAAGGCACGGCAAGGCAAGGCAAGGCTTATACAACGCAACACAACGCAAGGCAACGCGAAGTTAAGGCAAGGCAAGGAAAGGGTAATGGAAGGCAAGGCACGGAAAGGCAAGGAAAGGGTATCGAAGGCAAGACACGGCAAGGCAAGGAAAGGGAAAGACAAGGCAAGGCAGGCAAGGCAAGGCAAGGCTTACACAACGCAACGCAACCCAAGGGAACGCGAAGTTAAGGCAAGGCAAGGAAAGGGAAACAGAAGGCAAGGCACGGAAAGGCAAGGAAAGGGTGTCGGAAGGCAAGGCACGGCAAGGCAAGGCAAGGCTAAGGCAAGGCAACACAAGTCAACGCAAAGTTAAGGCACGGCAAGGAAAGGGTAACAGAAAGCAAGGCAATGCAAGGCAAAGCAAGGCAAGGAAAGGGTAACGGAAGGGACGGCAAGGTATGGGAACGACAAGGTAACGCAGGGCAAGGCAAGGAAAGGCTGAGGCAAGGCAACACAAGGCTAGGCAATGCGCGGCAAGGCAAGGGAAGGGTAACGGAAGGCAAGGAAAGGCAAGGTAAAGCAAGGCAAGGGAAGTGTAACGGAAGGCACGGCAATGCAAGGGAAGGACAAGGCAAGGCAAGGTAAGGCAAGGCAAGGCTAAGGCAAGGCAACGCAAAGCTAGGCAAGGGTAAAGGAAGTCACAGCAAGGCAAGACAAGGGTAACGGAAGGCACGGCAAGGCAAGGCCATGCTAAGGCAAGGCAACGGAAAGCTAGGCAATGTACGGCAAGGCAAGGAAAGGGTAACGGAAGGCAAGGCACGGCAAGGCAATGCAAAGATGTGTAAAGGCAACGCAATTCAATGCAAAGTGAAGTCAGCACAAACGACGCAAGGCTAAGGCAAAGGGAGACAAGGCAAGGCAAGGGTAACGGAAGGCACGGCAAGGCAAGACAAGGGTAACGGAAGGCTCGACAAGGCAAGGGAAGGACAAGGCAAGGCACGACAAGGCAAGACAAGGGTAACGGAAGGCTCGGCAAGGCAACGCAAGGCTAGGCAATGCACGGCAATGCTAGGAAAGGGTAACGGAATGCAAGGCAAGGCAAGGCAAGGCTAAGGCAAGACAATGCAAGGGTAGGCAATGCAAGGATAAGGCAAGGAACGGGTAACGGAAGGCAAGGCAAGGGTAAAGGAAGGGACGGCAAGGCAAGACAAGGGTAACGGAAGGCACGGCAAGGCAAGGGAAGGACATGGCAAGGCAAGGCAAGGTAAGGCAGTGCTAAGGCAAGGCAAGGGTAACAGAAGACAACGCAATGCAACGTAAGGCAAGGCTTAGGCAAGGCAATGTCATACAAGGCCGGTTTAAGGGAAGGCAAGACAAGAAAGGCTAAGGCAAGGGGAGTCAAGGCTAAGGCACGACAATGCAAGGCTAGGCAGTGCACGGCAAGGCAAGGAAAGGCTAACGGAAGGGAAGGCAAAGCAAGACAAGGGAAGGGTAAGGGAAGGCACGGCACGGCAAGTCAAGGCAAGGCCAAGGCAACACATGGCTGGGCAATGCACGGCAAGGCAACGTCAGGGTAAGGCAAGGCACGGCAAGGCAAGGGTAACGGAATGCATGGCAAGACAATGGTAACGGAAGGCAAGGCACGGCAAGGCAAGGCAAGGCTAAGGCAAAGCAACGCAAGGCAACGCAAAGTTAAGGCAAGGCAAGGGTAACGGAAGGGAAGGCACGGCAAGGCAAGGAAAGGGTAACGGAATGCAAGGCACGGCAAGGCAACGCAAGGCTAAGACAAGGCAACGCAAGGCAACGCAAAGTTAAGGCAAGGCAAGGAAAGGGTAACGGAAGGCAAGGCAAGTCACGGAAAAGCAAGGCAAGTCAAGGGTAACGGAAGGCACGGCAAAGCAAGGGAAAGACAAGGCAAGGCAAGGCAAGGCAAGGCAAGGATAAGGCAAGGCAAGCCAAGCAAGGCTAAGGCAAGGGGAGAAAAGGCTAAGGCACGACAACGCAAGGCTAGGCAATGCACGGAAAGGCAAGGAAAGGGTAACAGAAGGCAAGGAAATGCAAGGCAAAGCAAGGCAAGAAAAGGGTAACGGAAGGCACAGCAAGGCACGGAAAGCGTAACGGAAGGCAAGGCAAGGCAAGGCAAAGCAAGGCAAGGCAAGGGTAAATGAAGGCATGGCAAGGCAGGGGAAGGACAATGCAAGGCACGGCAAGTCAAGGCAAGGCTTATACAATGCAACGCAACGCAAGTCAACGCGAAGTTAATGCAAGGCAAGGAAAGGGTAATGGAAGGCAAGGCACGGAAAGGTAAGGAAAGGGTATCGGAAGGGAAGACACTGCAAGGCAAGGCAAGGTTAAGGCAAGGCAACGCAAGTCAACGCAAAGTAAAGGCAAGGCAAGGAAACGGTAACAGAAAGCAAGGCAATGCAAGGCAAAGAAAGGCAACGAAAGTGTAACGGAAGGCAAGGCAAGGCAAGGCAAAGCAAAGAAGGCAAGACACAGCAAGGCAAAGCAAGGTTAACGGAAGGGACAGCAAGGCATGGGAAGGACAAGGCAAGGCAGGGCAAGGCAAGGAAAGGCTAAGGCAATGCAACGCAAATCTAGGCAATGCACGGCAAGGCAAGACAATGGTAACGGAAGGCAAGGCACGGCAAGGAAAGGCAAGGCCAAGGCAACGCAACGCAACGCAAGGGAACGCGAAGTTAAGGCAAGGCAAGGAAAGGGTAACAGAAGGCAAGGCAAGGAAAGGCAAGGAAAGGGTATCGGAAGGCAAGGCACGGCAAGGCAAGGAGAGGCTAAGGCAAGGCAACGCAAGTCAACGCAAAGTTAAGGCAAGGCAAGGAAAGGGTAACAGAAAGCACGGCAATGCATGGCAAAGCAAGGCAAGGAAAGGGTAATGGAAGGCAAGGCAAGGCAAGTCAAAGCAAGGCAAGGAAAGGGTAACGGAAGGGACGGCAAGGCATGGGAAGGACAAGGTAAGGCAGGGCAAGGCAAGCAAAGGCTAAGGCAAGGCAACGCAAGGCTAGGCAATGCGCGGCAAGGCAAGGGAAGGGTAACGGAAGGCAAGGCAAGGCAAGGCAAAGAATGGCAAGGGAAGTGTAATGGAAGGCACGGCAAGGCAAGGGAAGGACAAGGGAAGGCACGGCAAGACAAGGCAAGGCTAAGGCAAGGCAACGCAAGGCTAGGCAATGGTAAAGGAAGGCACGGCAAGGTAAGACAAGGGTAACGGTAGGCACGGCAAGGCAAGGGAAGGACAAGGCAAGGCACTGCATGGCAAGGCAATGCTAAGGCAAGGCAACGCAAGGCTAGCCAATGTACGGCAAGGCAAGAAAAGGGTAACGGAAGGCAAGGCACGGCAAGGCAATGCAAAGATGAGGAAAGGCAACGCAATTCAATGCAAAGTGAAGGCAACACGAACGACGCAAGGCTAAGGCAAAGGGAGGCAAGGCAAGGCAAGGGTAACAGAAGGCACGGCAAGGCAAGACAAGGGTAATGGAAGGCTCGACAAGGCAAGGGAAGGACAAGGCAAGGCACGGCAAGGCAAGACAAGGGTAACGGAAGGCTCGGCAAGGCAACGCAAGGCTCGGCAATGCAAGGCAATGCTAGGAAAGGGTAATGGAATGCAAGGCAAGGCAAAGCAAGGCTAAGGCAAGACAATGCAAGGGTAGGCAATGCAAGGATAAGGCAAGGAAAGGGTAACGGAAGGTTAGGCAAGGCAAGGCAAAGCAAGACAAGGCAAGGGTAAAGGAAAGGACGGCAAGGCAAGACAAGGGTAACGGAAGGCACGGCAAGGGAAGGGAAGGACATGGCAAGGCAAGGCAAGGTAAGGCAGGGCTAAGGCAAGGCAAGGGTAACAGAAGACAAGGCAATGCAGCGTAAGGCAAGGCTTAGGCAAGGCCATGTCATGCAAGACCGGTTTAAGGGAAGCAAGACAAGAAAGGCTAAGGCAAGGGGAGTCAAGGCTAAGGAAGGACAATGCAAGGCTAGGCAGTGCACGGCAAGGCAAGAAAAGGGTAACGGAAGGGAAGGCAAAGCAAGACATGGCAAGGGTAAGCGAAGGCACGGCACGGCAAGTCAAGGCAAGGCCAAGGCAACACATGGCTGGGCAATGCACGGCAAGGCAACGTCAGGGTAAGGGAAGGCACGGCAAGGCAAGGGAAGTATAAGGCAAGGCACGGCAAGGCAAGGGTAACGGAATGCATGGCAAGACAATGGTAACGGAAGGCAAGGCACGGCAAGGCAAGGCAAGGCTAAGGCAAAGCAACGCAAGGCAACGCAAAGTTAAGGCAAGGCAAGGGTAACGGAAGGGAAGGCACGGCAAGGCAAGGAAAGGGTAACGGAATGCAAGGCACGGCAAGGCAACGCAAGGCTAAGACAAGGCAACGCAAGGCAACGCAAAGTTAAGGCAAGGCAAGGAAAGGGTAACGGAAGGCAAGGCAAGTCACGGAAAAGCAAGGCAAGTCAAGGGTAACGGAAGGCACGGCAAAGCAAGGGAAAGACAAGGCAAGGCAAGGCAAGGCAAGGCAAGGATAAGGCAAGGCAAGCCAAGCAAGGCTAAGGCAAGGGGAGAAAAGGCTAAGGCACGACAACGCAAGGCTAGGCAATGCACGGAAAGGCAAGGAAAGGGTAACAGAAGGCAAGGAAATGCAAGGCAAAGCAAGGCAAGAAAAGGGTAACGGAAGGCACAGCAAGGCACGGAAAGCGTAACGGAAGGCAAGGCAAGGCAAGGCAAAGCAAGGCAAGGCAAGGGTAAATGAAGGCATGGCAAGGCAGGGGAAGGACAATGCAAGGCACGGCAAGTCAAGGCAAGGCTTATACAATGCAACGCAACGCAAGTCAACGCGAAGTTAATGCAAGGCAAGGAAAGGGTAATGGAAGGCAAGGCACGGAAAGGTAAGGAAAGGGTATCGGAAGGGAAGACACTGCAAGGCAAGGCAAGGTTAAGGCAAGGCAACGCAAGTCAACGCAAAGTAAAGGCAAGGCAAGGAAACGGTAACAGAAAGCAAGGCAATGCAAGGCAAAGAAAGGCAACGAAAGTGTAACGGAAGGCAAGGCAAGGCAAGGCAAAGCAAAGAAGGCAAGACACAGCAAGGCAAAGCAAGGTTAACGGAAGGGACAGCAAGGCATGGGAAGGACAAGGCAAGGCAGGGCAAGGCAAGGAAAGGCTAAGGCAATGCAACGCAAATCTAGGCAATGCACGGCAAGGCAAGACAATGGTAACGGAAGGCAAGGCACGGCAAGGAAAGGCAAGGCCAAGGCAACGCAACGCAACGCAAGGGAACGCGAAGTTAAGGCAAGGCAAGGAAAGGGTAACAGAAGGCAAGGCAAGGAAAGGCAAGGAAAGGGTATCGGAAGGCAAGGCACGGCAAGGCAAGGAGAGGCTAAGGCAAGGCAACGCAAGTCAACGCAAAGTTAAGGCAAGGCAAGGAAAGGGTAACAGAAAGCACGGCAATGCATGGCAAAGCAAGGCAAGGAAAGGGTAATGGAAGGCAAGGCAAGGCAAGTCAAAGCAAGGCAAGGAAAGGGTAACGGAAGGGACGGCAAGGCATGGGAAGGACAAGGTAAGGCAGGGCAAGGCAAGCAAAGGCTAAGGCAAGGCAACGCAAGGCTAGGCAATGCGCGGCAAGGCAAGGGAAGGGTAACGGAAGGCAAGGCAAGGCAAGGCAAAGAATGGCAAGGGAAGTGTAATGGAAGGCACGGCAAGGCAAGGGAAGGACAAGGGAAGGCACGGCAAGACAAGGCAAGGCTAAGGCAAGGCAACGCAAGGCTAGGCAATGGTAAAGGAAGGCACGGCAAGGTAAGACAAGGGTAACGGTAGGCACGGCAAGGCAAGGGAAGGACAAGGCAAGGCACTGCATGGCAAGGCAATGCTAAGGCAAGGCAACGCAAGGCTAGCCAATGTACGGCAAGGCAAGAAAAGGGTAACGGAAGGCAAGGCACGGCAAGGCAATGCAAAGATGAGGAAAGGCAACGCAATTCAATGCAAAGTGAAGGCAACACGAACGACGCAAGGCTAAGGCAAAGGGAGGCAAGGCAAGGCAAGGGTAACAGAAGGCACGGCAAGGCAAGACAAGGGTAATGGAAGGCTCGACAAGGCAAGGGAAGGACAAGGCAAGGCACGGCAAGGCAAGACAAGGGTAACGGAAGGCTCGGCAAGGCAACGCAAGGCTCGGCAATGCAAGGCAATGCTAGGAAAGGGTAATGGAATGCAAGGCAAGGCAAAGCAAGGCTAAGGCAAGACAATGCAAGGGTAGGCAATGCAAGGATAAGGCAAGGAAAGGGTAACGGAAGGTTAGGCAAGGCAAGGCAAAGCAAGACAAGGCAAGGGTAAAGGAAAGGACGGCAAGGCAAGACAAGGGTAACGGAAGGCACGGCAAGGGAAGGGAAGGACATGGCAAGGCAAGGCAAGGTAAGGCAGGGCTAAGGCAAGGCAAGGGTAACAGAAGACAAGGCAATGCAGCGTAAGGCAAGGCTTAGGCAAGGCCATGTCATGCAAGACCGGTTTAAGGGAAGCAAGACAAGAAAGGCTAAGGCAAGGGGAGTCAAGGCTAAGGAAGGACAATGCAAGGCTAGGCAGTGCACGGCAAGGCAAGCAAAGGGTAACGGAAGGGAAGGAAAAGCAAGACAAGGCAAGGGTAAGGGAAGGCACGGCACGGAAAGTCAAGGCAAGGCCAAGGCAACACATGGCTGGGCAATTCACGGCAGGCAACGTAAGGGTAAGGGAAGGCACGGCAAGGCAAGGGAAGGACAAGGCAAGGCACGGCAAGGGAAGGGTAACGGAATGCATGGAAAGACAATGGTAACGGAAGGCAAGGCACGGCAAGGCAAGACAAGGCTAAGGCAACGCAACGCAAGGAAACGCAAAGTTAAGGCAAGGCAAGGGTAACGGAAGGGAAGGCACGGCAAGGCAACGAAAGGGTAACGGAATGCAAGGCACGGCAAGGCAACGCAAAGCAACGCAAAGTTAAGGCAAGGCAAGGAAAGGGTAAAGAAAGGGAAGGCAAAGCATGAAAATGCAAGGGTAACGGAAGGCACCGCACGGCAATTCAAGGCAAGACCAAGGCAACACAAGGCTGGGCAAAGCACGGCAAGGCAAGGCAAGGGTAAGGGAAGTCACGGCAAGGCAAGGGAAGGACAAGCAATTCACGGCAAGGCAAGGGTAACGGAAGGCAAGGCACAGCAAGGCAAGGCAAGGCTAAGCCAACGGAACGCAACGCAAGGCAACGCGAAGTTAAGGTAAGGCAAGGTTAAGCGTAATGGAAGGCAAGGCAAGGCAAGGCAAGGAAACTTTAACGGAATGAGAGGCACGGCAAGGCAACGGAAGGCTACGGCAAGGCAAGGAAAGGGTAACGGAAGGCAAGGCAAGGCAACGAGAAGCAAGGAAAGGCAAGGGTAACGGAAAGCACGGCAAGGCAAGGGAAAGACAAGGCAAGTCACGGCAAGGCAATGGCAAGCTGAGGAAAGGTAACGCAAAGCAATGCAAAGGGAAGGAAACACAACCCAAGCAAGGCTAAGGCAAGGGGAGGCAAGGCAAGGCAAGGGTAACTGAAGGCACGGCAAGGCAAGACAACGGTAACGGAAGGCTCGACAAGGCAAGGGAAGGACAAGGCAAGGCACGGCAATGCAAGATAAGGGTAACGGAAGGCTCGAAAGGCAACACAAGGCTAGGCAATGCACGGCAATGCATGGAAAGGGTAACGGAAGGCAAGACAAGGCAAGGCAAGGCAAGGTAAGGCAAGGATAAGGCAAGGCAACGCAAAGCAAGGCAAGGTTAAGGCAAGGCAAGCCAAGCAAGGCTAAGGCAAGGGGAGACAAGGCTAAGGGACGAAAACGCAAGGGTAGTCAATGGACGGCAAGGCAAGGAAAGGGTAACAGAAGGCAAGGCAATGCAAGGCAAAGCAAGGCAAGGAAAGGGTAACGGAAGGCAAGGCAAGGCAAGGCAAAGCAAGTCAAGGCAAGGGAAAGACAAGGCAAGGCAGGCAAGGCAAGGCAAGGCTTACACAACGCAACGCAACGCAAGGGAACGCGAAGTTAAGGCAAGACAAGGAAAGGGTAACAGAAGGCAAGGCACGGAAAGGCAAGGAAAGGGTATCGGAAGGCAAGGCACGGCAGGGCAAGGCAAGGCTAAGGCAAGGCAACACAAGTCAACGCAAAGTTAAGGCAAGGCAAGGAAAGGGTAACGGAAGGGACGGCAAGGCATGGGAAGGACAAGGTAAGGCAGGCAAGGCAAGGAAAGGCTAAGGCAAGGCAACGCAAGGCTAGGCAATGCGCGGAAAGGCAAGGGAAGGGTAAGGGAAGGCAAGGCAAGGCAAGGTAAAGCAAGGCAAGGGAAGTGTAACGGAAGGCACGGCAAGGCAAGGCAAAGCAAGGCAAGGCAAGGGTAACTGAAAGCGTGCAAGGCAAGGGAAGGAAAAGGCAAGGCACGGCAAGGCAAGTCAAGGCTAAGGCAAGGCAACGCAACTCAACGCAATGTTAAGGCAAGGCAAGGAAAGGGTAACAGAAATCAAGGCAAGGCAAGGCAAAGCAAAGCAAGGAAAGGGTAACGGAAGGCAAGTTAACGCAACGCAATGAAAGGCAAGGCAAGTCAAAACAAGGCAAAGCAAGGCAAGGCAAGGGTAACAGAAGACAAGACAATGCAACGTAAGGCAATGCTTAGGCAAGGCAATGTCATTCAAGGCCAGGTTAAGGGAAGACACGACAAGCAAGTCAAAGGCAAGGCAACGCAAGGCAACGCAAAGTTAAGGCAAGGCAAGTAATGGGTAACGTAAGGCAAGGCAAGGCACGGAAAAGCAAGGCAAGGCAAGGGTAACGGAAGGCACAGAAAGGCAAGGGAAAGACAAGGCAAGGGAAGGCAAGGCAAGGCAAGCATAAGGCAAGGCAACACAAAGCAAGTCAAGGTTAAGGCAAGGCAAGCCAAGCAAGCCTAAGTCAAGGGGATACAAGGCTAAGGCACGACAACGCAAGGCTAGGCAATGCACAGCAAGGCAAGGAAAGGGTAACAGAAGGCAAGGCAAGGCAAGGCAAAGCAAGGCAAGTCAAGGGTAACGGAAGGCACGGCAAGGCAAGGAAAGCGTAACGGAAGGCAAGGCAAGGCAAGGCAAAGCAAAGCAAGGTAAGTGTAAATGAAGGCATGGCAAGGCAAGGGAAGGACAATGCAAGGCACGGCAAGGCAAAGCAAGGCTTATACAACGCAACGCAACGCAAGGCAACGCGAAGTTAATGCAAGGCAAGGAAAGGGTAATGGAAGGCAAGGCACGGAAAGGCAAGGAAAGGGTATCGGAAGGCAAGACACTGCAAG